>NW_027186546.1:8517417-8555860 GCF_028583685.1 Petaurus breviceps papuanus | reverse complement strand
ATCCTCTGTCTGTAGAACAGTCCTAGAACCCCTGAACACATTAGCAAAGCCCTCTCCCAGGATTTCTGTAAACATACAACAAGAAAATCCTTCTTCAGGGCTTCTGAACCAACAGAAAGGCTCCCAGACCCCTGCAACAACAGCACTGTCCTTCACCAGTGGACAGTATTCATTCTGTCTGCCGGACAGTCTCCAGACCCCTGCAACAACAGTACTGTCCCTCACCAGTGGACAGTATTCACTCTCAGTACTGTCCCTCACCAGTGGACAGTATTCACTCTCTGTCTGCAGGACAGTCTCAGGCCTTCTTAACCAAATGCCAGGTTCCAGGACTTCTTCAACAGGACAGTCTTTCACCAGTGGACAAATCTGGCAAAATAACATCAAAACAGACAGACAAAGTACCAGCAAAACAGCCATGTCTCCTCAGTCCTTGGCAGCTCAGGGGGCAGGTCTTAAAAGTCCAGGGCAATTCAAAGCGGCCACCAGCAATCTCTTAGTCTTTCCCTCTCCACGAGGTGCTGCTTCCAAAAAGAACTTCCGCCTCTCTCTAGTGTCTCTCCAAATCTACATCACCAGCTCCTCCCACTTCAGGACTTTCTTTTCACATCAACAAGCCCATCCCACAGGTGGGATTAACAAACTCTGGGTTTTAATACAATCAATTTGAAAACCAAGCCAATGCAGGGGAATCTTTAATTGCCATTACTATCACACTTGGTTAATAGACAAGAACCAGTTGTAGAATGTCTGCATATGCTCCAAAGTCCATATGGGGACTGTATTAGCCATGTGTACTGAGCATGCTCATAAGTGTTAGGTTGGCCAGTCTTCCTTTACACTCTGATTTAATGACAATAGGTGACTATGGGATTGAGCACTTAATAGATGCTCAATAAACACTATTAAGTAAACTGACTTTAAGTCTCTTGATGAACAGCTGCTGCAAAATATGTCAAAGATAGTCCTGAAGCTATAACAAATATTAGCTCTATTTACCTTCTGAAGTCTTTCACAACCTGACCCCAACCGACCTTTCCCAACTTATTATGCATTCTTCCCCTTCCCACACTCTGTAGCCCAGCCAAACTGACTTGTTGTTCCTCATACATGACCCATCTCTGCATCTTTTCACTGATCATCTTTCATGCCTGGAACGCATTCCCACCTCGCCTCCACCTCCTCGAATTCCTTATTCCCTTAAAAATCCTGTTCAAGGGACATCTACTATATGAAGAATTTCCTGTTCTGCCAGAGGCTAGTACCTTCTTCCATAAAAACATTTACCTTTCACTTATTTTGTACAGTTATCCCTTCCATTATGCAACTTTCCCCATCACAGTTTCGATATATCTTAGGTTGGCATAAGAAATTAAATGGGAATTTTAGGGGAGTTTTGTGGAAGCCACAGACAACACACAAAGGCCAGCAGATGATACAGAAAAAGTTTAAAAACTCAGTCAACCATATTTTATAATAAGGTTCTATCAATACCCCATAAAAGAAAAAGAAAATTTCAGACTTCTCTGGCATGAAGAGAGGGCCAAAAAAATTTCACACGGACTTTTCAAATTGCATGCCCCTAACCTCTGTGATGTGGAAGGGATAACTGTATAGATGTTGGGTGTGTGGATAGGTGTTCTGTCTGGGCCATTTGGTTAGGTCTAGATGTGTTTCACAGGGAGGTAAGAACGGTCATCTGGAATCTCCAATCACTTTCCTCCTAGGGGAACTTGGGTTCCTGTGAGGAGGGAGGTTGGGACTAGAAGCTGGCCACTCAGTTCTCCTCAAAGAGGAGGGTACTAGACTAGAATCATATCTCTGTGCTCTCTTAAATATTATTCGGGTAGGGGAAGTAATTTCTCAGTTCAAGTTAAATTGCTAATAATTATTCCTTAATGGGAAATGGAGGACCTCAGGCTAAATAGCCAAGGTTTGACTTCCCATGGAATATCAGTTCCACAATGAACACACATAGTAAATAGAAAGAGACCCACTTATCCAAGTTAAACAAAACCGAAGTCAAAGAAGCTCTACATTGTAGAATATATAACAGACAATACACGGAATAAATGAGCTCTCCCCCTTGGAGAGAGAGAGAGCTCAGCTCACAAGTGATAGTCTCAGATCTCATCCAAGGGGAAATGCCCCAAAGTCTGCAGCGTAGCAAGCTAGGACTGTTGTTGACATTGTTGTTTGCCCTGCGTTCTTGAAGAGGACCATGACATTGGGAAGGTGATAGTATGCTTGCAGGTGAATTGGATTTAAGTGAGGCAGGGCTGTGCCACTCTCCTCTGGAGCCATCTGGGTCCAGTGCCCAGATATAAATCAGGATGGACTAGGGACACTATTGATGTTCTACATGTCACTTCTTCTCAGAGGGCTTCTCCCTTCATGGGCTTGAAGAGATGCTGGAATCATGCATCTTTTCTCTTGACATTGAAGCCAGAAGAGCCAGGAGAGAAGAGATCTCTTCTCTATCTTCTCTCCTATTCTCACCAACTCTGCCCCTCATGTAAGTGGAGACATTAAATAATCAGGCTCCACCAATGAGGACAGTATCCCATATAAGTGACCCTTTGAGCTAAAGGATATATAATTTGTGTTCTATTAATGGGTAGAGAGCTGGTCTTGCCCTTCCTCTGATAGATACTGGCTGTGAGACCCTTGGCAAGTCATTTAATTTGTCAATGCACTGAGTAGCTCTCCAAGACTATAAGTTACAGAGAAGGTGCCAATCTACACTGGTGGAGGGAGCTTACATATCTGGGAGTTCCTCATACCAATGAAATCATAGGTCCAGTTCCCATCCCTATCCCAGTTTATGCTTGTCTCTACCCAATAGGACATGAACTTCCTGAGGGAGAGACAGTTTCATTTTTGTCTCTTGATCTCCAGTACCCATCAGTTTGCCTGGCACATTGCTGATGTTTAATGAAACCTTGTTGACTGATCAACGCAGGATGCATAAAACTTGCCAGCTTCCTGAATTCCTTATATGTGTTTCAATCTGCAAAACTAATTCTTTTTTCTTGTTTATTATTCTTGTTTATTGCAACCTCCCCATTTCCACTTTGTGCTTCTCAAGCAATTTTTAGATGATTCTAATTTTGCCTTGCACAAAGTAGATGCCACATAGACTTCTATTGTGCAAAGCTAACTCTTAAAGAAAACTTTTCTCTAGGCTAGGGACTCCTTGTTTTTTTTTCAAGTGAGATCCCTATGGATCTGACCACTATCTACTAACAAATGGAAAAAAACAAACAAACCTGCATCATTAGCAAAATAAGCTCTGCAAACTGATACCTGGGGGTAACTGGGAAAATGAAGCATTTCCCACTTTCTATAAAAGCCTGCATGAAATAGGACAGACAAAATACAACACCTTTTCTGACAGGCAAATCCTTTTATCCAGCTAGTTTTAAATCCTGCACATAGATCCTTCAGACAGGAAAGTGGAGAATACAGGGTTAACATGCCCTCAAAATAAAAGATGTATCTGGATGTTTATTTTGAGGGCATATTAACCCTGTATTCTCCAAGTGCCTGTCAGAAGGGTTCTTCTATAGGATTTGGAACTCTCAGTGGATAAGAGAATTTACCTATTGGAGCAGAATAATCTGCCTAGCCATGTCCATCTCATAAAATAGAAAAAGAAAGAAAACTGCCTTCAGTTTAATACTTCACATTTAATGGATTGGAAACAGCAGCTTTATAGACTAGAAGCACCGGTGCTAAAAATGGGGCTTTAAAAAACGATCTTCATCCCTCATTTCACCTCTGTGAAGCAAGTAAAGGCAGGTGATAGTCCCCAAATGGAAACACCACAAAAGATGATGAGCTAGAGGAAAAAAGCTTTCTAGAGCCATTTCTGTGTGATGATTGAGATGAAACCTTCCCTTGTAAATGTTCAATAATTGACACAGTACACATATTTTCAAAATGGTAACCAACAGTATTATGAAGGAAATACCTTATTCCATTTGCACACATATATGATGCAAAACATAAGCAAACAAGCATGTTTATTTACTCATCACGTGTCTTGTGGGAAATGAAATAGGGAATCATAGAATTTTAGAGCTGACAGGAAGACCCTAAAGATTATCAACTCTGACTTATTCATCTTATAATTGGGGCAACTATAGGCCATAGTTAAACAGCTTGTTAGCAGCAGGAAGGGACTAGAACCCAGGTGTCTGAATTTCAAGATGAGGGCTTACTCGCAAGGGTGGGAAGCTGTGGCCTTGAGGCCACTTGTGGCTCTCTAGGTCCTCAAGTGTGACCCTTTGACTGCCTCAAGGTCACAGGAAGCCCTCTAAGACCTTTAACTGAATCCAAACTTACTTGTTTTGTGAAGTTTGGATTCAGTCAAAAGGCTGCTCTTGAGGACCTAGAGGGCCAATGTGGCCTTAAGACTGCAGGTTCCCCACTTATGACACTGAATCAAGACCAAATTAAAATTCAGATTCCCTGAACCCTAGCTATATAGCTATTAGAAAGCTATGATATCTCCCTCTATCTTCCTGCAAAATGAGACCACAAACACTGACCATTTAGGCACACCATAGCATTAATTATTGCAATGTTTCAAAAAAGCTGAAATTTCATCCATGTGATAGCTCCCTTCATGGATATGTCATTATCCATTTTGTAAAAACAAAATCCTTTTATAACTCAGCGTATTTTGGTGAGTTGCTCTGGAAGAAAAATTCATCTTGTGTCTACTTGGTCAACATTTATTAAACACAATGGTGCCAGGCACTGTGCCAAGTGATAAAGATACAAAGAAAGGCAAAAGCATGGCGCCTGCCCTCAGAGAGCACGCAATCTAATGGAACCACCATGCAAATAACTTTGTAGATACCTAGTAATTACAGCATAAGGGGGAGTCAATCTCAGAAGAAAAGCACTTGAGGGAGACAAAGGGTGGGTGACTGAGACAAGCCTCTGTACATAAAGGGAGCTTGGAGCTGAGGCCTGAAGGAAGCCAGGAATGCCAGGAGATGGAGGTGAGGAGGGAAAGCTCTCCAGGCATGGGAGTCAGCCAGTAAAAAGGCAAAAGGTTGGGAGATGGACTGTTGTATCCAAATGCATGATGAACCTTTCTATGCAGAGATATACATTCCATCACTGGGATCATGCTTGAAGTCTTCCCAGTTTGAGAGAAGCTTCCAAAGCTCACTTTCCTCTAACATGGAAAAAGAACTCAGGGTCACCTCTGTACCATGGTAAGAAATTTGAGTAAGATTTTAATGCATCAGATAGATAATTATAATAACTAAATATTGCAGGGGCAAACTGATACACAAACATGGGCAGTTCTTAAGATGTACAAGCATTTTCTGTTGGCAGGATCCAGTTGCAAAACTTTCCAGAGTGACTGGATCTTGGTTAATTAAAGACAAAGACAGAGGAAGCAGTATATTTACTATTGCTGGCTCTCTGGAATCAGATTGTGCCTCTAATAGCCTAGGGCCATGGATCAGAAGGCAAATACCCGTAGCTAGAAGGGAATCTCATTTCCTCCACAACACCAAACATTATTGAATGTTTTTTCAAGAATTTTAATTACTCAAACTAGTACACATAAATGGAGGTGGCATTTTTGTATAGGTTTGGGGGGCGATGGTAAGTTATGCAGACTATAAAGGAAAAAGTCTCCTCCTCCTCCACACTACCTCCACCAAAAGCAAAGTATTCATCAATGCCTTAAGATGTAAAATATTATTCTTCAATCAGTCAGTAAACATTTATTAAGTGCCTACTGTGTGCCGTGTACTGGGCTGAGTGTTGGAAGCACCATGCTACGTGCTGTTTCTCATGGGGAGACATGAGTAGATGCAAAGTGAAGTAATCAGAACAAGGAAAATAATATAAATGATGATTACAGCAATGAAATGAGGAAGAACAAAAAGGAAAAGAAACACAGTGTAATCATTATAAACCAGATTGATTCTGAAGAAAAGATGAGAAAATACACTTCCCTACCTTTGCAGACTAGGTGTTGTGGTGGACAGATAGCCTAGACTAGTCAAAAGGACTTATCTTCCAGCCTCAGACACTTACTAGCTGACCCTGGGCCAGTCACTTAACCCTGTTTGCCTCAGTTTCATCATCTGTAACAAAAAAGGAAATGATAAACCACTCCAATATCTTTGGCAAGAAAATCCCAAATGGGGTTATGAAGACTTGAACCTGACTGAAAATGACTGAACAATAACCTTTGTGGAGGGATGGACTATTGGTGTGGAATGCCCAATCACATTGATTTGTTGGCTAGCTAATTATCCTGAGTTCTTTTTCCTGCTTTGTAACAATGGGGTCTATATTTGGAAATGAAGACAATGTAAAAACAAAAAAAAATTTTTAAGGATTGGAAACTGTCAAAGATGGTGGAGTGAGAAGAAGCTGTAGAGTACATCTACTCCAACAAAGGACTGAGGAAGAACTAGACCAAGTGGTGATTGGGAAACTCAAGAAGAAACCACAGTGTGTAGTTTTTCCAGCCTATGTCAGCACAGGAAGGCGGCCTTCAAAATCAGGTGGCGTGGTACCATGTCTGTGCATCAGGATAAGGAGTGCTTGCAGGTCCAATGCATATGTACTCGAGGTTGTATAACAGGCAGAGAGCAGGAACAAAATACTGTCTAGCTGCTGTGTCGCTATGGCCCCAGAACAAGATCTCACATTCAGCCCACAGACTTGGGCTGGGTCTCATAGATGAATTACCAGGGCAGGGAGTTTGAACCAAGGATTTGACTGTTGTCTATTACTCTGAACCTGCAGAGCCATCCACATAGATTATGGGGCCTGTGGCCTGATCCATGGCCCTGTGGTCTACTGGAGCTCCAACCAGTGCCATGTCTACACTTGTGTGGCCTAGTCCCAAACTGGAGTCTGGAGCTCAGACCAGAGAAGCAATTATCAGACTTTGCCCTAAAACAGACTGTTTAGGGTATATGGAAAGTTTTTAGATCTCTGGCCTGAGATGCCCCTGAGATCCTTGAAGAACTCAGCATTTAATACCCTGGGAAAGCAAAGCAGGATTCCAGAGAACACAAAACAGGACTAAACAAGTCCTTGACATTTCCTCCAGCAGTATACAGTACCTGGCCTTAACACAAAGTCACAATTTAGGAAGTGAAGCCAGAAGAATAAACAAACAAAAAAGTAATTAATGACCAAGAGTTATAATGAAGTCAGGGATGCCTAAGATGAAAAACATGAAACAAAGAATAATTCTATAACACCTAAAAGCAAAGCCTCAAAATGAAACATAGCATGGCCACAAAGTTAATTAAAATTCCTGGAAGAAAATAAGCAAAAATTTAAAAATCACATTGTAAATGAAATGAGATTGTTAGAGAAAAGAATAAGAAAAGAAATGAGAGGCCTATAAGATGGAACCAAATAAAAGTTAATGACTGTGAGACAACAGGAAATACTAAAAGTTAACAAACTTAAAAATTAGAGAAGAATATATTACTTCATATCAAAAACAACTGACCTAGAAAACAAGGTTGGGGGGGGGGAATCTAAGAATGTTGAACTATTTGAAAGCCATGATTGAAAATAGAAACTAGTGGCCAGCTAGCACAGCGAGTAAGAGCACCAGCCCCAGAGTTGGGATGACCTGGGATCGAATCCGGGCTCAGACACTTAGCACCCACCCAGAAACACCTGGCCGTGTAACCTTGAGCAAGTTACTTAACCCCAATTGCTTAGGGGCGGCCAGGTGGCTCAGTGAGTAAGAGCACCGGCCCCAGTGTTGGGATGACCTGAGGATCAAATCCAGGCTCAGATACTTAGCACCCCACCCAGAAATAACTGGCTGTGTAACCTTGAGCAAGTTACTTAACCCTGATTGCTTGAAAAAAAAAAGATCCTGGATACCATGTTTCAGAAAATCATAAATAAAAGTTTTACAGATCTATAATGAGAAGATGGGACTCATTGGAAAAGACCCTGAAACTGTGGAAGAATGAAGGCAAAAGGGAAAGGGGATTGCAGAGGATGAGATGGATAGATACTGTTATAGAAGCAATGAACATGAGCATGAACAAACTTCAAGAGATAGTGGAGGATAGAAAGACCTGGTGTGCTATAGTCCATAGTGTTATGAGGAATTGGATATAAGTGAATAACAATCACAACAAAAGATGTACTATAATAAGAAGGCAAAATAAAGAGAGAAAGTATCTACCAATCACCTCTTAAAAGAAAGTCTAAAATAAAAACTCCCACTAATATTGTAGACAAAATCTGGAGCTTCCAGGTCAAAGGAAAAATAAAGTAAGCACCTATAAAGAAAGAATTCAAGTCCTGAAGACACACAGTCAGGATCATATAAGATTTGAAAGCAACATCTATAAAGGAGTAGAATGCCTGAAATATGGTATTCTAAAAGGCAAAAGATACAGGCTTACCACCAAGAATAACTCATTCAGCCAAACTGTGACCCTATTGGGAGAAGGGGATAGTGGGGATGGACTTCTAATGAAATAGAGGATTTTTCAAGCATTTCTGATGAAATTACCAGAGCTGAGTAGCAACTTTGAAATACCATCAAGAGAAATATAAAAGGCAAATATAAGCAAGCAATGAGAATGGACTAAAGGAAGATGAAGTATTTACATTCTGTTAGAAGAAGCAAGTGTCCCCTTAGAATTCTAGTGTTATCAAGAGTCATAGAGGGAGTTTAATAAGACAGAGAGTCTGGAGTCGTTTTTATTATGTTTTGATTTTTAAAGAAGAAAGGAAAGGGAGGGGAAAGAGAACACACTAGAAAAGAAAGTGGGAGAAAGGTGTGGGGAAACATCATATAATCGGAGCATGCAAGTATACTATACAAACAAGAAGGAAGGGGTGAGGGGAATAGGCATTATTTTTTGAATCTCACTTTCATTTGAACCAAAGGAGATAGAAGACGTATAAACATATACATATACATGTACACATGAATACACATGCATATTCACACAAGTCTGATGTAAAAATATCCAATAGAGTTCAACAGAAAATATTATAGGGAACTAGAAGATGGAAAGGGGGATAAAAAGGATAGGAAAGGAATTAGTGGTAGATAAAACAAACTTCAGATGTGGAGGGTAGATCATAGGAGGCAGATCTATATAAATATAGAGAAAGAAAGGGGTAATCATCTGTGATAGGTGTCTGGGAGAGGAGAAGAGAAGAGGAGCAGGGCAGTGGAAAGAATGGACTGCTAAAGCTGTGCATGCTGATCTCTCCATAAAAGAGAAGGCAGGGGACAAAAGGAAGGAGATACACAATTAACAATCCTACCTGTGAATGTGAATAGGATAAACAGTCATAAAAAGGCATAGGATAGCAGGATAGAAAGCAAAATCCAACAATACACTGTTTAAAAGAAGCAAACTTGAAACATAAAGATTCACTAAGAGCTGAAATTAAAATGTCTGGAGCAAAATCTATTATGTGTCAGCTAACTAAAAAAAAATCAGGGGTAGCAATCATGAGCACAGATAAGGCAAAAACAAAAAATAGACTTCACTGAAAAAAGCTAAAAAGGAAGACCACATTACATTTAAAGGCACTCTGGACATTGGAATCATATCAATACTTTACATTCATGCACTGAATGGCACTTTCAGATCTAGATCTAGATCCAGATTTGAACTCAGGTCTAGGTCCTGACTCCAGGGTTGGTGCTCTATTCACAGCTAGCTGCCCCAAACAATTTAACCCTAAAGAATGAGTAAGTCATAGAAATAATAGATAGGTACAACAAAGAAACTTCAAGAATGAGATAATTTGCCAAAATTTGGGGATGCATTTAAAATAGTCTTTAGGGGAAATTTTATCTTTTTAAACACTTTCATGTGCTAAATGGCACTAAATAATGAAAAGAAAAGTTAAATGAGTTATGTGTAGAAATAAATAGTAAAACTATATTAGTTTAAAACTTCATTGTACCACTTTCAGATCTAGATGAATCTAACAAAAATAAAAAAAAAATTAAGAATTTTAGAAATGTTAGATCTCAGGTACTTACTGAGTATGAATAGAAAACAGTAATATGTAGGATGTTACCCAAACATCCTTTATTGGGGGCATACCCTCACAAACAAATACAAAAAAATATCAGATATATTAAACATATTTTTTACTGTCCATGAGGCAATAAATTTTATCTTCAATAAAGGACTGTTGGGGCGGCCAGGTAGCACAGCGAGTAAGAGCACTGGCTCCAGTGTCAGGATGACCTGGAGATTGAATCCTGGGCTCAGACACTTAGCACCCACCCAGAAACACCTGGCTGTGTAACCTCGAGCAAGTTACTTAACTCCAATTGCTTAGGGGCGGCCAGGTGGCTCAGCGAGTAAGAGCACCGGTTCCAGTGTCAGGATGACCTGGATAAAACCGGGGCTCAGATACTCAGCACCACACCCAGAAATTACTGGCCGTGTAACCTTGAGCAAGTTACTTAACCCCGATTGCTTTAAACAATAAATAAATAAAGGACTGTTGAAGAAAGAATTAAAAAATTACTGGAGATGAAATGATTTAACCATTTTTTTGGAGCGGGGAAGGCAAGGCAATTGGGGTTAGGTGACTTACCCAAGGTCACACAGCTAGTAAGTGTGTCAAGTGTCTGAGACCAGATTTGAATTCAGGTCTAGGTTCTGACTCTAGGATTGGTGCTCTATTCACTGCACCAGCTAGCTGGCCCAAACAATTTAACCTTAAAGAATTAATAGATAGGTACAACAAAGAAAACTTCAAGAATGAGACAATTTGCCAAAATTTGGGGACGCATTTAAAATAGTCTTTAGAGGAAATTTTATCTTTTTAAACACTTTCATTAATGTAACAGAGAAAGAACAGATCAATTAATTGGGCATACAACTAAAAAAAAGCTAAAAACCTACATTAAAAAATATGAAAATAAGAATTCTGAAAATGAAAGAAGAATTAAACAGCATTATAAGCAAAAAAAAATTTTAATGAATTTTTAAATGTAGGAGCAGCCTTTCTGGGAAAAATTCAATAAGCCCATAGATAATTTGATTTTTTAAAAAAGAGGGAAACTAAATTACTTGTATCAAAAATTAAATAGGAGGATTCACAAGGTTTTTAAAAAGTATTTTGTGCATTTTATAATTTTTTTGGAGTAGTATTTTCTTTTTTTATTTTTACTCCCTTGGCTATCATTATTATTAAATAGGAATCTGTTGATTATTGTGGGTTTGTTTTGTATCCTAAAATCTTTTTGAAGCTATTGTCTCAATTAATATCTTGGATGATTTCCTAGGATTTTCCAAGCAAAACATCATGTACACAGCAAATGGGGGTAATTTTACCTCTTCTTTTCCTATCATTATACCTTTTATTTCTTCCTCTTATTACTATAGCTAGAATTTTTAGAATTATTCTCAAATAATAGCAGAAAGAGTGGGCATCTTTACTTTCCTCTTGTTTGGGGGGAGAGAAAAAGCTTCTAGTCCATACTATTTGCATATGATTCTTGCTTTTGGCTTTGGGGTAGATACTTTTTTATGAGATATTTTCTAAAAAGGTTCCTCTTTTCCTATACTATTTAGGGATTTTGGGGGCGGGGGGGCAAGTGAAAGCATAAACAAATGCTGTAGGTTGTCAATGGTTTGGGTTTTTTGCATCTATTGAGATAATCATGTGGTTTAGAAGTATTTTTATTTGTAATGTAGTTAATTATGTTTTGATTGATTTGTTATGATTGTTTTCCTCAAGTTAAATCTTCCCTGATTCCCTTCTATAAATCCAATGTGGTCATAGTGAACAATTTGTTGAATGAATTACTATAGTCTCTTTGATGGATTTTATTTAAAAATTTTAAATTTGTATTCATTTATGATATTGGCCTGTTTTTTCATTCTTCAACGGTTTAGGCATTAGGACTTATTTGCCTTATAAAAGAAATCTGGTAAAGTGCTTTCTTTCTCTTACTTTTGAGAATTTATTGAAAAATTGTTTTTAAAAATAACTTATGAAGCACTGATAATAATTGTTCTTTAAAAACTTGATGGAATTCTCCTGCAACTCCATTGGGACCATGAGTTTTTATCTTTGGTTGTTTCTTTACAGGCAACTATTTCTTTTTCCAAGATTAGATTATTCAATACCTCTGTTTTGTTCAGTTCGTTAATACATTTTGAAACTTTTTAAAAAATTGAAAATAATGTATCTGTATTATGTATTACAATAATAACACAGAAAACGATCATTTCCAGATTGACATTGCTTTTTGATGGGCTCGACATCTGTTTCCAAAACTACCATCACTTGTCAGTTACATTTTTCTCTGCTGTTTTATCTGGTTGAGACTGTTAAGAAATATGTTGGTGCAGAGATATCTTGTCTGACTCCCTGTAGACAACAATATTGACTAAAAGTAAAGGCAAACAGTATCAGATAACCTACTAAAAACAGAGTTGAGAAATCATTACACTTTTATTATATTGATCCAGTTCCATCTACCTGGAGGGGGAAAAATGACTTTATTTAACCTGGAAGTCCTTTTGGCTATTGCACAGTAGACAAGGAAATGGTTCATTAATTTGCAAATAAGTGCCCAGAATGTCACGTTGTACAAAGAGGCTCTGCTAAGCACAGTGGTAATATGATTAACACAAAACAAAGAGTGCTGGGAAACAAGAAGAGCAAACATTTAAGTTTCTTTACCTAAAAACTGGGGAGCAACCATACTTGCCTGGCTTATCTCACAGCATTGTCCTGAGGATCAAGTTTTTTTTTAAATGGAAAGATTGCTGTATTTTAGGTCCCCCCAACTTGACCCACTGAAAGATTTTGTATGGCCAGTGAAAAATGTAGAGGATGTAAAAAGAAAGTAAAGGTGTAAGGAGTGATTTGTCTGTGCCCTACTTAACCCACCTTCCACTGGTGATTATTGTGCCCATCATTTAACTTGGTGGGTGGGTTGCCTCTGCACTTTCTCCTGTCTGTCTAGTGGCCAAGACAACCAACCATTGTCAGTCTGTCTCTAAAAATCCATCTGTGGCCCAATGAAGTTTAACCTATTTTAATTTTGGCCCCTACCTACAGCCAAGTTGTGCAGATCTGCTATATTTGAATCAGAGGAATTAGGTTCAAAATCCAGCTCTGATAATCACTACCCTGCGTGACCTTTGGCAAATCACTTAACTCCTGTGGATGTTAGTCAATTTGTTATTTTAGAAAATGGCAGCATTAGAAGAGGTAAAAGTTCATTTTACTTGAACCCAGGTTGGATGGTGAGAAAGGAATAACTAACTTTGGCAGCTGATTTGAAGAATGAAAGAAGAAGCAACAGGAATGCAATCATGGTAGAAGGTGTTGTGAGAGAGAGAAGAGCATGATGAGCCAAGATTGAAGATATCAGGCTTCCCTTGGCCAAGGCGAGCTACTGGTCCCTGCCAGCTGCAGTAAGGAGAGATTGGAGGTTCCTCATCAGCACAAAGCAGAGGATAGGCAGGAGAATGACAAATGCCCACTCCAGGACCCTCTGTCACCATGTACCCATGTCAGAGGAAGAGCCAAAATTCAGAGTCCCAAATCTCAGAATTATGGGATTTCATTGGATGCTGTTCTCCTGTCTCTGTACCCAGCACCAAGGGAACTGTTATATTATCCTCTTTCCTGGTGCTGGTGGTGGAGGTCAAGGAGTGATTAAACACATCCAAATTGTGTTTTTCCTATAACTACTAGGTCGAAAGCAGCTTGTATACTGTCTGGGGCTGCTATGATCTGGTAAAGGCTTCAGGGGATCAGCTACATGGTAGATTATTTATGAAGTTTTTTATTTGTTTTGGACTAGAGAGCACCTGTGATTTCACTGGTGATGCAATGAGGAAGCTTCTAACACTAATGCAGATCAGTAGAGCTCAGCTGCCTTGCGGGGAGGGGGTGTGGAGAGAGGTGAGGTTACAGTTCAGTACTCATCAGTGAGTCAACTAGCATTAATTGTCTACTATGTTCCAGGCACCATGCTAAGTGCCTGGAGATACAAAATAAACAAACAAATGAATAAATTAATAAATGAATGAATAAAATGTAAAAACCAGTCCCTGCTCTTAAGGAACACACAGTCTAACGTGAAGACAAAATGCAAACAACAATGTAGAAAACAAGATAAATCGGGGGTGACCTCAGAGGGCAGGCACAAAGATTAAGGAGGATTGGGAAAGGTTTCTTGCAGAAGGTGAGACTTTGGCTGATACTTGACAGAAGCCAGAAGGTTGAGATGAAGGAGAGTACTCCAGGCATGAAGGACAACCAATGAAAACAGCAAGGAGGTCAATTTTAGAGATGCAAATAGGGCCCAAGTCTTCTTAAGTCAGAGACCAGCTCTCTTCTCTCTGTCTCTCTCTCTCCTCTCTCTCTGTCTCTCTCCCCCTCTCTGTCTGTCTCTGTCTCTCTCCCTCTCTGTCTCTCTCTCTCGTCTCTGTGTGTGTGTGTGTCTCTCTCTCCCCCTCTCTCTCCCTCTGTCCCTTCCTCTCTCTCTCTGTCTCTCTCTCTGACAGACCTTATGCTGTCTCTCACAGATGTTTTATTATGTTTCATTTATTGTTTTATCTGTTTCTGTGCCAAGAGTAAATGCTATGCACAGTAAACACATTTGTGTACATCTATGGGAAGCAGCTCCTTTGTGCCAAGGTCATGGGACTAGAGTTCACTAAATATATTGAGCTCAAGAAAAAGTGGGGTCTTCGAGTAAGTGGAGGCTCAAAGGCTGATTTCTGATTGAGTAAATGCACACCCTTCAAATTACAAGTTGGTGATGCCTTAATTTAGAGAGAGGTAGACCTAGAAGAATGTTGAACACTCTCTAAAAACCAGAACTTATTTGGCAGTTCTTTTTTCCTTTTGAAAATTTATTATATTTTAAATTTATGTAATAAAACAAGCATTTCCATAACATAGTATAATAAAAAGGCTAATTGCAACTCAAAATCTTATGGAAGTGAATATTAAAAACTAAAAATAAATTAATTATTAAAAAAGAAAATAAATTTTCCTTACCTGACTAATGTTAAATATGTTTAATATTAATGTATATGTAGAGCCTATATTGGGTTGCATGCCATCTTGGGGAGAGGAGAGAGGAAGGAGGGGGAGAAAATTTAAAACTCAAAAGCCTATGGAAGTGAATATTGAAAACTAAAACTAAATAATTAATTTATTTAAAAAAGAAATGATGAGCAGTCAGACCAGTAAAACCTGGAAAGACTTACATGAACTGATGCTGAGTGAAGTGAGCAGAACCAGGAGAATATTATATATAGTAACAAACACATTATACAATGACTGACTTTGATAGACTTAGCTTTTCTCAGCAATATGAGGATCTAAGACAACTCCAAAAGACTCATGATGGAAAGTGCTACCCACACCCAGAGAAAGATCTTTGGAGTCTGAATGCAGAGGGACTATACTATTTGCTCTCTTTTTTTGTTGTTTTTTTTTTTGTTTCTTCTTTCACATGGTTCCTCCTATTGGTTCTAATTCTTTACAACATGACTAATATGAAAATATGTGTAATATGAATGTATATACATACATATTATATATATATATATATATATATATATATATATAGAGAGAGAGAGAGAGAGAGAGAGAGAGAGAGAGAGAGAGAGAGAGAGAGAGAGAGAGAGAGAGAGAGCCTACATTAGATTGCACATCATCCTGGGGAGGCAGGAATGGTGGGAAGGGGAGAAAATTTTAAACTCAAAATCTTATGTAAGTGAATGTTGAAACCTAAAAATAAGTAAATATTTTTTAAAAAGAAAAAATAATTGCACATGAAACTTCAAATCATGTACAACTTGCTATTCCTCTTAAATATATAGTAAAGTTATATAAATCTCTATTTAGTACCTTTTCCCACAAGGGTGGGGGTAACCACTGCCAGGGAATGAATTCTTGTGAATGCCCAGTTTTATGTCCTTCCTCTTGTATAGGATTAGGATAGGGTCTCTCAGAACCATGGAATGGTTAAATGTTCCTTTAATATTCCTTCTGACCTCATCTAATCTAATCAGGAGTATGCTGGTAAATATTTAACAACTCATTCAGTCATTTTTCAGTTGTGTCCAACTCTCCACAACTCCTGTTTGGGGTTTTCTTTGCAAAGATACTGCAATGGTTTGCCATTTCTTTCTCCAGCTCATTTTACAGATAAGGAAACTGAGGCAAGGATGGTGTGTCTTGCCCAGGGTCACATAACTTATAAGTGTCTGAAGTGGGATTTGAACTCATGAAGATGAGTCTTACTGAATCCAGGCCAATATTCTGTCCACTGTTTGCCCTAGCCATCATTTAACAATTTATTCTCCAACACCCCCCCAAAAAAGAAATCACAACAAGCTACAAAGTTTAATCTGCACGATTACAATTTTCTTCATCACTTTCTTAAGTCTCTGTGATTAGCAAAATAATAATTCTTGCCCTGATTTGTGGATCCTGGCAATTTCTGAGATGTAAAGGCTCTCAATAAAAATTTAACAATCATCTGTGAACTGGGATAAGCTAGCTCTAGCAAACCCCTGTATTGTTAGTTATCCTTACTGTAGACAAAAATTCTGGAGCTATAACTATGCTTTTTTAAAAGTCTGCCACTGATTTTTTGTAATGAGCAAGAACTTAAAAAAATAGAAACACTGTTTAAAGGTGTCTACTCATAAAACAGGACATAATTATCAAGATAAATTATTAAATGACTTTAAACTATGATTATTGTACTCAATTATTACCCATTATCAATGAAAAGGAAAGCTAGGCCGACAATTATACCAACAAACTTTCCAATCAAAATGAATACCTTTAGCAAATGTGTTTTCTTTGCTAGCTCACTAATAACCAAGTATAAATTTACATCCATTGTTTTTGCCAGTAAAAGGGTTTCAAATGGAAGTATTGATTTCCACTACTCTGGTTAAATAAAGGTTGGCTTTGAGTCATTTAAGATCAAAGCTTGTTTCTGTAAAAGGCTCCATTCCAGATACCACCTGCCACTCATTCATCTGCCATTTCCCTCCTATCTATTCCAATTGACCCTCCTGGTTCATCAATCAACAGAAATTTATTGAGTCCCTATTGTGTGCAAGGGACATACAAAGAGATACATGGCATGATCCCTTACTTTCTAGGTGTTTACAATGAAACTGGAAATACAAGTTGCAAATGAAAACTAGTAACAGAAGGTGGTTAATGATAAATATGACTCCTTTTTAGGGAATTGACCTTTCCTTGTGGCCTATAAAAGCCAGCTGTGAAACATCTGGTCCCCTTTTCTTTTTGAATGCTTTTTCTCCCTTAGATTTCCAGAGGACTAAAGCCATGCCATGGCTCTGGTGGGGTAAGTGGGGGGAGAAGTTACAGTAGGGAAAGAAACCTGCACTTCCCTTGCCAGTGCTACCATTGCTGTGAGTTGCTCAGATGATTCAGGTTGAAGGGAATGGTTATTCATCAATTTCCCAAAGTACCTTTTACCTTTTGAGGAAAATCTGGAGTTATTTGGATGCTTTGGTTCTTGTTTATGGATTCCTATGAGATGTTTGCATCTTATGCATTTTCTATAGTGGGGGAAAAAGGGATGTCCCATATCCCTTGTAACTCATATGGTGGGGCCATCTCCAGTCATCCTGATCTAGATATTGTCACTGGACCCAGATGGCTCTGGGGGAGAGAGTGAGGCTGGTGATTTTGTGCACTCCTGCCTCACTTAAATCTAATTCTCTTGTAAGTCAAGACATTATCTTCCTGGTGTCATTGGTCCTCTTTGAGAAGGAAGGACAAATAATAGCAAAGCATATTGTAGCCTGAATACCTAATGGGAATTAGAAACTGGTCACTAGCCTTATTTTGGAAATGATCTTAAAATAACTTCAGGTAGAAGAAAAAGTCAAGAGAAAAATTGACTGTTCTTGAGAGTTGGCTCCAAAGACTGAATCTGGTCCACATCAACTGTGATAGTAATGGCAATTAAAGATTCCCCTGTATTGGCTTGGTTTTCAAATTGATTGTGTTAAAACCCAGAGTTTGTTAATCCCACCTGTGGGATGGGCTTGTTGATGTGAAAATAAAGTCCTGAACTGGGAGGAGCTGGTGAGGTAGATTTGGAGAGACACGAGAGAGAGGCGGAAGATCTTTTTGGTAGCAGCACCTCGTGGAGAGAGAGAGACTAAGAGAATTGCTGGTGGCCGCTTTGAATTGCCCTGGACTTTTGAGACCTGCCCCCTGAGCTGCCAAGGACTGAGGAGACATGGCTGTTTTGCTGGTACTTTGTCTGTCTGTTTTGATGTTCTTTTGCCAGATTTGTCCACTGGTGAAAGACTGTCCTTTTGTTGAAGAAGTCCTGGAACCTGGCTGTTCGCTAAGAAGCCCTGAGACTGTCCTGCAGACAGAGAGTGAATACTGTCCACTGGTGAGGGACAGTACTGTTGTTGCAGGGGTCTGGAGACTGTCCTGCAGACAGAGTGAATACTGTCCACTGGTGAGGGACAGTGCTGTTGTTGCAGGGGTCTGGGAGCCTTTCTGTTGGTTCAGAAGCCCTGAAGAAGGATTTTCTTGTTGTATGTTTACAGAAATCCTGGGAGAGGGCTTTGCTAATGTGTTCAGGGGTTCTAGGACTGTTCTACAGACAGAGGATAAATTCATGAAGGGACTGGCAATGTATCTTATGGCCTTGCTAAGCCTTGTCTCTCCAGGAACTAAGATTGCTGAGAACTTGCCTCCTGTCAAGATGAAGAAAAGACCTCCATTTGGGTATTAAGTGCTGTGTTTAAACTTGATGTAACTCTGGGGTAGATTCAATTGTGATCCAGGGGTGGGGAACTTTTGACCTTTTTGTGTTCTATGGTTGAGCAAATGAATGTATTTTACTTATGTTTGGAAACTAATCTCCATTTGAGAAGAGGGGCTTTGTGGTGGACTTAATTAAGGTATAGCCTAGGGGTGGAGAAGTATTTGGAACAGAGACTTTGTAATTGATTGAATGATTGGAAAGTCCTGGGGTGGGGTAGGCCTTGGAGATGATTTAATCACACTTAGTAAATGCTGTATTTTGAATGATGTCATGTTTTGATCTTCTCTGTTCTGGGTTTGTTACTGAATAAAATAGAGAGCACCTATGCTGGTATTTTGAACCTGGGAAGTTGCCTTTCTTTTGGCATTACATTACATCAACCCAGAGGGGCTGTGGATCGAGGTGAAAGCTGGAGTGTACTCCCTCCTTACATCCACTTTTTGAACTCCTAGCTTCCTTCAAAGCTCAATTCAAACACCACCTTTTACAGGAAGCCTATTCCGTTTCCTCTGGTTGTTAGTACCCTCCCCCAAGACATCACTTTGTATATTCTTTGTCTTTAATTTTATATTTAGATGTTATTTCCCCAAGCATCCCCAGCAGATGATTAACTCCTAGAGGACAGAGACTGTTTTGTATTTTATTTATTTCCCCAGTGTTTAGCACAGCATCTGGCATACAGTAAGCACTTAGTAAGAAGATTGTTGAATTTAACTGAAGTAAATTGAATCGGCTATGATTAGTCAGCTAGTTAATGAAAAGGCATATGATTCTGGTTCCAGAAGGAATCTAGAACTAGGAGTAGAAATTCGGGAATTATTAACATAGTAGTAATGATGGAAGCTTTTGCATTGGTCAGAAACTCCAAGTGACAGAACTTTAGTGACAAGTGCATATAAACAAAGGCAATTTTTTTTTTTTTACAGTTGGAATGGTTTGAGTGTTTTCAAAACAGTTGGCTAGAAAACTGTCATGGTAATTATGACAAACCAGTACAAATATTTTGTGTGCGCATGGCACATAGAAAAACCAAAGTTTTTCTAACTTTGGTAATAATTCTGTCCACCAGAGGAGATACCCCTAGAATGGACTCTTTACTTCTAGAGTCTACTTTCTAAGTCTCCTTCCAGAAAGCAATTTGTTTATCAAATTTCAGGAGCAGATCAATGTCAAAATGGAAGAAAAATTTATGCCTAATCCAAAAATGAGTGGAGGGTCTTCCTAGTTGTGAAGATAGCCCCATATGGTCCCAAGGTATAAATACCCCATCAATCAGTTAAAACTAGTATGGCATAGTGTACAGAAAGCTAGCCTCCAAGTTAGGAAGAACTTTCCAGATAATTGTGTGATGCTGGGCAAGTTACCTTTCAATGCTCTAGATAGCTCTGTTAGACCATAAATTGCAAAGGTGCTGACATGCATTGGTAAAGGGAGTTCCCTCACTGGGAATTCCTTATACCAATGAAATCATGGGTCTTTGGGCGGGGGTGGGAAGGTGGAGGTGGCGGGGAGACAATAATATGTTACATGGGAGAGTTACAAAAGCTAAAAAAACCCTTGATCTTTTGGTGTCTATGATTTGGAAGCTCTCTCTTTAGGGGATATATATTCAAATGGCATCTAGTTCAATGATGAATAATCTTTACAGAACAAAGAAGTTGGTTTGTTGGTTATCCAGCATCAAAAACTGACTAGTAAAGGGTCACTCTGATCCTAAAACAGACCTATTGTTAAAGTATTTTTTTAAGTCTTGCTATGGAATTCTTAGCCACCTTTCCTTATTTTTTTCCCCTGTTCCATAAGCAACATTTCCTACAAAATAATAGGGAGCATGTTTCCAGAGTGCCTAGAAAGGAAGCAGAGACATTGTTTACTTAATAGAACAACCCTGTGTTGACCATCTTTATTTAAATGACTTGGCTAAATGAATGATGTAGGAGCTGGGCTACTTCTATCCATGTATCATTTGTTGAATTAATATCACTACCACCTTCCCTTTGAATTGTCCTTAACAAATTTTCCAAGGACTGCCAATATAAATTATTTAACCCTCACAGTAACCTGTGAGAAAGGTGATGTTAGTATTATTTTGTCCATTTTACAGATGAGGAAATTGAACCTCTTAGCAATTAAATGATTTAGCCCGAGGTATCCAGCTAATGTATTAAAAGAAACAAATATTGTTAAGTAACATCATGTACTTTGAAAAATGGAAAAAGAAATATGAGGGCTGGAATTAATTTCAATAAGCCCACTGTCCAAGCTGTGACATTACCCCATATGGGACATTTTCTTTGAACCAGCTCTTCTTTGTGAGCTCATTTGAATAGGAAACAGACCTTCTTTGTTCTGCCACATCTCATTTGACCTTGAAACAAAAACATTCCATCTGTTGACATAGCATATGGGTCTTTACCATTTTCCCAGGGAAGAGTATTCAGGATTCAGAAGAACTAGGTTCAAATCCTGATTCACCTATTTACTAACTACTATTTACTAACAGGGAGATATCACTGGAATCAGTCTCTTCATTTACAAAATAAGAAAGTTGGATCAGGTGATCTCTGGAGTCCCATCCAACTTTGAAAACTTTCATATCAAGAAAGCAATAGAGGGGTGGCTAGGTGGCACAGTGAATAGAGCAGCAGCCCTGGAGTCAGGAGGACCTGAGTTCAAATCCGACCTCAGACATTTAACACACACACACACACAAACTACCCGTGTGACCTTGGGCAAGTCACTTAACCCCAACTGCCCTACCTTCCCCCCTCCAAAAAAAAAAAAAGAAAGCAATAGAAAAGCAATATTGAAAGCTGACCATTAGATAAACTACATCACTGGCTACACTATAGCAAACCCATTTCAGAATAAGATTGAGCAGCTATTTTCCTTCTTTGTCACAGAATTTTCTCCCAACTATTTTAATTTTTCACTTTGGTCTACTTTTGAGTTACCTCTGAACTAGCCATCTACAGACTGTCGAGCTCCCTTCCTTCAGGTGATATGGCTTCCAATTTGGTAATAATAGTGGTGACATGCCACCGACTAAAAGTTATGTTAGGATTAAGAGATAACATAAAAAAACATGTGGTAGTTAATACAGTTTCCAAAAGTCCCACCAGCAAGTTGGCTGTTGTTGTTTAGTCATGCCTGACTCTTCATGACCCCATTTGGAGTTTTCTTGGCAAAAGATATTGGAATGGTTTGCCATTTCCTTCTCCAGCTCATTCAACAGATGAGGAAACTGAAGCAAACAGGGTTGCCCAGGGTCACATAGCTAGTAAGTGTCTGAGGTCAGATTTGAATTCAGGAAGAGGAGTGTTCCTGACTCCAGGCCTTACACTCTGCCCACTGTACCACCTAGCTGCCCAGCAAACTGGTAGGGCAACTTAATTCATCACATATAGCCTTAATTTGTTAAGAAGGGAAAGGGATCAGGACTACATCTTATTTCATTGGTGTTAGGAGCTACCAGTGAGAAACTTCCTTCCCCAGAGTAGGTAAGTTCCTTCTCTGCAATACACAGTCTTAAAGAATTGCCAAGAACACTGAGAGATTAAGTGACCTTACCAGTGTCATGCAGCTAGTATGGGTCAGGGGCAGATTTTCTTGATTCTGAGGTCAGCTCTCTATTCACTATGGCTATACTGCTTCCTTTTATCAAGCAAAACGAATATAATTTTGGAATTATTTATTTTTGTTATTTTTTTATTTTAGTAGCTTCTTGTTTTTATATTACTTACATTTCCAAACATAGTTCTCTCCCTTCCCGACTCAGAAAACTATCCCTTGTAACAAAGAAGAAAAAGCAGATCAGCAAAACTAACCAATATAATATATCAACAGTGTCTGACAGTATATGCAATGTTGCATACCCATAGCTTTTTAGAGTGTTCCTCGCATTGTAAAGAAGTGAGGAGGGTACATAGAAAATGATTTATTAAAGTGGGTTTTCCAGACTAGTAATTTCAGCAGTGGCTTAGATTAAGTTGATTTAAAGCAAATCCTTCCTTCTTGGAACTCCAATCTCCTATGGCTTTTAAATTCTAGCTTTGAGTAATTTCCTCTTTGTTCTTAATTATAAAGTGTTATTTTTTATTTCATTTACAATTCTTTTTCTCCATTCAAGGGGCAGCTAGGTGGTGCAGTGGATAGCGTGCTGGGCCTACAGTCTGGAAGACTCATCTTCCTGAGTTCAAATCTGGCCTCAGACACTTACTAGTTATTTGATCCTGGGTATGTAACTTAACCCTATTTGCCTCAGTTTCCTCATCTATAAAATGAACTGGAGAAGGAAATGGCAAACACTCCAGCATCTTTGCCAAGAAAACCCCAAATGGAATCACAAGGAGTTGGACACAACTAAAAAAAAACTGAACACATACTTCCCCATTTAGACTCCACAAATATTACACGACAAAATATATTTTTAAAATGTGAAATCTATATCTTCTATGGGGCAGCAACTTATATTGTGTAAGGCAAAGATGACCCGTCCAATGCAATAAGGTTTCAGTAGTGCCTTATTCATTTTTGCTTGTGATGTTTTTCTTATTTTAATTGTTGGATCTAAGCATCCAGAACATTATCTAATCATTTGACATACAGACCCACTCCTCTGAGGTAATAGTGCATTTATCTGTTTCTTCTTAAGGCTGTTATCAACAAATCATATTGGTGACTTCAAAAGCTTTTCTTTGATAACACTACATTCCCTGCCAAATGAACGTTCTTTATGCTTCCTTTGAAGTTTCTACTGGCTCTCCATATTCCTTCATAAAGTTAGAAGACTGAGAAAGCTCTTTCTGCTGTTCTGCCACCTGTAAACTAATCCATCCCAGACAGACAAGGATTGACTTTGTTTTGAAAGAACTAAAGTAATTTCTGGGAAGATGACAGAGTCAGGGTCATAAGGAAGTCTAGTTCTTCAATAATATAATTTTATTTAATAATATAATATTATTTAATATTATAATTTATGTAATAATTACAATTCAATAACATAATACAATTTAATATTATAGTTTCTATGATAATTATGATTTAATAATATTATATTATTTAATGATATAATTATATAACTATGATAATTTAATAATAATCATAATAGCTAACAATTATTTGGAGCTTTAGGGTTGGTAATGTGCTTTACATATATCATCTCACTTGTTCCTCAAAACAACCATGTGAAGTAAGTACTATCATCATCTCCATTTTATGCATGAGAAAATCAAGGCAGAATGACATTGACTTGCCTAGGGCCATATACCTAGTAAATGCCTGAGGTAGGATTCAAACTCAAGCCTCTAAGTCCAGTGGTCTATCTATTTTTCCCCACTACCTTTCAAAATTAGAGGTAGAAATACCCAAAGAAATAAAGCTGCCCCAAATCACAAAAAATAATGGGCAAACTAAAGAAAGACTCCAATAAAATGAGTATATACACATATATGAAAATGTTGTTGTTCGTCTAGCATTTTCGAAGAGGACCAATGACATCACAAGTGAAGTCTTGCCCTGCTCATCAATTGGATTTAAATGAGGCAGAGTTATGCAAAGTTGTGGTCCTTTCTCTCTCTTTCAGAGTCATCAGAGTCCAGTGGCAGGACAATAGTCAGGATGATTGCCAATGGCCCAGGATGCAGTGGATGACTTTGGCATCTTCAACGTCTGACCAAGCTCTAAGCACTGCACAGTGCCTCTTTTAGCCTTATTCATGGCCTTTGGGATAAATTCTCATCCACTCATTCCAATAAGGGAAGTCTTCACATGCTTGAAGGTAGACCCATCACTGATGAGTCTGAGGACTGTCAGTTACCTTCAAACTAGTTTAGCCCATCTCCCAAGGCAGTCTTACTGGGGTGTAGCTGTTGCACAAATTACAGCTTCTTGGAGCCACAGGTGAGATTTGGGCACCAAATCTTGGACACCAAAGGTGGACAAGTAGCCCTGAAAAAGGCTCAACAGCCCTCAACCAGATGCGGAGTCCTCCCTGCACACACCATAAAGAAGCACAAAGACATCCAAAGAAAAATCTATTTGTAGTGGGATAGTCAAAGGGGAGTTTGAGATTGGTTAGCAGCTCTGGAGTAAGTTATATAGTTCCATTCAAGCCAGTCCAAACCAGAAACAATCTTGTGGAACAGACACCCATACCTATTGTTGTTTAGCCTTTTTTTTTTTTCAATTGTGTCTAACTCTTCATGACCCCATTTGAGATTTTCTTGGCAAAGATACTGGAGTGGTTTACCATTTCCTTCCCCAGCTCATTTGACAGAGTGAGGAAACTGAGGCAAACAGGGTAAAGTGACTTACCCAGAGTTGCATAGCTAGTAAGTGTCTATGACCATATTTGAACTCACAAAGGAGTCTTCCTAACTCCAGAACCAACATTCCACTTCCAACATTCATTCTTAACTAACAAAATTGGGGCAATTCACCATGGAATCCCCCTTCTTGCCTTCTCTACATCTTACTATGCCTATATCAAAGGATAGCCAGGGGCTAGAGAGGGATGGAACCCACTCCATTGGCCATGACATCTTATAGGGAATCTACTCACTCATTTGAGGGTACCATATCCAACAGACAACGGAGACATACACTCCTCACACGGACACAGACACAGACACAGGAAGACAGTATTAAAGCACTGTCAAGTACATCTCTTGCAGAAGAGAGGCAATGATCAACTCAAGAGAAACCTAACCTGGAAGTCTGCAGAGAAGAGCAGACCCTGGGAGGCTACTGAGGGATCCACCCAGCAGAAAGAGATGATTCCTGAGGTTCAAAGACACAGCAGCTTCATGACAGCTCCATGGAGATAACTACCATATCTCTGCTAAATCCTCTCTTCTCTACTCTAACAACTCCACTTCCTCTAATTGACCCAAATATGGCATGAATTCAAGACAATTCTGGTCACCCTTATCTGGATACTTTCCAGGTCATCAATGTCAGTGCTAAAATGTGGCACCCAGAACAAAACATATTCCAAATATGGTTTGACCAGGGCAGAAGGAGGCACAACTTATATTTCCTCAAATGGAATCATATGCTTTGATGTAGCCCAAGGTCACACAGTATGTTGGTGTTTGTTTGGTTTTTTTTTGGGGGGGGGTAGAAACTGTCATATTATACTATTCCTGTATATTGAATTTGTAGTACACAAAACCCTCAGTATTTGTAAAGCTGATTTTTAAAGTGTAAGATGTAATATTTTTACCCTGAGAAAGTCACATCATCAGTTGATTGGGTCCACTACAAATTTATGCTGTCTAATCTCAATCAGGCCATTACTACACGGAGACAATTCTTTCACTTCTTAACTATGTCATTCTTCACAGGAAAGGTTACAAATCTTTCCTTTCTTCTCAAGTCTCCTACATCATCCCCTCCCCAGGTACACATATCTGAGGACTTTACCTCATTCTTAACTAACAAAATTGGGGTAATTCACCATGGAATCCCCCTTCTTGCCTTCTCTACATGTTACAAGCCCTTGATACCAGCCCTTCTTCTCTCCTTTAATCTCCAGTGATGAGGTAGCCTTTCTCAACAAAGCCAGCCCTTCCACGTGTACCCTTGATGCCATCCCTTCTTGTTCCTTCAGCAGATTGCCTCCTCAACCACTTCATCACTTTCTCTAATCTTCAATCCTATGGCTGATTCCCTGTTACTTACAACCAGCTCAGGTCTCCTCCATCCTTAGAAAACTATAGAAAACTGGACTTTACCATTTCCTTGGGCTATTGCCTCATCCTCCCTCAGCTCATATAAATTTAATGACCATTTCTTTGCTCATGGATCCATATATCTAAGTCTCTCTTCTTAGCTTCAGTCCTTATATCACCAATTGCCCACTGAATATTTTCAAATGGATTGATGTTTAGTTGTTTTCCAGTCATGTCTGACTCTTCATGATCCCATTTGTTTTTTGTTTTGTTTTTTGGCAAAGATACTGGAGTGGTTTGACATTTCCTTCTCCAGTTCATTCTATAGATGATAAACTGAGACAAAAAAAGAGTTTTAAGTGTCTTGCGCAGAGGTATGCAAACAGCTTCTGAGGACAGATTTGAATTCAGGAAGATAAGTCTTTCTGACTCCAGGCCTGGTACTCTATCCACTGTACCACCTAGCAGACCCTTTCAAACAGATGCTAGATAGATGACTCCCATGTAACATACAAAACAATTTATTGTCTTTCCCTACAAACCTACTCACTGGTGTGCTTACCTTTAATAGTCTGTTGACATCTTTTTTTTTTTTTTGCCTTTTGGAGGGCAATTGGGGTTAAGTAACTTGCCCAAGGTTACATGCCTAGTTTTTTTGTGTGGGTGTTAAGTGTCTGAGGCCGGAACCAAACTCGGGTCCTCCTGACTCCGGGGCTGGTGCTTTACTCACTGTGCCACCTAGCCGCCCCTCTGTTGACACCTTTTACAGGCAACCTTTCCCAATTTCCCTTAAATCTAGGACCATCCTTCTGTTAATTATGTTCAATTTGTCATGTCCATTGCTTATTTGTCCATAGTTATTTGCATGTTGTTTCCCCATCAGACTGTGAGCTCCTTGAGAGCTGAGACTGTCTTTTTGTTTTTGGGATTAGGCCTTTCCCTCCAAAGCTACCCTTCTTCTTTTTAAAAAAAAAAAAAAATTATTTATTTATTTTTAGCTATCCCTCTTCTGAACTTCCCTATTTCTGAGGACACCACCATCCTTTCAGGCATTCCAGTTCACAACTATAATATCATCCTCAGCTCCTCATTCTCACTAACCCCACATATTCAAACTGTTGGCAAATCTTCCTTTCTTTCTCTCTGCAATATCTTTTACCACTGTCTTTTCTCTCTACTCACATAGATACCATCCTAGTTCAAGCCCTCAGCCTATCTCACCTGGACAATTGTGATATTTTCCTAATTTATTTCCTTGTCTTAAGTTTCTGACCACCTCACTCTGTCTTCAATATAGTTTTCAAAATGATTTTCCTGAAGAGCCAGTCGGACCATGTATTCATACTTTACCCCCCTGTAGCAGCAAGCACCCTAGCATCCCCAGGGTGGCTGCCAACACAGGTTCTTAGATCTGCTTTTCTAAAGGAAAGCAACTCAAAATGGGTTAACAATCTTGCTTTAATCAATCAAACATATCATGTACCTAGTTCAGGGGGAAAAGTCAGCACCCCAAACTTCAGAATATACAGAGGTTACAAGCAGAAATTACAAGACAGAGAAACAAACAGATCAAGCAGACAGGCCTCCAACTGTCCAACCATTACATCTATACCTAGTCAGTCACCAGAGAGGAAGCATCAACATCTGGGTTTTTCAAAGCTGGGGGGCTCAACGGCTGCCCAGAGTCTCATCTGGTCAAATCACACAACACTTCTCAAAGTGAGCCCCAAAACAATGCCTCCCATCAGGGATTATATAGCCTTCTCCTGGCTCAGAGAATGTAACAACCCTCTTGACCCACTGCCCAATCACAAAGTATCTCCTGAAAAACAAGCTTCCCACCACAAGCTCCAGGTGCATTTAACCTAGGGGCAGGGAAGAGCTTAAAAATTTACATTCCTATAATACCCCCTATTCAATTCCAGTGACTTCTTATTACCCTACTCCCTTACCATCTTGCCCCACTTGCTGGTCTTTGGTATGGGCACAAGGATTTGTCTCCTCAAGGCACTCTGAGGGTTATGTCCTCACTAAGTTAACTTCTCTGCTGCTGGACTAGACCTCCCTGGATGGGGACCTGCTTAAATTCCTCTATTCGAAGCTCTCAGATATGTGCTTAGCTTATTTGGTTAGCACGGAAACTGTACAGCAGAACCAAACTGGGAGAACATTGCACACTGTTAATAGCAGCATTGGATAATGACCAACAGTGAATGACAGCTATTCCTAGCAATACAGTGATCCAAGACAATTCCAAAGGACTCATGAGGAAAAATACCATCCTCCACCAGAAAATGAATTGTTGGAGTCTGAAGGCAGATCCAGGCATACTATTTTCACCTTATTTTTTCGTGTTTATTTTTCTTTTGGTCTGTTTCTCCTTTTACAACATAATTAGTATGGAAATATGTTTTACATAATTGCACATAGATAACCTACATCACATTACTTATCTCTTAGGAAGGGGGGGAGGTGAGGAAGGGAAGGAGAAATTTTGGAACTCACAATTTTTTAAATAAATAGTAAAATTTATCTTGATGTAATCAGAAAAATAAAATGCTATAAAAAGAATATGAAAAGAAATTATAGGACAGGGCAGATCAGGGCACAAGAGGAGACTGGTTTGGTTAAGGTGAAGAGCGCATGAAAGAAGTTATTATTGGTATGGGGAACTCCCAAATGAGTCAACTCCTTCTTCCATTGCAGTTCAGTCCCTTCTCTGCATCTTATAGTCCTGGAGAACTGTCTAGAGCATTGAGGAGTTAGGTGACTTGCCTGGGGTCATGCAGTATGCATCAGAGGTGGAACTGAATCCCAGATTTCTTGGCTCCAAGGGTAGCAGTCTATTCGCTGATCCAATCTTACCTCTATACAGGGTGTTCCAAGAGTCAGTTCAACTTTAAGCAATTAAAACTTAAAATGGCATTAAGGCTTTTGGAGTATTTTTTTTTGGAGGGGGGGAAGCAAGGCAACTGGGGGTAAGTGACTTATTCAAGGTCATATAGCTACTTAAGTGTCAGGTGTATGAAATTGGATTTCAGCTCAGGTCCTCTTGACTCCAGGACCGGTGCTCTACTGACTGCACTACCGAGCTGCAAATCAGAGTATTATTAATGTTATTATTGTTATGATCAGAGCAGAAATCACATTTATATAGTGCTTAATACTATTTACAAAACATTTTCACTGGAATACTGTGAAGTAGGTAGTGTAAATATTATTTTTCCCATTTAGCATCAAAAGAGTGGAGATCAGTCTCATTTGTAGACTATGTAGCATATAGACCGTCCAAAGTAAGGAACTAATGTTATAGCTGCAGACAGGTCAGGATGTTTTATCCCCTAAATGCTGAAGCACTTGCTCTCCTATCTCAGGCTAGCTTACTCTCAGCTGTCTAGGGTTTAGAAAGGAAAGATATTTGTATCCAACACATTTCAAAGTATTGTCTCCTATTATCCTCACCTCAAACTCAGGGAAAATCTTCAAATATAGCTTTTGATTCATTTCCCATTAAAATTCTTGTCTCCTTCCCAACCTTGTGTTACTCAAAAGGAAAATTTATACCTTATAGTTTCGAGTACCTTTACTGAATGAAATAAAAATCAAATAAATACAATATTAAAACCTCAAACAGCTGAGCACTGCTCGTTAAAAAGGTCATCCATCTCTATTTCCAACCCTACCAGCTGCTACTCCAGTTAAAAACTGAGTTCACAAGTTTTTTTTTTCCCCCAGGGGAATGGATGTTCCCAGAAGCTCTTTGCAGAGTAAGGCTGTCATTCACTTCTGATGGTACAATAGCTATGATGGCTTGCCAAACCCGAGGCAGGAAGACTTGGTGTGACAGGACCATCAATTCCCTAATGCAGCCTTTTCCCTCCCACTTAGAATTTAAAGTGACTTTACCTAAAAAAGACAAAACTACCCCTGATTCTGAGCAGCTTATTTCCATATAGAGAAGCCAAGCATTCTCATCTCATAACTTTACTGTGTGAGGGCAAAGTCAACTTCATTTTCAATATTCAATGTCTTGCAAGTGTTTCATTTTGTCCCAATATTGAACCTGAACTAAGAGAGAGCTGGCTTTAGAGCTGGCCCAGTAATACCTTGATTTCAGTCCTTCTTTTATATTTACCAGCTGCATCACCCTGTGTAAATCTCTTTAAGCCCTGCTTTCTTCATCTGTAAAATTAAGGGATTGGACAATATGGCCTCTAAAGTTCCTGCCAGCTCTCCTATTTTCTTATTTTGAACCTTAAGCCACTATCCCCAATTTTACAGCTAATAGAGCAAAAATAGAAGTTCTCACCCCATGATTTTCACTACTCATAGTGAACCCACTATTACTTCTGCAGGTTCGGCTGGTGATCCCTGTCCAATTTTCTGGTGATCCTTCTACAATGTTTGCCACTGTCAATAACACTGTCCTCATGGACACTTCCTTTTCCTATGACTTCCACGGGACTAAATCTCCTTTGCAGGGTCTTGCCAACCACACTAGGTGTTCTCCAAAGCGATGCCTTTACTTTTCTCAATACCCTTGCCATCAGCTTCCATTGTCTTCAATTTTCACCTAAGTGCAGGTGGCTTGCCAATCAACATGACATCCTCTTCTTCACTTCGACACAGGCAGGGCCAGGGTTTATCTATTAAGTATTGCAGAGTACTGGACATGGAGTGAAGATGACCTAGGTTCAAATCCTACCTTAGACACTTAACTATCTGTGTGACCCTGGGCAAGTCACTTAACCTCTCTCCTCTTTAGTTTCCTTATCCACAAAATGTGGTAATAATAGCATCAACCTCATAGATTTGTTTTGAGGATTAAATGAAGTAAAAACTTTAAATTTTATTATTATTAATTTGTAGCTGTTATTGTATTATTATTATTAATGTAGCTGTTATTATTAACGCCAGGAGATAAAGTTTGAGGTGGTCATTGAATTGCTAAAACTAGTAGGTCACTAGGTGGTGCTCTAAGTGCAAATACCCCAGCTCACTCCCCGGACAGCCTGTAACAAAATGCTCCCAGGGGGTTGCTGTATCCAATTGAACCACTAGGTGGCACTCAAAACTTGAACTTCATTGTACTCTTGGCCACAGTGAAATGACAATTCTGGCCATTTTGTGGGGGTGGGTTTGGGGGAGGGTAATCACCAGCTCCAGTGCTTTCTAGGGATCTTATCTAATCTGAGGGTATGATTAAATCTCATCATGATTCATTGCTAGCTTGGTTTATACCCCCATTGCAACAAGATTTCCATTTCTTTCCCAATTTCATGTGACCCCAAAGTACTCATTCACTTGTAGGTTTATGACACTCTACTACTATAGAGAAGACATAATAATGTTGACTTTAAAACTCTTTATTGCAGTGGGCAATTGGCCACTCCTCCTGTTGCAACTATAAATTCTGGGGTTACAATCTTCATTCTCACTGGCAACTCAAGTATCCAGAGCTTGACTCTGTTACTTTTCCCTATAGGACTCTAGGGATTAATAATCAAGGGTTTCAGGGATGTCCTCCTCCCTCCCTCCATCCTTTTCCCCTCTCTCCCCTCCTTTCTCCTCTCCTCTTATTTCTGATTATACAACTGCTTTATTCTAAATTTCTGGAGCATGTGATGGGAAGGACACAGTTTCCTCTGAGGTTCAATTTTAATGGTACTCAATTGGCTGGTGAGTCCAGTAAAGATACTTTTCATATCCAGTTTGGTTTGCCCAGTTTGGTTTGAGGGAAGGCTTCATTCAATTTCCCAATGGCCATTTCAAATGGAATTATGTAATTGATCCCCAACTATTTTGAAAATTCTGCAGTCTTAGCTTTTGAAGCCTCCATGAAAGCAACCACACTTTTCGCATCTTTTTGTTCTTTAGCACCCATCAGAGCAGTGAATCAATCCTCAAGCACAAGAAGCTGAAGGACACCAAACTTCTTCCCAAACTCATTTCAAGGCCAGCCTTGGCAACATTATCTTTTGTAGAAAGACCAATTGACGAAGGGTAGCTTCTTAGGCCAATCTGCCAACCTGGTGGCAAGAGATTCATTATGAGATTTCAGAGCATTGGCTTTCTGGTTTTTAGTTATGATCACCTCAGCTGCCGTCCAGTCAATAGCTTTCAAAGGAAGTTTTCATGCAGCTTTCATTTCATCTTGGAACTCTTCACTGACCCTTTCATTGCACAGCTTTCTGCCTCAAAATGTCTCTAATACTACAGTTCACGAAACTCTTCCTCCCCCAGTGTGTTTCCCCCATGAATCTAAGCTTATATCAATTACTCATCCAATATTAATTAGCTTTTAAGAAAGGGCATTTAGGGGGTGGCCAGGTGGCGAAGTGAATAGAGCACCAGCCCCGGAGTCAGGAGGACCTGAGTTCAAATCTGGCCTCAAACACAAAACTAGTCATGTGGCCTTGGGCAAGTCACTTAACCCCAATTGCTCTACCTTCCCCCTGCCAAAAAGCAAAAAAAAAAAAAAAGGGCATTTACTAAGGTGGTTTTGTAAAATCAATTGATATAAAATGTCCCCCCAAAAGTAAGTGACACACTCCACCATCAATACATACAAGAGTCCCTGAGAAAGTGGGTTCAAACTTGGCACATGGCCAAAGGTCATCTCCCAGCTTCAGAAAGTCCTTTTGCTAGATTCCTCATGATGTTTCCCTTAGGTACATGTAGGTTTTCTGCTGGTATCTTTGTAGGTCTGCTTTCCTTATCTTATCTTGTGTGTCCTTGGTTTTCCTCTTCTGATCAAATTAGCTATTTTTTTAAAAATCCCCTAGGATTGAATTATTTAGTACCCATCTAAGTTCGAACGATTTCTTCAAAAGCCCTTTATTGTTTATAATTTTTATTGATTTTTGTTCAGCAAAACATGTATTTCATATTTTGGCTTTTGATTTATGTTTATGAAGTTCTGATGCCTTGACATGTCAGTTTTTGCAAAGGCACCACTTAAAAATATATACAATCTAATGGGTGAAAGCACACAAGAGGAAGCTGGAAAGGGAGGGGAGAGAGGCCAACAGGTACTTTGCTCCAGGAGCATCAGAGTTAAAACAGAGGTACAGATGCTGCCTGCCATCAAGGAAGGCTTTGAAAAGAGTTCGGTGCTTTATCCTATGGCCTTCCAATCAATTTTGTCTTACCAGTCTCCAAAAAAACCTATTTTACCCCAAGAAAGACCCAGTAGCCATCTTTAGGAGTCCAACCTGAAGACCATACAATTATTGGGTTTTAGAGTTGCAAGGTTATCTAATCCAAACCCTTCATTTTATAGATGAGGAAATTAAGGCACACTTCTCATTACTATCGTCCTTTGATGCAATTAGTCAGGCATCAGTCTGTTTTGTCTTGTCTGGAAAACTGACTGGTTCGACTAGAAACCCCTTTGGAGATATCCTCTATTTACTATAGAGAGGCAGCTAGATGGTTCAGTGGACAGAGTGCCAGGCCTGGAGTCAGAAATACCTGAGTTCAAATCCAGCCTCCGAGGCTAACTGTGTGACCCTGGGCAAGTCACATAATCCTATTTGCCCTAGCTTTTTCATCTGTCAGATGAGCTAGAGAAGGAAATGGCAAACTACTGCAGTATCTTTGCCAAGAAAAGCCAAATGGGGTCATGAAGAGTTGGACATGACTAAAACAACAAGATATTTACTATAGACCTTCTCATTAGAGATCATATCCAATATCTTTTTGAGTTAGAGCAAAGGGAAGAGGAGAAATATATTCTCATATGACCCTTTTTACATATTATAAGAAAAAACACGACAACTCAACAATTATAAGGTACTAAACTACAGTGCCTTGAATTGAATTACTCCTTAGTAATTGAAGTATGATCATAGAAAGTGAGATCCAGTGGGCAGGATAGATATTCTTGGAGGAGGGATGACTGGAAAGTATTGAAATTACTGCTTTATCATAAAATCAGGAAAGGATACCTTGGGTCCCAGCTTGCTCAAAAAAAATATTCTTCCCAAAACACTAGAGGCAAGTAATGCCACATTGCTGCTGACAGCTAGAAAATAAACAGCTTCTAACAAAATATTGAAAACAAAAAACAAGCCTTTCCTCTCTATTCCCCACTCTTCTCTATTCCCCACCCGCCTCTCTTCCCCAAACCTGGTCTCGGGCTAATGGGTGACTCAGTTTGTGAAATGACACACCATGTGCTATTGAAAAAGCAGCTTCAAGTAATGGAAAGTCCTTTTCTGAGAAGCCAAAACTGAATGTGGCTTTAAGTCAGCCACACCTGGCCACCCCATCCACAAAAACCTTTATCTCTCTGTCTCTCAATGCCTCAGTAGTGCTTTTATGTTCTAAAGTAGAGATGATTCAGTCTACAAATGGAGAAAGCTTTAGAGTTCTGCCTGTCTATCCAACTCTGGCAGGCTATTTTATTTTTCAAGGATACAGTCCTGTGATGTCATTGAGGTGAAGAACTCAGGTGCACATGGACAGCTTTGCTTTTCCAATATCTGCAGTTTTACAAAGTTGCCTAGAAGCCTTTAGAGGTTAAATGACTGCTCAGTGACTATGTGACAGAAGCTGATCTTGGATTCAGACCAAAGTGGCTTGGTCTCCAATGTGGCTCCAAGGCCAGCTCTCTCTATTCGACCACCCTGCCTCCCTCAGCATACTGATACCACTTGGAACAGGTTATGATTTCCTGAAGTCTGTACCCTTTCCCATCTTGAGGGTGGTAAGAACAGATTGCATGATTTATTTTCTCCCTCCCCCTCCAAAAAATCCCAACCTACTATTTGATTACTCTCCTTGAACTGAAGCATGGGGGAAGTTAATAGTTTTGCTGGGAATTTTCTTAGTTTTCTGAACTAAAATGTTGAAAGTTTTATCACTGCTTTTACTGCCAAGGTTGGGCAACCTTTTCCACGGAGGATGAGCATATTCTCACAATAAGTAGATGAAGTTTCCTCATCTTAGATTCTTTTCCCATTAAAACATGCACATCGGGGTGGCTAGGTGGTGCAGTGAATAGAGCACTGGCCCTGGAGTCAGGAGGACCTGAGTTCAAATCTGGCCTCAGACACTTAACACAAAAACTAGCCAAGTGACTTTGGGCAAGTCACTTAACCCCGATTGCCCTCCCAAAAGCAAAAAACCCAAACAAACATGCACATCAAATATTTGATTGATCAGTCAACAAATGAAGCACTTAAAATGTTCTAGGCACACAAAGACAAAAATGAACACCACCTCAGAAGTTACCAAATCAATGGAGGTATTGGCTTTGGGGGCAGGGGAGGGAAGGCTAGTTCAACCCTGCTTTATTTATTATGTGAATGGTCACTTGGAGTAGATATCCAGTAGAGGAAAGAATTTTTTTTAAGATCCTTCAGTAAGAACAGGAATAAAGATTAGTCTTGTGGGATGAGAAAACTCTCTTTAATATAGGTTAATATATCCTTTGCAATTTATAACCTTAATGAGCTCCCTAGAGAAACAGTGCTCAAAGTGTGGTCCAGGGAGTCCAAGGGGTAGCTGGGACCCAATCATAAGGTCCTCAGGTCAAAACTGTAGTTGCACTAAGATATTTTAATTTCGAATATAGCAAATATTTATAGATATAACTCATATAAACAAAAGCTATTGGGGATTTTCAATAATTTTTTTAAGAATGTAAAGAGATCCTGAGTTCAGAAAGTTTGAGAACCATTGTCTTAGAATATTGAGAAGTCAAGGAAAGGACAGCTAGGTGGTACAGTGGATGGAGCACTGGGCTTGGAATCAAGAAGACCTGAGTTCAAATACAGTTTCAGACACTGCCTAGCTGTGTGACCCTGGGCATGTCACTCAACCCTGTTTGCCTCAGTTTCCTCATCTGTAAAATGAGATGGAGAAGAAAATGTCAAAACACTCTAGTATCTTTTGCAAGAAAAACCCCAAATGGAGTTACAAAGAGTCAGCCATGACTGAAAAAAAAATGACATAGAAGTCAAGGGACTTGCCCAGAGCTACATAACCAGTACATGCTAACAGGCAGAACATGAAATGAATCATGGCTTCTAGGCTGGCTCTTGTTATAATCATCAAACAAACCAAAAAGCACAATTTTCTTCTTTCCTACTCTTTCTTTAGTTAGTCTATCCCAACTCTCCAATCTATCTCCCAAACATTTAATAATGCCTTAGGAGGAATGGGCAGCTGGGAGATATCTGAAAAGCTATTTCAATACTATGTTCTCACCTTTGCCTCCTCAGCGTTGTCTACCCTGACCATCGGTGTTCTCTCAGTCACGTGTTTCTAGATTCTTTCTTTCATTACCATGCCTTGAGAAGATTGCCTCTGAATATGGCTTTATTGGTTCTATTCTTCTGGAAAAACAAAAAACAGGATCAGAGTGGAACTCCCTAATTCTTTTTCTGCTTTTCTCCATTTTGGATGCTGTGGCCAATTTGCACGTAAGCTTCTCAGATATTTTAGGTAGAAAATAAGTTTGTTGGGTAGCATGTTTCAGAACTGCACATGATATAAAACCTCAATAGGACTTTTCTATTTCTCTGCCTTTAAAAAAAAAGCAGCAGAGTTGGGCCACTCTCCTTTTGTTCAGGTCAATCATTATCCTTAGGGCATTTGATCTTGATGAGCATGCTTAATTTTTTCATCATTGGCAGTTAATGGTAGACACATAGTGCAAAGAATCACAAGTTTCAGAATAATAACTAGCATGTAAATAACAATCCAAAATTTGTAAAATGCTACACGTCAACAATAATAATATCTAGTATTCATTGCTGTTAAGTTGTTTCAGTCACATCCAACTGTTTATGGCCCCATTTGGGGGTATTCTTGACAAAGATACTGATATGATTTGTCACTATTTCCTTCTCCAACTCATTTTATAGATGAGGAAGCTGAAGCAAATTGGGTTAAATGACTTGCCCAAGGTCACACAGCTAGTAAGCATCTGAGGCCAGATTTGAACTCAGAGCTTCCTAACTCCAAGCCTGGCACTCTATCCACCATATCACCTACTCGCCTGAAATCTAGCATCATCTCTTACCAAGCACTGTGCTAAATGCCTTACAAATATTATCATATGATTCTTACAGCACTGGGAGGTAGGTGCTGTTATTATCCCTATTTTACAATTGAGGAAACTGAGCCAAAGTTTAAGAGATTTGCCCAAGGTTACATAGGTAGTAAGTGTCTGTGTCCAGATCTGAACTCAGCTCTTGCAGGCGCCAGGCCCAGCGCTCTGATTCCATTGAGCTACCTAGCTGCTTCATTATCTCATCTCAGATGAGTCTCATCAAAACCCCATGTTATAGGTACTACAGTTATTACTATCCCCATTTTCGAGAAGAAAAAATTGAGGTTCATAGAAGTTATATGACTAGCTCACAGCCACAGAGTAGGGTCCCACTAGGGATTTAAATACAAGTCCTCCTGACTACAGGTCCATGCTCTATTCAGGATAACAGGCAGTTGCTACACACCTTTATTTTGCCTCTGTCTTAAAGAAAAAGTTATACACAAGCATGGTATAGTAGAAAGCACATTGAACCTGGAGGTGAGTACCTGACCTTGAAATATGGCACTTATCACCTACATGATGGCCTTGGGCAAGTCACTTGAGTCTCAGTTTTCTCAGCTGTAAAATGATCTCTAAGGACCCTTCCATAACTAAATCTATGATCCTAAAATTAATTACTGAAGCAGAATCTATTCTTTTACTCTTTCCCTATACACACAAAGCCAACACATTTGTTTGGCTAAGATGTGTCCATCTCTGAGTTGATTATACACACACACACACGTACATACATATATGTACACACATTATGTGTATATATTATCCATATATATGGATATGTATAAAATATTATATATATATATATATATTTGTAGCAGCAAGCACCCCAAGAGTCCTCAGGGTTTGCAGCTACCACAGGTTCTTGGATCTGCTTTGTTA
>NW_027186546.1:8494055-8517407 GCF_028583685.1 Petaurus breviceps papuanus | reverse complement strand
TTAGCCTAGGGGCAGGGAAGATCTTTAAAATTTACATTCGCATTACAATATTTTTTGCTTTTTGAAGGGCAATTGGGGTAAGATAACTTGCCTAAGGTCACACGACTATTTTTTTTTGTGTGGGTGTTAAGTGTCTGAGGCCGGAACCAAACTCGGGTCCTCCTGACTCTGGGGCCGGCGCTTTACTCACTGGGCCACCTAGCCGCCCCACATCCATACATGTTATATAATATATACTATGCATGTATATTATATGTATATAATATGGATAATAAATATTTATTGTATAATATAGGTATATTATACATATATAATATGTACAGCAATGTATAGATCATATAATGTATACATATATAATGTATAAGTGTAATGTGCAGATATATGTATAATATATTATATAATGTGTATATTATATGTATATAGCATATATAATACATGTGTATATATTATATGATATACACACATTATATATAATATGTATATATGCATTGTGTATGTGCACACACATACCCATATATATTATCAATCACCTTGTTGCCTCCAGTATCTCCCTTCCCCAATCCATCCTCCAAATGACTGCCCAAGCAATCACAGGTTTGTCTGCCTCATTCTTTTGCTCAGAAAGCTCCTGGGCTCTAGGATAAAATACAAGCAAGGCAGCCTAATATTTAAAAGTCTTCACAGCTCGGCCTACCTGTCCAGGCTAACTACACACTATTACCCTTCACACACTCAATGATCCAGCTAAGCGGCCCTACTTGTATTTATATGTCCCCTATGATAGTTCATCTCCCTGAATGCTCTCCCTCCTCACCTCTTCCCCTTTTGAAGTTCTAAGGCTTTTCTGGATCCACCAGCTGCTGGTGCCTGCCCTCCCCATTCTGAAGTTTCATTTCCTTAAATATGTACATGTTGAGTGTTCTTCCACTGACCTTGCCCATAGAGGCAGCTGAGGGAGGAGGTGTGGACACAATGGATAGAGCACTGGGCCAGAATGTTATATGTGTGTGTGTATATATATATATATATATATAATATCTTATTTGATGCCCATAACAACCCTGGGAGGTAGGTGCTTTTATTATCACCATTTTCAGCTGAGGAAACTGAGGCAAATGAAGGTTTAGTGCAGGTTCCCCATCCCTGGACTCGCCCAGGATTCACCTGTGAGGGCCCAGTTGAGATTAGATGATGTTAACATGGTGCAGGTGTAGGTGGGCTTTGTATCAACTCCCATGGTATGTGACCCCAGACACTGGTAAGGGTTGGGGAGGCAGGTGGACACGACCAGGACTTCTGCCTGGGGTGTCTAGGTCAGTAAATACTTGAAGATCTAATTTCATCTGCCCAGAGAATTCTCACTAACTCTAGAGCTGTCTCCCTAGACAGTGGGAATTAATCCATAGTACTTTATGAGTGAAGTATACATTTGGCCTCCCATCTCTGAGGCCCTCTGCTGCCTCTGGCTCTCTGAGGCTAAGGATGTCTTATGGGCCTCAGGGCTGAAACAAAATATTAGAATTAAATATTAATTAGGAAGAGAGACTTAGAGACAGCTGTATTTTTCAGCCTTGTCCTGGAAGCCTTCATGTAATACCTACTAATTCACTCTTTATTAAGAAGCTTTAATAAATGGTCCTTGCAGGTGGAAGAAATTCCTGCTTAACCACATTCAGGGTCCTGCTGAGAGAGAGCAGGCCACAAGAACCTCTACATTAAAGGTTACTAAGGGCTCCCGCTCTTCTCTCTGAATGGTAGGGCTTCATTAGTGCTTTGAGATCCTTGGCAGTATGTGAAATAGTCATTCCAAGTATTAAAACACGTTGGGAAAATGCAAATTGGTTCCAACTCAATTGATATATTAGAGAAATGTTTTCTTCTGAGCAATTTCTTCTTCAGGAAACAGTAAGGGGACTCCAAAAAATACACTATTTCACGACTCACAGGCTGCCACCCTCCCGACACCCATTTCCACAAACAAACTTATTACATATTTTCTGTTGCAGCTGGAGCTATGGGCAGAGGAGGCCAGGGACACACTACCATCCTACTTTCCCTGCCTCTCTCCTTTCTGACACAGCCTTGGGCCCTAGGCCCAGAGTTGGGAGTCTGTTTAACTTGCCCATCATGCCCATAGCAGCCTGAAGTTACTGTTCTTGTACTTAGGAATTTCTGAAACCATTTAACGTGTATAAAACTGTGCTATTGTTTTGTTTTTAAAAATTAGGTTCCTATCGTGTGTGTGTGCGTGCCACTGGTGAAATTTTTGAGAATTGTGCCCCTAACTCCACTACCCCCACGAGCCCTGTGGTTTTTATTGCCCAGTTTTGTACATTTTGGTGCTTTGGGGAAACACATATGTGCCTTTGTAGCAGAACTGCCTCTACTGTCTAATTTTGGATTGAAATGGCAATATATATCCTAAAGACGTCATTTTTTTCTTTTTGCATCAGCACCATTTGGTATCTTTATTTTTAGCTTCTTATTGTACAATAGTTCCCATGGAGATAGTCTATTGTGGTTACCCATATCACAGCTGAAGAGGAAACAGGTGGGAGGGAAAGGGCAAGTCAAGTCGATAATTTACTCTGATTAAAACAATGGCTGCTTCACCCCATCCCCAACCTCAGAGAAGTTTGGGACAGAGCTCACAGCCATGAGAATACTTTCTGTATAGTTCCAGTTCTCCCCCTTCTCTGAATCTGCCTCTCAGGGCCCAATTCAGGCTTGTGGATACATTCAGAACGAACTGCCAGCTTGCTACCCTCCCTGGATGCTTAGCTCCCTTATTTGAATTTGTGAGCCCCCGGAGAACAGGCTTTGTGTCATAGCAACTTTTGTATCACTAGTTGTTGTTGTTGTTGAGTCACGTCTGACTCTTCCTGACCCCTGGGTTTTGGTTTTTTTGGGCAAAGATACCGGAGAGGTTTGCCATTTCCTTCTCTAGCTCATGTTACAGATGAGGAAACTGAAGCAAACAGGGCTAAATGACTTGCCCGGGGTCACACAGTGACAGGGTCTGAGGCTGGATTTGAATTCTGGAAGTTGAGTGTTCCTGACTCCAGGTCTGGCTCCCTATCCACTGCTCTACCTACCCATCTCGTATTACCGGTTCTTAGCCCCAGTGCTTCTGCTTTCAAGGGCAGGGAACCTGTAGTATCAAGGCCACATGTGGCCCTCTAGGCCCTCAAGTGCGGCTGTTTGACTGAATCCAAACTTCACAAAACACATCCCCTTAATAAAAAGATTTATTTTGTAAAACTTGGACTCAGTCAAAAGGTTGCACCCAAGGACCTAGAAGGCCACATGTAGCCTTGAGGCTGCAGGTTCCCCACCCCTGATAGAACCAAGGATTGTAGAGGTGTGAGAACCTTTCCCCCAGGCAGATTTCTACCATTTCATGCTAAGTCTTGAGAAAATTGAGAGAGTTGCTTGAGGTTCTGAGTTGAAGCAGCTTGCCCCTCAGTTACATAACTGTTAGAAGTATGATTTGAATCCAGATCTTCCTGACTCCATATCTAGAACTGTGTCCTCTATACCACATTATCTCTCACCTTGCACATAGAATCCCATGGTAGAAAAGAGACCTCAATGACCACCTAGTACAACTTCCTTACATAACAGATGAGGAAACTGAGGCACAGGGAATATGCTTTTATATAGAGCTTACTATGTGCCAGGCACTGTGTAAAGCCCTTTTTACAGATATTTCATTTGGTCCAACTAAGCCAGTTGTCTCTCCGAGCTGAGCTACTCAAGGTTACCCAAAGAGTAGAAAACCAAGAAAGCTGTTCGTACCAATAAATAAGAGTGCATTGCTCTTTTTGGGATAAGAAGCTGGGTCTAGAATTTAACAGGGGGAGAGCAGGTTGGCTTGCTTTTGGTAGACTGGGCAGTTCTTTTAATGACCATGTGCTTCCCCTCGGAAATGAAGATCCATCCTTTTAGCCATACCAAGATTCGAACTGGGAGCCCTTTACATCTAGAACCAATGTTCCTTCCACTACATCACAGCTGTAGAACTGAATGATGAATTCCTGCCTGCTACTCAATATTTTTTTTTTTCATTCAGCCTACCCAACACCCCCTGACACCTGCTATATTCCTAAGAAAAAGGTAGAACAAATATTTGTAACTAAACCCTTTCTAGAGTTTTCAGAGTTCCTCAAAACCCCAAATTTCCATGAAAACCAGACAGTAAAAATCAGAGGAACGCTGGGAAAGGGATAATGAAGGAGGTGATGAAAACAAAATAGCAAAAATAAATAAAATGTTAACTTTACGTACCTTATCTTAGCAGGGGAGGGGAGGAAGGTATGGGCAAAAAAGTGAGAAAGACATTTTTAAAAAGTAATGCTAGTTATGAAAAAAAACCACCATGCACTTAAATAATAATTTTTATGTCTTAAAAATAGCTTTCACATCTCTGATCCTTTTTCTACAACTTTGGGAAGCTAGCTTCTCAGGTGTGTTACTGCTATCTTCCATAAAAGTACGGATTCATGGCAAAGTGAAAAGAATACCGAGCTTGAGCCAGGAAGCTGTGAGTTTGAATCCTGCCTCAGAGGGGAGTCACAACTTCTCTCATACTCAGTTTCCTCATCTGTAAAAGACAAGGGCTGGGAACGGATCCTGTCCACTTCTAAATTTACGTCTTATGATCCTGGAGGCAAAGAGAGGGGAAACAAAATCTCCTCCTTCCCCCAAAGGCCACATAGCAGGTTAGTGGAGGAATGGGAGCCAGAATTTCTGTCTCTTAATTTTTTGCCTTTTTCCTTCTTTTTTTTTTCCCCTTGGGAAGAACATAAAAGCTAACCAGAGAGGGAAAGATGAAAATATTACAAAAAAGTTTGCCATGTTGCTTCTTAATTTTATAAGCTGATATAGCATGTTGGGATTAAAGGACTCTTCTGACATTACTGCTATCCTTCTGATTTCTGCCTTGCCTAGTGAATATCTTTGAAGCCCAGAAAGTGTGTGTGTGTGTGTTTAGTTTTGTTTTTTGTTTTTTTTGCTTTTTGGAGGGCAATTGGGGTTAAGTGACTTGCCCAAGGTCACATGGCTAGTTTTGTGTTAAGTATCTGAGACCGGATTTGAACTCAGGTCCTCCTGACTCCAGGGCCAGTGCTCTATTCACTGTGCCACCTAGCTTCCCCATGCGTGTTTCTTTAAACATATTTTTACATATGGCTAAATTTTACTTGTTTCTCAGTACAACTGTTCTTAATGCTACATTAAATGTTGTGAGTTTCTTTGGTTTAAAACACATAGACAGTCAACTGCATTTTGTAGTTTAGCCTGTAATTTCTACAGCTTCTGAATATTATCATATTGGAAACACTTCCAGAATATGTGTGTATGAATGAAGGAAAGGACAAGGAGGCAAAGCAAGCTGGCCAAAGGATTCAAAGAATGTTAGGTTCATCCATTTTAAATTTAACTGAAAAGATATGGATGGGCTCAAGTGCCATTTCTTACGTTGTTACAACAGTTCAGTTGTGTCTGATCTCTATGACCCCATTTGGGAGTTTCTTGGCAAAGATATTGGAGGGACTTACCATTTCCTTCTCCGGCTCATTTTACAGATGAGAAAACTGAAGTAAATGGGGTTAAGTGACTAGTCCAGAGTCACACACTGACTCTTCATGACCCCACTAGGAGTTTTCTTGGCAAAGATACTAGAGTGATTTGTTCGCCATTTCCTTCTCCAGTTCATCTTACAGGTGAGGAAACTGAGGCAACCAGGGTTAATTGACTTGCCCAGGGTCACACAGCTAGTAAATGTTTGAAGCCAGATTTGAACTCAGGAAGATGAGTCTTCCTGATTCCAAGACTAGTGCTCTCTCCATTGTACCACCTAGCCCTGCTCTGTCTCCCCAACCCCCATTTCTCCTACGTATAGGCCATGTGATCCCCACAAATCACTTAACCCTTCAGTGCTCTAGGCAGTTCTCTAAAACCAAGTTACAGAGGTGTTGGCCTGTATTGGTAGACAGATTTCTATAATACCTAGTGTGTGTCAGATAACCATGCCAACCACTTTATAATTATCATCCCCCAATCCTGGGAGGTAAGTGCAATTGTTATTACCATTTTAGAGTCGAGGAAGTGTATGCCACAGAAAGTCAAGCGCCTTGCCCAGGGTATCAGAGGCCAAATTCAAACTCAGCTTCATGACCCTAGGTCTGGGGTGGGGAATGTGCCCCCTCTCCGCCTCTACCCTAGGCTCAGCATTCTATCCACTGTGGCACCTACCTGCCTAATTATCAATGAAATAACATATCCAGTCCCTAGCCTTATAGTGAGTTAATAATACATCCTCCTAGATGCTTCACATTCTCATCCCAAGGCATCTTTTTTTTTAAACATGTGTCCTCTCACACACACACAAAAAGTTACAAGGGTTCATCAGTAATCAGAGTTTAATATTATAATCAAATAAAATTTACAGCAAAGGTAATTTAATGGGACAACATAACTTTTAAGTCCTGTGTATTTTATGGTAATTAGATATAAATGACAAATAATTTTATCACACTGTATTTTATGGTAATTGGATATAAATGACAAATAATTTTTAAAACCTCATAATTTTGTACATAATAGGCATTTAATAACTTCTTGGTGAACTAAACTCATGTAAGTAACTAATTAGTATTACTTTCATACAGTCAAAACAAGCATTTCTGGGTCAGTTCAGGAAGGACTGAGTGGAATAGGAAATTGTTCTGAGGGTCTTATGAAGAATCCTGTGTCTAAAAACTGGATCTCCTTGCTTCTTTGTCAGAGGTGGGGAACCTGCCTGCTTAAGGTCATATGTGTCCTTCTAGGTCATCTGGTGTGGTCTTTTGACTGAGTCCAAGTTTTACAGAATAAACCCTTTTATTACGGGGATTTGTTTTGTAAAGTTTGAATTCAGTCAAAGGGCCACACTTGAGGGCCTAGAGGGCCACATGTGGCCTCGAGGCTGCAGGTCCTCCACCCTTGGCCCAGACATTCTCTGGGGCTACAAAGTTTGATGTCTCCTCCCTGGGTTAGTCTTATAATAAGTATTAGAACACAGAGTAGTATGTCCCAAACAAAACTACCACTTTATTATTTTATTAGTGTAGATTAGTTGCTTTTTTTTTTTTTTACATGAGTCTGTAAATCACCAATCACAATCACAACTTCACCCAACGAGGGAGATTTACTTATTTATCCAAATCAAACTCTGGTACAACTCAGACATTATAGGAAGTTAAAAATGTAGCTTTTAATATTTAATTGACATCTAGCTTGGACTTTGTGAATGTGGAAGGTGTTGGGGCCAGTCATAGATACAACTTCTCGCTTCCTTATCTGACCCTCTCCCATTTCCTGGGAGCAGACCTTCTTCTATCTCTCATCTCTTACCCATTGCTGCCTCTGGGCTGTCCATAACTCTCCTCTGCTGCATTCCACTTAGCCCTACCTCCTTTTGGAATGCCCATATTCTCATATTACCTCTTGTTTCTTTTCCTTTCTTTCCTTTTGCTACCCACCATCCACCCCCAAGCAAAATTCCCCTTCCCTGAGTGGGCTTATAAGAGTTGTATTTCCCAAATTAGATAACTCACTTTGAGCCACCTTGTCCTTAAAAACACCAGGAAAACATGACTGATGGACATTTTTCTGATGACTTCCAGGCCCAACTTATCTTATGAAAGAATGTTTCAAATGATAACTTTACCTAGAACCTTTAAATCTTATAGATGAGGCCTGCACAACCTGTAGACTGTGCACCACACAGGCCACTGGTAGCTAAAGGATTTCGGGCAGCCCACAAAAAATGTAGAGGAAAATCCTATACATTTTTCATGGGCTGCCCAAAATCCTTCAGCATGCCCATAATTCATAACTGTGCAGGCCTCTTCTAGAGTGAACAATCCATGGGTAAATTTCTTATTTGTGTCTTAGTTTTAGTGTTACCTTCAAACCAAGGCTTGATAAGTACCTGTCGGGAATATGGAAGAAAGAATGACTATGGTACAGGTTGAATTTGATGATAAGATTTTGTGGCAGTAAGGTGATGCAGTGAATAGAGTGTTAGACCTGGAGTCTGGAAGAACCAGTTCAAATAGGACCTCAGGCACTTAGTACCGGAGGGACTCCAGGCAAGTCATTTAACATCTGTTAAATGTTTCTCTGTCTCTCTCTCTCTCAGCCTCAGTGTCCTCATTCGTAAATGAAGATAGAATAACAGCACCTACCTCCCAGGGATATGAGGGTAAAATGAGGTCATATTTATAAAGCTCTCAAATGCTAGCTATTATTATATCATCCAGCTCTGAGATTCTGTAAAAACTGGCTGTTTACTGAATTATGCTTTCACACATTCTTACATGAAGAATCTGTAAACATTTATAAAGTGCCTACTATATGCTGGGCATTGGGCCAAGAGCTGGAGATACAAAAAGAGGCAAAAAGTCCTTAAGCAACTCACAAAGTAGGGAGAGAAAACAAAGAAAGAAATGTATACAAGCAAAGGACCCTCAGGATAAATAGGAAACAATTTGACTGAGGAAGGCACCAGAATGAAGAGGGGTTGGGAAAGACTTCTTGTAGAAAATGGGATTTTAGTTAAAAGGAGGAAGTCTATTTAGATGGAGATGTGGAGGGAGAATATTCTAACCACAGAGAATGCCTGGAGCCAAGAGATCAGTGTTATCTGATCAAAGAGTATGTGTAGTATGTATTGGGGATTAAGGTGTGTAAAAAGACTGGAAAGGTAGGAGGAACTAGGTCATGTAGGACTTCCGGATGCCCAGCAGTGGATTTTGTATTTGATTCTGGAGGCAATAGGGAGTCACTGGAGTTTATTGGGAGGGGAAATGGGGGTTACATGGTTGGACTTGTGCTTTAGGAAAATCACATTGGTCAATGGATTGGAATGGGGGGAGACTTGAGGCAGGCAGACCCATGACCAGGCTACTGCAATAGTTCAAACATGGGGTGAGGAGGGTCTGCATTACAGTGGTGGCAGTGTCAGAAGAGAGAAGGGAGCATACTGAAGAGATGTTGCAAAGGCCAAGTGAACAGGGCTTGGCAATGGATTGGTTAAGAATGAAGGGGTTCATAAGAGATAGTGAGGAGTTGAGGGTAACTCCTAGAAATGAGCCTGAGGGACTAGGAGAATGAAGATACCCTCTTCAATAAAAGGGAAGGTACAAGGAGAGAGGTTTTGTGGGGAAAGATAACAAATTCCGTTTTGGACATTGAAATAGTTTAAGATGTCTATTGGACATCCAGTTTGACATGTTTTTGGTTGCTGAAGAGATCACCAAGTGAAGTAGTACAGAGAAAGGAAGAGGGCCCAGGGAAGACCCCTCTTCAAGAACATCTTTGATTAGAGGGCATGATCTAGATGAGAATCCAGCAAAGGTGTCTGAGAAGGATTGGTCAGACAGGTAGGAGGAGGACCAGGAAAGAGTGATGTCCCAAAAACCTGGAAAGAAGAGGGTATCACAGGGGAGAGAGTGAACAATAGTGTCAAAGGTTGTGGAGAGGTTGAGGAGAAGTAAGATGGAGAAAAGGCCATGGGATTTTGCAACAAAGAGACCATTGGCAGCTTTGGAGAGAACAGATTCAGTAGAATGATAAGATTGGAAGCCAGATTTTAAAGGAGAAGGAGGAAAGAAAATAGAGATGGCCTCCTTAAGGAGTTTGTTCACAAAGGGCAGAAGAGATACAGGAAATAGAGGAGATTTAAGGATCAGCAGAGGATTTTTCTCAGGTTGGGGGAGACATGGGCATGTTTGTAGGCAGTAGGAAATGAGCCAATAGACATGGAGAGGTTGAAAATAAGTTCCTGGGATGACTAAGTAGCACAGTGAGTAGAGCGCCAGCCCTGGAGTCAGGAGGACCTGAGGTTCAAATCTGATCTCAGACACTTAACACTTACTAGCCATGTGACCTTGGGTAAGTCACTTGGCCCTAATTGCCCTGCCATCCCCCCCTCCAAAAAAAAAAAGAGAGAGAGAGAAGTTCCTAAGTAATAATAGAAAAGAGATTTGGGGATTTTGTTAATGTATTTTTTATTTTGTTTCATACCCTAAATGTCTGTGTATATACTTCCAGATAGGCTTTTTAACTAGGAAGTTCACGTATTTCATTGGATGCCTTCTTTGATGAGAATCTTAATATTTGTAAAGTATTTTAATTTGTTTGGAATATCGTGCAAATTGGTTGTAATCAAATAATATTAATTATATTTCTGCTGAACTACAATTCACTCCTAATTGTTTGATATAATTTCCAATTATAATTAGAAATAAAATGAATAAAAGAGCAATGCCAGGAAAGTGTGACGTTAGCCTATGAGGCATATTTACTTTTTTTTTTTAAATTAAAAAAAATCTGCTTCTAAAATGCCTTCCCCACTTAAAACTCTGGGCAATATTTAATATAAGAGGTAACCTCTACAACAAGCTTCTATGCTATATTTCTCTCTGAAAATGTCATGAAGATATTGTAGATGATTGCGAAACTGAACTGAGTAAATGGAATGAGTGGCTATCTGCATGCACACTATGTGATTTCTCCATTACTCCCTGTTAAAGAGGTCATCCTGTGCATTGGAAAGTGCCCTGGTCTTTGAGTCAGACTTCTGGGTCAGCTTTCAAATGATACTTACTAGATAATTGGCAACCAGCAAGTTACCTAACCTCTTTGAGGCTCTGTTTCTTCTATAAAATGAGGAAATAATACAACATATGTACTACCTTGTCAAGAAATAACCCCCAGTATAGTCCCTATTAAATAGGCTTAATAATGATTAAGGCTACTTAATAATTAACAATAAATTAATAATAATTGTGATACTAAATAATAAATTATTAATAATTCTATAATGTAATAAATACAATAGTATAAATAGAATACTGATAGTTAATATTTATATAGTGCTTTAAAGTTTGCAAAGCATTTACAAATATTTTCCCATTGGCTCTAGCAACCCTGGGAGATAGGCACTATTATTATCCCCATTTTACAGATGAGGAAACTGAAACAGAGAGGTTATGACTTGCTCAGGAGTTATATGGTTAATGTTTGAGGCAGGATTTGAACTCAGATCCTCCTGACTGACTTTGGCACTATTCTATCTAACTGCCTCTCTGAGTCTCAATTTCATCTTGATAAATGTTTGCTACTGAATGAATGAAAGCACTTTGTAAAATAGAAAGTATTATATAACTGTGAGCTATGGCTATTATTATTCACATGGTGTGATTTCAGACCTTGACTATCTAAAAGAAATACTGCCACCTACTCACCGATGTCTGAAATTTTAGTTAAATGACATTGCATTGGCCTAAGACTCCTTAAATCTCTCTGGAAATGCAAGTACTATAGTCACTGTAAGGGGTAAGGTGTTAAGCTCAATCAGTGATTTTATTCTGAATGAATGAATGTTTCATATCCCTTCCTGGGAAAAGACTTGGAGTGTGTGTATAGGGGGAGAGACAGGGAATTAGAATTTTATCACCTATTTTGCAATTTTCCTCGGACCAACAAAGAATTATTAAACAATATCTGACCTATAAATCTGAAGGTAGAAAAGAGGAAGGGGCAGTGGTCCTCTTTTCATTTTTCGTTTTTGGCAGCTTTATTCTCCCCAATTTCTGTTTGGAAGGAAATTGTTCTTACCTTCCTCCCCCACCCCCACCTTCCACCCCCTTTCTGCTCTTTCCCTTCCCAGCCAAAACCCTTACTAACAGATGGGCAGAAATAGCAGATGGTAGAAGGGGGACCCATTCTAGCTCCCTTTCCCCTGAAATTCAAGCCCCATTTGGGGAGCAAATGCCAGGGGTAAGTACAAGATTTTACTGCTGGCCCAAGGCACACTCATACACGGTTTATTGAGCTACTTATCTGTCTAACCATTTTGGAAAATATCTTGGAATTATATTTATAAATTATAAACAGTTACTAAACTGTACATTTCCTTTGAATCTATGATACCACTACTTGGCATATACCTCAAAGAGGTCAAAGATGTAGCAAAAAGTCCCATATATGCAAAATATTTAAAGTACTACTTTTTGTAGTAGCCAAGAAATGGAAAGAAAGTGGATTCCTATTGATGGGGGGAAGGATAAACAAGTCACATTCTATAATAGGTTATTACTAGACCCTAAGAAATTATGAGTATGGAGAATTTTGTGCAGACCTCAGTATGAACTGAGGCAGAGTGACATAATCAGAACAGGGTTCCATAACCAAGTTTACAAGGATGTAAAAGAAAACAATCACTAAACACTTTAGAACTGAGCAATGCAGAGACCAACTGGGACTTCAGAAGACAGATGGAGAAGGCATAGTCAATATATTGATTTGCTTTACTGGACCATATTTTTTTTAACAGGGAGAGGAAGGGGGGAAGGGTAGCCATTGGGAAGAGACAGTGACCAAAAAAAAAAATAATTTTGATAAAACATTTAAAAAGAAAAACAATTACACTGATTCAGTGAGTTCACAATATAATCTGGTGTTTTGTGCTGTTTTCAACCCTGCCTATGATACATGCCTACATATGCTGAATCGTATTTAGCAAACATGTTCTAAGACAAACTTCCTAATGTAGTATCTAAATGTGTCACTCATCTGCTCCAAACTGCTCAGTTTCTTCCTACAGCCCATCGGTTAAAGTATAGATTTCTTGGGTTGGCACTCTAATTCTCCATAAACTTGTGACACACTGGCTTTCCAGCTTCATTTCACACAATGCCCACCCATCATTAATCTAATACTCCAGCCAAACTGGACTGCTCGATGTCTCTCAGACACAAAACATCATGGGACCATAGAGTTTGATGGAAAAAATTATAGACACCTTAGAAGGCATCTATTGCAACCCCTTTACCATACAGATATGGAACCCGGGTTCCAGAGAAGTGAAATGATTGGCCCATTGACACATGAGTGTTTAGTAGCATAACTTGAATTTGAACCCAGGTCCTCTGACTCCATGAACAGCACTCTTATTCCATCACAGACTCTCCTGCTTTTGGCTCTTTGATTACTTCCAGTTATTCTAGCAATGCCCTCCTCCCCTTCCCAGTTCTTTCTGTTGAAATCCTACCCATCCCTCATGACACTGCCTGGATGCCACTTTGTCTATGGATCCTTCAGTAAAAAATAATTATTCTTTCCTTTGATTTTAAACAACATTTTTGTTCATAGCATTTTTATACATTTGTCACAATCAGTTTTGTATTAGTTATTTCCCTATCTCCCCCTAGTTCAGAATCACAGAATTATTTTTGTTGTTCAGTTGTTTCAGTCATATCTGACTGTGACCCCATTTGGAGTTTTGTTTTTGTTTTTTGCTTTTTGGAGGGCAACTTGGGGTTAATTTACTTTTCAAAGGTCACATGGCTAGTTTTTGTGTTAAGTGTCTGAAGCCGGGTTTGAACTTAGGTTCTCCTGACTCTAGGGCCGGTGCTCTACTCACTGTGCCACCTAATCTCCCCATTTGGAGTTTTCTTGGCAAAGATATTAGAATGGTTTACATTTCCTTCTCCAGCTCATTTTACAAATGAAGAAACTGAGGCAAACAGGGTTAAGTGACTTGCCCAGGGACACACAGCGAGTAAGTATATGAGGCCGGATTTGAACTCAGGTCTTCCTGACTCCAGGCCCAGTGCTCCACCCACTGTACCACCTAGCTGCTCACACAGAATCATAGAATCTCACAATTGAAAGGGATCCAGTTCAACCCACACCTAAATAGGCATCCCCCTTATAACATCCTCAACAGGTAGCTCTATAGCTGCTACTGAAAAGACCTCCGGTGAAGGGTAACCCATTACTTCCCGAGGCACTCCACTCCATTTTCCCATAACTATCATTATTAGGAATTCATTCTTCTTTGGAATATTTGAGCCTTGTTCCTAGTTCTGCCCTTTAGAATGAAGCAAAACGAGTTAGCCAATCAGTGAACAAGCTTTATCAAAAGCTTACTCTGTGCCATTAAGTGTACTGACAATAATAACCACCCCTGGTCTCAGGTGGCTGGAGCATTGTACCTATTCCCTTTCTACTAAGGGGACCATCTGCTCTTTATCCATGCATGCCGTGTGATTATGTTCAATCACGGGGGACCATGGCTTCTAATGAGGTTAAGCTCCTTTTTCTAAACTTTTTAGTTTCTCATTCAATCCCCCCCTCTACTGTCAACATCTTTTTACAGTATTCTAGAGGGAAAAATCACCTCAAGATTTAGTTTTGGGTTCACAGAAAAGAAATACTCAGCATAGAACATTCACAAGCACACCCTGACATGAAGTTCTGAACCAAGCAAATAGGAGAGCAAGCTACTATTTAGGCAATCCCAGGAGGTTGTGCCTTATACATCATCAGAACATAAAGCAATATTTGGACTACTGTATAAGAGTTTTACACTTTCCCCTTGGCTCTGAATTACATCTTTCCCTGCAGATGTCTTCTGGCTAGCCAGGCTGGGGATTGTGTTCACCCTTCTCTAATGAGGACTGAAGTAGTTTAGAGGACTCCTATCCCTGCTGCCTGTTGGTTTCAACCAAAGGATGCAGGATCTCTAAACTCCACAAACTCACAAACTAACCTGGAAACAACCCCCTCATGAACAACACTTGTTCATCTAAGATCAGGAAAGTATAACAATACTAGAAGTGTCCCCGAACCCTGGACCGAATTTGCCTAATCAGGACATGGGGCTTTAGCTGTCCTGTGCACATGGCCTCATGGTGGCTGGGGTAGGAGACAGAGTAAGATACCCTTCACTTTGCCTTTCGTGAGAAGTGGCTTGAAATAGTTGGGCAGCTGGAGAGAGATAAAAAGGCAGAATTACTCCCCCTTTAAGGGTTTGGGGTGAGCAATAAGGGGATAGTCTTGTCTTCTAAAAGAATTAAGCCTCCCCAGGGCCAAGTTGTATGGATGTGGTGGACTGGGAGTTGGGAGGGCAGCTCTGAATATACTTTGTACAACTCTCAGCTACACAAGTGTAATTCATTTTCCATCATCTATCCTTTCAAATATTTGAAGATAGATCTTTTTCAGACAAACTGTTCTCTAGCTTTCCTTCCTCCATCCTGCATTTGTGAAGTTGATTTCTGAATCTACGTGTAAGACTTTCCATTTATCCCAATTAAACTCCATCTTTGTCAACTGTACCCAACGTTCTTGCCCATCAGCATCATTTCAGATCTGACTGTAATCCAGGGTGTCAGCTGTTCCTCCCAGTTTTGCTTCATCCGCTAATTTGATAAGTATGCCATCTATGACTTTATCTAAGGCACTGACAAATATGTTCAGTAGAATAGAACCAAGGACATGTATTAGGGTAGATTAACTGGAGTTTCCTCTTCGAGTTGAACCATAATGGAACCATTGATAACTATTGCTTTGGGTCCAATCATTCAACCAGTTCTACATACAACAAGAAGAGTATGAAAGACTTCATTATATGCTTTGCTCAGAAAATAGGAGCTTTTGGAGCAGGGAATTTTTCTTATACAAGTTTGTTAGAATAGTTTGTTAGCTTTTAGTAATAATAACAGCTAGTATTTAAATAGTGTCTGCTATACGCCAGGCATCTTTACCAACACCTCAGTTAATCCTCACAACAATCTAATCTCCGCTTTTAAGGCTAACAGAGGTTAAGTGACTTGTCCAAAGTCACAAAGCTATAGGAGACTGGGGCTGTTTAAATTTAGGTCTTTCCTAACTCCAGGCCCATGGCTCTATCTACCACACCACCTCTTTGCCTAGGTTCCTCCTGAACTACCCCACCCCAAGACTACGATTTGTGGTATAGCTACTTCCCCTCCCTCCCCACAAACCACACTGAGCAACTTGGACATTTCATGACATAAGCATCTGCTACAGCTTTACAGGACTCTTCATGTTCAGCCCACTGAGGTGGAGGGTGAGTATAAACCCCAAACGCAATTTGGTTTTTGTTCATCCTTTCAGATACTTTTGTAACACTGAACACAAATGCACAGAGCTGCACCTCATTGCTGCCACCCCCACTTCCTGTTTGACTCAATTTACCCCAGCCTGATCTAGTTTCTGAATGGGGTCAAATTCTTGTGCCAAATTTCAATTTTATCTAATCACTGAGTACTACCTATCTATATGATCCCAAGATTAAGTTCCCCAACAAATCAGTAGGGAAGACAAACAGTATATACTACTTGCTTATCTCTTGTCTTTGTTTGATCTGCTTCACACTGAAAACTTCTCCACCCCCACCCCTACCATATCCCTTGGACCTTGGAACTCTAATATTATTTCAGTACTAAAAACTCCCTTTATGCCTAAGATATCAGCCTATCCTAGCCCTGAGGTCTGCTGCTAACATGCAGTTGACTTAAACTGACTTACATTGAAATCTTTGGGACTGCAATTTATAGGTGTTGTGAAGCCCTAAAAAGTCAACCCATCATCCACTCAAAACTAATAGCTCCAAGGCCCCACCAATGTGTTTCCTGTTTTTAGACCAGTTGGTATTTATCACATGACCTCACAACTAAGGTAAAAGAACATACATAAAGCTCAGTGTGGTGACTTGAAGTCAGGATGACCTGGGTTTGGATCCTACCTCAGACACTTAGTAGATGTGTGACTTAACAATCCAGCTAACCTTTCTGGATCTCAGTTTACTTATCTGTAAAATGAGGAGTTTGGATTGGGTGACATCTAAGCTGTCTTCTAGCTCAAGCCTTTCTCTCCTGTCCTGGAAGCCCTCAGCTTTCTCTACTGGTTCATGATGGGATAAAAGTCATACAGGACTATTAGAGCAGGATGGCATCAGAGGCCCAAATGTGGCACGGCAAAGGTAAAGAGTATTAATGATTATGAACACCCAGCAGGATAGAATGGATCTACGGAGGTGGCCTTTCATCTTCTTTCCTCCCCCACCCCTTCTATTCTCTACCCCCCAGAATGTCACCAAGTTATGTCTCAAAGTATTTTGTGATACATAGTCTAGAAAGTCCTTTCCTACCAAGACATGGGACTACCCGCCCCCCAAAACTCTCTGGAGGACATGGCTCCCCAACAGAGGCATGATCTGTTTGTAAGTTGTGTGTTTCCTCTGTCTTTTTGGTTCATCATAGATGAGGGAAATTCTCCATACAGTTGGAATTCACTCACATTTTTTGTCTTTTCCTTTTTCTTTCTTCCCTCTTTTTCTCCTTCCTTCCTTCCTTTTTTTCTAAAAGCAAAATTAAATAACTGAATAGAGTAACCACATTCACCAGTTCTACGTCTTACATTCAATGTTATATAAGTATCTGAAAGAGACTGGAGAAATCCCTCCATCGAGTTGTTGATTTCTCCAATCAACTTGAGATCACAGAGTGTGGACCCTTAAGGGAAGCACCTGCACTTGCCAGGGAGCTAGATGTAATCTCTAGCCCCTCGTTAAAAGGATGGAGGGAATTCCTTTCATTGTTCCCTAGGTGGGGCAGTGGACTAAGGAAGACTCCTGTTCCTGAGTTCAAATCTGTTCTCTGACACTTACTAACTGCATGACCCTGGGCAAGTCACTTAACACTAATTTACCTCAGCTTCCTCATCTGTAAAATAAATTGCAGAAGGAAATGACAAACCACATCAGTATCTTTGCTGAGAAAATTCTGAATGGGATCATGAAGAGTCAGACATGACTGAAAAATGACTTAGCAACAACAGGAGCCACCTCCTAATGATTGATTGACTTAGACTGAAGAATCTGGAATTATAGGAAGAATTGGCCTTTTGTGGTCGATAAGAATGAGAGGTGAAGTGATCTGCCCTTTTATCCTCTCCCCTTTTTCTTTTTCACCTGTTTTCTCTCCCTTGGATTTCCAGATGTGTGAGCGACAAAAAGAAGGGGGACGAAATTCTCCTTTTTCCTGGACAGGAGCAGAAAATGGCAATTAACAAGGGAATGAAAATATGGCATGTATCCTGTTCTTGTCCAGATAAACTTGAGGGGAAAGTTCTTGGACCTCAAGTCCCTGAATGTCTTCTGCCTTTCTGTTTCTTTTCTGAGCACATGTCAGATTCTAGCAATGCTGATGTTAGGGGTCACCTCCTGGATAATCCTGAATTTGAGAGAGCTTGAGTTTGAGGGTTATGCACCAATCTTCCCAAGGGATTATTCCTTAATTGTGCACTTCTTATAGGGGAAGAATACTTTATACACACACACACACATATAGCGTGAACATGAAGAATCATGTAAAGTTGTAGCAGATATTTATGGCATATATACATACACACATACAAATATACACATATGTACACATATATAACATGAATCATGTAAAGATGTAGCAGATATTTATGTCATATATACACATACACACATATATACAAATACACACATATACACACATAAAATAACTGGAAGAAAAGGCCAAGTCATAAGGGGCTAGGAGATCTGTACCTTGTCAGCTCTCCATGATAGCTCTGTGAATTGCTCTGATGGTGCAGGCCCAAGGAAAATAGGAAATAATTGTACAGCAGTCCCATGGGAGGTTTTTTTTTTTACATTATGGGGAAATATATTCTAGAAGAATTTTCAGACTTCTCCAAAGAAGTTGGAAAGTTTGCATTAGGATGTAATTTGCTATGGACTTCCATTGTCATTATATTTGTATCTACAAGTTGTTATTTTTTGTTTAGTTATTTCTCATAGCATTTCTGAGGTAGATGTATATTTTTACATCCACTTTTCACAAGAAATTCCAAAGACAAACAAAGGCCAAAAAAAAATCATTTTTCTTAAATCAAACAAAAAGTCAAGGGTGCAGCAGGAAGTAGAATTCACAACAGTACAAGGTCTAATCTGTTTGACACCTATCATTAAGAGCTATAGCTTTCTAGTTGATTAGCACCATTGGAAGAGGAAGTCTTTCACCAGTGTTTTAAATAAACTATTTAACTATTGGGCCCTTTATTATAGGATTATAGATTTTGAACTAGAAGAGACATGAGAGCCCATATGATCCAGCTCCCTCCTTTTAGAGATGAGGAAACCGAGACCTAGGGAGTTAAATTATTTTCTCCAGGTCACATAGGAAAAAAATAGGGGGGGGGGACAGGATATAAGCCTACAGTTTCTGACTTGAGAGTGAATGATTTTTCTGCCAAGTGACACTTCCTCTTTTCACCTCAACTTGGGATGACTTGGGGATGAGAGGTAGATGGAGGATGTAAAAGAATGAGAAACAGACAAGTGGGATCATGATGCCTGGTAGGAGCTGGCTAAGAACAGGTGGCCTCTTAGAACTCTCTCCAGCAGGGGGCAGCAGAGGGAGCAGGCCATGAATGACACCTGCATTATTACATTATTCCAGTAATTGCACGACTTAGATTACCTCTTTTGAGGTCTCACCAAGCAAATAATCACATGCTTCCTTGTGACATTTTAACTTGTGTTTTGACTTTATCTTCCCAAATAGATCATAAATTCCTTGAGGATAGCCTCTTATACTGCTTTATATCCTGAATAGCACCCAGAATAGTGTTTGGCACCCAACAGGTGTTTATTAAATATTTGTTGGATGATGGCTCACTTTGCACACTGGAAACCTTGCTGGTTTATGAAGTTGATAAAGGGATGGTACAAATAGGGCTAAGGTCAAGGTTCAAACCATGCATATCCATGTTCGCAAACTGTATCCCTAACATCTGTGTTTACTCTCCCTGACCTCCCATGCCCAGTGGAGCAACTTATTCACTTTATGATGTAAGCACGGGGCCACATTTTTAATTTAACACTTGATGTGCCATCCATCAAGGGAAGGGGTCACCATGTGCCTTAAATCCAGCTCAACTGCTGTGAGTATAACTTTTTTTCTAGAGCTTGGCAGTTCATCTCCCACCTCCGTGCATCACATAAACCATGTCTCTTACCTGGAAGGCACTTCCTCCTCAACCTCCCCCCCCCATCATAATTCTTCTTTTCCTTCAAAGTTCAGTTCAGGGCCCAATTTTTCCTTATAGTGTTCCCTGAACCCAAGGGTTACTAGTACATTAATCTCCTCTTAATGTTGTATTTATCTGTGCACATCTTATATCCCTCTTAGAAGAATTAACTCTTTGAAATGAAGGACTCTTTTATCTTTGTCTTTGTAGCTACACAACCTAACACAATGTCTCACATTTAGCAGGCACTTAATGTCTGTAGTTTCACAACAGTAGCATCTGATAAGGCAATGTGGAGTATTTCCATCAGTCAGGGGCACAGAGTTTTGGGAAGCTTTTGGCATTGTTTCTGAAAAAAATCTCTGGCAACCGGCCAACAGCTTTAAATTGCTTGAATTCTTCACTGGAAACAGGGGAACCATTGACAGTATCATTAACTCGCTTGTTTTCTCAAGGCTGTATCCTCCCCTCCGTTGAAAACACATAGTTCTGACTGGTAATGCCCTGGCTGCTTGCCACATCTTGGCTTAGTTATTGAAAATTAAGAGACATTGATTGAAATGTAAGTTTAAGAAACATTAACACATAATTTCTAAGATGAATTGACAATAAAGGATTTTCTGCCTCCCAGGGTGTCAGAATGTATTCCGAGCAACAAGGGAATATAAGGCTTTATAGAGATAATACTTCAATTATGTCAAAGTTTTCCAGTGCTAAGGATGGTGGCCAATTGTACTCTATATTCACTCAAGATAGTATAAGAGGAAATTCTCTTAAGCTACAAAGTGAGAGATACATCCTTCAGTGGGTCTGTGATGACATTTATGAGCCTTCTTATAGGATGTGATTACTATTTATTTTTATTTTTTTAAGCAATTGGGGTTAAGTAACTTGCTCAAGGTTACACGGCCAGTTATTTTGTGTGGGTTCCAAGTATCTGAGGCTGGAATCGATCCCGAGTTTCCCAATGCTGGGGCTGCAGCTCTTATTCACTGAGCCACCTGGCTGCCCCTGTGATTGCTATTTATAGCCTAATCTTCTGTAGAAAATCTACCCAATGCTGGAGATCTTCCTTTGGGTCTTTGTATATTTCATGAGGTCCAGCAAGATACTCAACTGTCCATCCCTTGCTTTTGATTCATAACCAGTCTACCTCCTTTTTTCTACTCATACACATCCTTGATGATGTCTTTTGCACAATTTCTTCCATAAAATTATGATCAGGAATATGAAATAACCAATTTATCCAGGAGCAGATGGTGTTGATGATTACCATTTTGTAATAGAATTTGAAATCTCATAACACCAATCCCCTTCCATTATTATTTTCCTTGAATATCTTTGACTTCTTAATTCTCTATGACTGTTGTTTTTGTTTTGTCTACTAATCTTGATAATTTGATTGGCATAGCAACAAATCTATACGTTGATTTGAGTAGTTCATTTTTGCTATGTTGATGCTGCCTGGCCATGACCACTAAAAATCTCTCCAATAATTTGATTTTTTTAAATTTCTATGAAAATTGTTTTGTTGATATTTTTATAAAAACATCTTACAAGTTAACTTCCATATGTTTAGTGCATTTTATTGTTCTTAATGGTGTTTCTCTTTTTTTTTTTTTGGTGGGATTTTATTTTTTTATTTTTGCTTTTTTGGAGGGCAATTGGGGTTAAGTAACTTGCCCAAGGTCACATGGCTAGTTTTTGTGTTATGTATCTGAAGTCGGATTTGAAGTCAGGTCCTCCTGACTCCAGGGCCAGTGCTCTATTCACTGCACCATCTAGCTACTCCCTGGTGTTTCTCTTTTAACAATATCATAGATCTAGAACTAGAAAGTACTTAAAAACCATCTAGTCTAACCCCTTCATTTTCCAGGTGAGGAAACTGAGGCTCATGGAAGATTAGGCAGGCAATAAGCTTCAGAGGCAAGATTTGAACCCAAGTTCTCTGATTCCAGGGTCAGTGATTTTTCCACCACAATGTATTTCCTCTGTCTCTCTCCTTTTTATTAGTAATATCCCCAAAATGCTCGCGGTTTTGTAAGCTTATTTTGTTTCCTGATACTTTGCTGAAGATGTTCATTATCCTGACTATTCTTCAAATTAATTCTTGACACTATTCTAAATATACCACCATATTGTCCTTAAAGATATTTTTGTCTCTTCTTTGCCAGCACTTAATACTCTAGAATTTTGTGATGCTATTCTCTCCCAGATCTCTTCCCTACCATTCTGACTGCTCTTTCTCAGTCTCCTTTGCTGCATTTTCATCCTGGTCATATCTGCTAACCGTGGGTGTCCCTCAGGTCTCTGGTCCTGGTCCTCTTCTTTTCTTTCTGTACATTATTTCCTCTGATGATCTCATCAGCTCTCCTTACTTAATTCTTCCTCTCGGCTTACCTGATTTCCTTCAAATCTCACCTAAAACCCCACTTCAATGATTGTGCTTTCTTTCTGAGATTACCTTTAACTTACCTTGTATATATCTTTTTTTTTTTAAAGCAATCGAGGTTAAGTAACTTGCTCAAGATTACATGGCCAGTTATTTTTGTGTGGGTGCCGAGTATCTGATCCAGAACCGATCCCAGGTCTCCGATCCCAGGTCTCCGATCCCAGGTCTCCTGACGCTGGGGCCAGCACTCTTACTCACTGTGCCACCTGGCCGCCCATAAGCAATTGGGGTCAAGTAACTTGCTCAAGGTTACACGGCCAGTTATTTTATGTGGATGTTAAGTATCTGAGGCCAGAAACGAACCCAGGTCTCCCGACTCTTGGGTCCAGTGCTCTTACTCACTGCGCCACCTGGCCACCCCTACCTTGTATATATCTTGTATGTACAAAGTTGTTTATCCCCATTGGAATGTAAGTTCCTTCAGGGCAGGAAATGATTTCCCCCCTTTTTTGTACCCCCATAATTTAGCACAGTTCCTGGCATATAATAAGTGCTTGATAAATGTCTGTTGACTTGACTCTAATTGTTTTTCTGCTCTTATTGCTATCAATAAGAACGAAGATAGCCTGATATAGTGTGTAAAAAGTTGGCCTTGAAGTTAGGGAGATATAAGTTAAAGTCTTTCCTTTGACAAATACTTTGACCAATCCCTTCCACATTGTGACTTTCGCTATTATGGGTTTTGATATATGCAGATTGACACAAGAAATTAAATGGCAATTTGGGGGGAGTTTTGCAGAAGTTGCAGATAATGCATGAAGGCCAGCAGATGACACAGAAAAAGTTTCAAAACTCAGAAATGCACAAAATATCTATATGGTATTGTATAAAATCAAGAAAGAAGAGAAGGAAATCAGAGAAGCAGAAAACTTCTGGCATCAAGGGAGAAGCAAAAAATTTTATGAGAGAGAGAGAGAGAGAGAGAGAGAGAGAGAGAGAGAGAGAGAGAGAGAGAGAGAGAGAGAGAGAGAGAGAGA
>NW_027186546.1:8486653-8494045 GCF_028583685.1 Petaurus breviceps papuanus | reverse complement strand
AGAGAGAGAGAGAGAGAGAGAGAGAGAGAGAGAGAGAGAGAGAGAGATTGAGGTGGGGGTTAGTTAGGTGGCGCAATCAATGAATAGAGCACTCGTGCTGGAATCAGGAGGCCCTGAATTCAAATCTGACCTCAAACACTTACTTCCTAGCTGTATGACCGTGAGCAAGTCACTTAACCCCAATTGCCCTGCCTTCCCCCCTCCAAAAGCAAAAAAGACAAAAAAAATTTTACAAGGATTTTCTATATTGGGGGGGGGTGCCAGGCCCCCAGGATGTGGAAGGGATAATTGTACTGGCTGTGTAACTCTGGGCAAGTCACCTAAGTCCTCAGTGTTCTAGGGCTAGGCAGCTCTAGATCTAAGACTCTTGGTTTCAGAGAAAGTGTTGACCTGAATTGGTAAAGGGAGTATTCTTACTTGGGGGCTCCCTGTACCAGTAAAATCATTTTCCCCCTAAGAGTGGAGATAGTACTGGGAAAACATCCAGTTTTTCTCCCTTACAAATAAAACTAGCACTTTATTTTATTTTTAATAATATTTTATTTCAGGAGCAGCTAGGTGGCACAGTAAACAGAGCACCAGCCCTGGAGTCAGGAGAACCAGAGTCCAAATCAGGCTCAGACACTTAACACAAAAACTAGCTGTGTGACCTCGGGCAAGTCACTTAACCCCAATTGCCCTCCAAAAAGCAATAATAATAATAATAACATTTTATTTCACCCCCAATTAAATGTAAATACAATTTTTAACATTCATTTAAAAAACTTTTTAGTTCCAAATTTTCTCCCTCTTTCCCTTCTTCCCTCCCTGTGATAGTAAACAATTTGACATATTAACATATTGATTATATGCAATCATACAAAATACATTTCTATATTAGTTGTAGCACTTGATTTTAGATAAATGCTTTTGATCATATTAAGGAAGGTCCCTTCCTTGTCCATACTGTTTGATGTTTTTTATATGAAGGAGTATCACAATTTATCAAAAGCTTTTTCTGCGTATATTGATATAATCATGTGATTTTTTGTTATTAATGTTATTAAATAAGCAAATAATTCTCCTAATGTTGAATGACCACCAGTAGAAATCCAACTTGGTCATAATGATTAATTCTTTATGTATTCCTGTAACCTCTTTGCCAATATTGTTTTTAATGTTTTTGCAATGATATTACTTAGTGATGCCAGCAAACCCTAAGCTGTGATAGATTGCTGCCATGCTGTCAAGGTTTCAAATACAGTTCTTGCCACAGACTGAGCCTTCTTGAGGACCAAATAGGTAGGTACAAAGAGATTCTCTACTAGTAGGCTGGCCTCTTGTTGATGAATTCTTTAACCATAGTAGCCAATGAAAAAAAGAAAAATACAGAAAGATCCTCTGTGCAGTGACATGAGTAAAGGGAGCAGAGGGTGCTAAGAGTCGGAGAGTTTTTAGATCATCAATAAACCTTACTTAACTGGCAGTTCTAAATGTGAGATTCTTGTCCAATGGTCAGAGATGGCACATATACCTGGAAAAGCTGAATCATATCAATATTGGGAGTGTTGATGTAAAAGGAAGAAGAAGGAAGGTATAGCGAATGGAAGGATGGTTTACCAGTTCTCTTTGGAGAACAAAATAAAGGAGTTGATGGTTTTATTGTATATGCAGAGGGGAAAAAAGCCAAGCAAACCAAAAACCCTCAAAAATCTTCTTTCTTCATGTAGCATTTTATCTTATAATAAAATGCCATAATAATTATTTGCAAAAAAAGCTCACCATGAAGATAATTTTGATTTATACTGTCTGTTGCAGAGGATGAAGAAGTAGACAAATTTTACAACAAATTTAGGTCTCCAAAATAAATCAACATGCTATTTGTTTGCAAAGTCTTTTTTTTTTTGAGGGGGGAAGGCAAGTCAGTTGGGGTTAAGTGACTTGCCCAGGATCACACAGCTAGTTAAGTGTCAAGTGTCTGAGGCTGGATTTGAACTCAGGTCCTCCTTACTCCAGGTTCGGCACTTTATCCACTGAGCCACCTAACTGACCTGTTTTGTATGTGTGTGTGTATACATATATGTATATACACCCACATATACGTATACATACACACATATGTATATATACCTGTATACATATACATACGTGTATACACACACCTTGTATGTACACAATTGTTTTCTTGTCTCCTCTATTCAAAAGTGAGCTCCTTGAGGACAAAAGCCACATTTTTGCCTGGTACACAGTAGGCACTTAATAAATGCTTATTGACTGACTAGGACATAGACCAGAACATCATAGGACAAGAAGATGTGGATAAGTTTCAATCTGCACTGCTAAAAATATCATAGACCATAGAGTCAGAAGTAGAAAGGACCTTAGAGTAGGCCATCTAGTTCAACCCTTAAAGATGAAGACACTGAGGCCCAACAATACCAAATGACCTGAAAGTAATATATTCTAGAGGCAGGATTCAAATACAGATAAATCTTCCAACATCAGGGCCTACACCCTTTAGCTTCCCCGCAGTGTGCCCACATTTGTGACCTCTGAGATGCACTGAAAGGTTGTTACCATCATGGTGTTTTATTCAAAGGCTTAGAAAAACTTTCTTAGTTCCAGTTTGGCTCCCAGATCCTATCTCTTTCCCTCTTTAAGCATGTTTTTATTCAGACTCCGGGACAAAGATATCTGCCCAAAAGAACCACACTTGTACACAGAATATGATTCTATCACCATTGACCTAGCAAACTGCTTTTCTCCAGACTGAGTGGGCTTCTTCCTTTCTTCCTTCCTTTCTTCTTTCTTTCTTTCTTTCTTTCTTTCTTTCTTTCTTTCTTTCTTTCTTTCTTTCTTTCTTTCTTTCTTTCTTTCTTTCTTTCTTTCTCTCTCTCTCTCTCTCTCTCTCTCTCTCTCTCTCTCTCTCTCTCTCTCTCTCTCTCTCTCTCTCTCTCTCTCTCTTTCTCTTTTTTGGTATATCCATTATCTTTTTGATGATGGCAAGGAGAGAAAGGAGTGGGCAAAATGTCACAAGCCTCAAGGTTTGATATAAGCATGTTTTCTGACTTAAACATGTCCTTTCCAGTTCTCTGCAAATGATTTACTTAAACCTAATGCCAAAATCCGTATGCATATACTTTCCTAATGTAGGTGAGCCTTACAATAAAAGCTACAAAAGCAAAGATAGCAGGTGCTTGGCGCTTTAGACATTCTATTACCTTAGCTCTTGAATAAGACCTCTTCATCTTATTCCCCCCCCCCCTTTTCAGAGTGTTATCAAAAAAAGGAAGATGGTACTGATGGGGGGGAGTGAGATTCTGATGTGACCCAGCTCCGTTGCTTAGCAACCAACAGACTAACTGTATTAGTTTGAGAGCTTTGTATTCATCCAAAAAAAAAAAAAAAAGAGAGAGAAAGAAACTGTGTTCTATCCCTAGGCAGAAGGGAGAGTGAGCTATTCCAAATGAAGTAAAAGGAAGAAAACCTTGAAAAAGTGAAGAATACACTTTTCGTTAACAAAGACATAATGACATAGTCTGTGCTCATTTTCAGTTCTATCCTGGATTCTCCTAAAGCAGAGAAATTCCCACTTACAGTCTATGCCATAGTTTAAGGCAGTAGCGTACAAATTTCCTCTCTCTCTACATTTCATAGAAGAAATGAAGTTGTTTTGAATGAGATAACAAAGTGGGAAAATATATGTAGCACCTGTTGCATAACCCTTCTCAAGACGTAGATACATGGTGTTTGCTCCTGCTTTCTTTTTTTTGGTTAAACACCAAAAAGATGGGAAGATAGGTATGAGTAGCCTCAGAAGATTATAATGAGCATAGATGGGTCATACAACATGTGATGAGATAGGGACATTTTTAAAGGGATGCATTTTTTTTGCATTTGTCTATGAAACATCCTTTTTATGGGGGACTCTCTGGCTCTTAGGGATGAAGGGGAACTTCCACGGTCTGGAGCTAAGACAGCATGTGAGTTGCCAATGTGGCCCTTGAAATGACACCAGGAGAGGACAGTAGAAAAAAAAAGCTGACACATAAACTGAAGATTTACCAGGGAAACCTCCAGGGGTTTGAAAAAGAAATCACAAGGGAAGTAGGAGATGGTGGGAGGCAAATGTGGTGAATTGAGAATCAATTTTCTTTCCACTCATTTGATCCTGAAAGCTAATCCTTACAACATTTCCCCTAACACCCAACACACTTTTGAACAGGCCTGTAGGAAAACAGGCACAGGGAAAAAAAGGGGGGTGAAATAGAATTTGAAATTTCAAACTATAGCAATGGGATATCTGCTACTTGGGAATTTTAAAGCCAATATTATTATTTCATCTTCATTTTCCATTTAAACTCTATGTGATTAACACTTTAGGAGGCAAACAAACTTGGGGAAGAGATGAAAAGATCCCATGTGTGGGAGCTACAAACTTTTGATAAATTATGGAATTTTTTTTTTTTTGCCTTTTGGAGGGCAATTGGGGTTAAGTAACTTGCCCAAAGTTACATGGCTAGCATTTTTGTGTGGGTGTTAAGTGTCTCAGGCCGGAACTGAACTCGGGTCCTCCTGACTCCAGGGCCGGTGCTTTACTCACTGCACCACCTAGCCGCCCCAAATTATGGAATTTTTGTTGGGAATATTGATACATCTAGATTGGATAGGAATATGAAAAATGAAACTGGGAGGCTCAGGTTTGAACATGCCCAGTAGGTAATTTTCAGACTAAAATGGGTTATAAATAGCTTCTAATCCAGCGCAGTTGTTCAACTATAACTCAGAACTTGGTGCATCACTTGATCATTCCAAGCAACTTTCAACTTTTAAGTTACCCGCCCTTGGTGCCAAGATAAAAGCAGTTGCCTTATGTCGGGGTAAATTACTAATTGAAAAAAATCAGAGTTAATAAAATCATATTAATAGTTACAAAGAAGTAAATAATTCCAATATCTTTGTGTTTTATAAACCAAAAGACCCCAGCTACTAGGGTAAGGATTCATTGCTTGACAGAAAAAGTGCTAGGAAAAGTGGAAAGCAGTCTGGCAGAAATTAGGTTTAGATCAGTAATTTGCACCATATAAGAAGATAAGCTCCAAATGGATGTGTAAATCATATATAAAAAGTCATACCATAAATAGAAGATCAAGGAAGAAATTCCCTTTAAGATCTATAAACAGAAGAAGAGTTCATGACAAAAGGATAGAAAGAATCACAAAAGAAAAATGGTCAATATTATTGAATAAAATTAAATTTTTTTGCACAAATAAAATCAAAACAATTAAAATGAAAGGAAAATGGTTAACTAAGGAAGCTGGGTGGCTGAGTCAGGAAAGACTTGAATTCAAATTTGGCCTTAAACAATTCCTGGTTGTGTGCCTTGGACAAGTCATGTAACTTCTGTTTGCCTCATTCTCCTCAATTATAAAATAGGAATGATGATGATGATGATGATGATGATGATGACACCTACTTTCTAGAGTGGTTGTGAGGATCAAATGAGATAATATTTGTAAAGTGCTTTGCGTAGTACCTGACACATAGTAGGTACTTTCTAAATGTTAATTATCATTGTTATCAACTGAGAAAAAAAATCTTTGTCATCAGCTTTTCTGATAAAAGATCTTATTTCCAGGATATATAAGGAACTGATTCAATTTTAAAAGAAGATTAATTTTCCAACTGACAAATGATCAAATAATATGTACAGGCAGATTTTAAAGGAAGAAATTCAAGTGATGAGCAGCATATAAAAAATATTCCTGATCACTAACAATTAGAGGAATAAAAAGTAAAGGATCTCTGAGGTTCCACTTCATGCCCATAAGATTCGAAAAGTTGCCAAAAAAGAAAAATGACAAATGTTACAGGGGATTTGTGGAAATAGACACACTAATACATTGTTGGTAGAGCTTTGAATTCATCCATCCATTGTGGAAATCAGTTTGGCACTTTGCCTCTAAATGTCACTAACCTGTGCATACCCTTTGACCCAGCAATGTACGGTACTCTCCAATAGGTCTATACTATATGGGAAAGAGATCAAAGAAAGAGGGAGAAAAATATATGCGCAAAAATATTTATACTAGCTCTTTTTGTGGAGGCAAAGAGCTTAAACTAAAGGGTTGCCCAGGGGAATGGCTGAACAAATTATGGTATAATATTGTACTGTAAGAAATGATGAAAGGGTTGGCTTCAGAAAAACCTGAGAAGATTTGTATGAACTGCTGCAGAGTGAAGTAAGCAAAACCAAAACATCAATTTATATGATGACAACAACGTAAAGATAAACAACTTTACACGACTACCAATAATGCAATGACCACCCATGATTTCAAAGGATGAATGACAAAGCATATACTCCCCTCTTGACAGAGAAGTGTTTGACTCAAGGTTTAGAATGAAAAACATAGTTTTGGACATAGCCAATTCAGGAATTTATTTTGCTGGTCGACAAATATTTGTAACAGGTGTTTTTTTCTTCTTTTTTTTTCTCAGTGAAGGACAGGGTAGAAAGGAGAGAAAATAAATACTTGTTAATTAAAAAAAGAAAGTAAGGGGGAAAACATAGCACAAGATGGCAGGCAAGGATGGATTATGATCTCTTGTGATCCAGTGAGATAGCATGTATAAAATGCTTTGCAAACCTATGTTACTAGAAAGAATAGCCATGGGGATGACCAATCCTTTGCAGTTCAGAAGTAATACAATAAAAGACAACTTCAGACAATATTTTGAGTCTGTAGTTTAAGAAACTGCAGTAGCTGATATTTAGTTCCACACAGACCCTTCTAGAATGAAAGGAAGAAGGTATAAATAATGTTTCTATGATGCATCTTTTAGCACACAAACTTAACATGGTATTAGTAAATGAAGTGTTGCTGTCTAGCCCTTGGCCAGCAAATTTCTGTTCCTCAAAATTATCAACCAGCACTTGGTTCCCCAAAGTCACAACATTTCACACAGGATGCTGCTGACAGAAGATGCTCACTGTTTTAGGAGTTCTGCTATGTTGTTACTGTGGCTGTGGTCTCATTAGCTGCACTCCCCCCATGACAGAATAGAGCAAGAACAACTTGACTGAGGAAGCAGGGGCTTAATGAGCAAAGTATTTTTCAGTTACCTAAGGAAAATAGCACAATAATGAGATATTGGTTTCACTTGCTTTTACGTGGGGGAAGGGGGTGGAACTTTCCCCATAATTACTTTCCAGTTATTCTTGGGACTCTCTCTCTGTCTCTCTCTGTGTCTCTGTCTCGCTCTCTTCTCTGTGTCTCTGTCTCGCTCTCTCTCTGTGTCTCTGTCTCTGTCTCTGTGTGTCTCTCTCTCTCTGTGTCTCTCTCTGTCTCTCTCTCTGTCTCTCTGTCTCTCTCTCTCTCTCTCTCTGTCTCTCTCTCTGTCTCTCTCTCT
>NW_027186546.1:8363294-8481653 GCF_028583685.1 Petaurus breviceps papuanus | reverse complement strand
TCTCTCTCTCTCTCTCTCTCTCTCTCTCTCTCTCTCTCTCTCCCCTCTCCCCCCCTTCTCTCTCTCTCTCTCCCCTTCCCTTCTGCCAACAGATTCCTCGTTAAATCATGCCTCAAGGGAATGGATGAGAAGCTGAGATTGAGTAGTTTCCTGTAATCTACTGAGTATCTGGTGGGCAATGCGGTTCCATTTATTTTAGGTCTAAGGTGGACTGCCGAGTAATCAGGCTCTTGGGGTCCCCCTTTTATCTTGGGGTTATAACGATTAGTATTTCTAATAAATGTATTTATTTTCAGCTTGTTGCTCTTCTCCCAAACATTGTATCCCCGCCTCCATAAGGGAGGGTGCAGAATATTCCAGAGCTGCTATCTTTTTATCATTAGTGTCTAATTTTAAAGATCTTCCTTGATCATTTCTGTTTTTGGATAAGAAAAAAAAAATATTGGGTTTGCTAATGCGTTTGTGAGCATAGAAAAGCAGAAAAGTATGCTTTGCTAATGAGTTAATAAAAATCAAAATATGCCTTGGAGCTGGGCCACATAATTGATTTTTTAAAAGGTAGAGTAGTAGAAAATACAGTGGCTGCTGCAGAAACCTAGATGAGTATTACTTGAAGTTTCAAGTTAATAAGGTAAATTCTATCAATGCTCTCTGCAGGTCAGGCCCCAGCTGGTGTTTTACATTTGGTTCCTGGTGCCACATTTTATTTTATTTTTTAAGCAATTGGGGTTAAGTAACTTGCTCAAGGTTACACGGCCAGGTGTTTCTGGGTGGGTGCTAAGTGTCTGAGCCTGGGATTCGATCTCCAGGTCTTCTCAACACTGGAGCCGGTGCTCTTTACTCGCTGTGCTACCTGGCCTCCCCCCCTGGTACCACATTTTAACAAGGACATTGGCAAGCTAGACAGAGTATACACAAGACAAACAGGAAGGTAAAGAATTTGATGATATTCTTGCCATATTAAGAGTAGCTGAAAGCCTTGGAAAGAAGTCATCTAGCAGACAAAGACATAGGGCAATGATAGCTGCTTCCAAGTACTTGAAAGACCACTGTGTTGTGATGGACCAATATCCCACAAATGTGGATTAGGATAATTTCCCCCTAAAAGTTAATGGAGTCTGGAATTCCTAGAATTTGATGGCCAAGGGTCCAGGGTTCGAGCTGTATCTTCCCTGAAGCAACTTCCTCAAGCTGTATTGATGTGGCTTCCTGGTTACCCATAGGCATGAAAAAGCCTACCCTTGTGACCAGGCTATCAGACTTGCAGTTCTCTGGAGGCAGTTGGAGTCACAAGGCCACATACATTTCCATAAGGGGGTAGGGAAGGATGGACATGTCTACATGTAACCTTGTGAAATAGCATTTCTATGTTTAGGGTTGACTGTTAAATGACTTCATTTCATTCCAACAAAGAATTGGCTTTTAACACATGTGGAAGAAGGATTCAATTTGTTTTTCTTAAATAGTAGGCAGAATTAGGATCCAAAAATGGAAGTTGGAAAGAGATACACTGATATATTGAGAAACCTTTTTTTGGGGGGAAGGGTGTGTGTGGAGGCAATCAGGGTTAAGTGACTTGTCCAGAGTCACACAGTTAGTGAGTATATGAGGTCAAATTTGAACTCAGGTCCTCCTGACCCCAGGCTCTATCCCTGAGCCATTGAGTTACCCCATGAAAAACTTCTTAACAAGGAGAGCTATCCAAACTCAAAATGAGCCACCCCAGGAGGGAGCAGGCTTCTTCCTCTCACTTGAAGTCTTCAAGCAAAGACTGGATGCCTACTTTTCAAGTGTGATAAAGAAAGGATTCAGTTATGGTTTCAGCTGTATAGAGTTTGAAGTAAGTACCTTTCAATGTTCTGATTCTGCTCCCTACATGTGACACGTTGTAGGCATAGCACCTGGTATTTAGGGAATTATAACTTTAATTGGAATTCATGATGAAACAACACAGGTAGTTGTTTTACAAGGAGTCTTTTTGGAAGACCTGGGTTTGAGTCTCATTCTGGCATACACTGGTTTGTGTTGCCCTGTACCCCTCACTTAATTTCTCAAGACCCCCAGGAAACTCTCTGATACTACACAAGTTTCTTGACACACTTCTTAAAGAGGCCTATTCACTGAATGGGTGTTATCTCACTGTGAGTACTCATGAGTGAGTACCTGAAAAGGCATTAGCCTGAAAGGGCCAGGGTCTCCCAATGCATCCCGGGTCGACTCCAGTCTTCTTGATGAATATCTGGTCACTGGATCCAGATGGCTCTGGAGGAGAAAGTCAGGCTGGTGACCTTGAACAGCCCTCCCTCACCCAAATCAAAGTCAGCTGCAAGGCATGTCATCATTTCTGTGATGCCCTGGTCCTCTTTCAAAATGAAAGACAAACACAATCTGCAGAATAGAATAGTAGTAGTAGAGGGGAAAGGAAAAGAAGATTCATCTTGAAGTTAAAGGTATCACCTTCACAATAGTGTTAGTTATCAGTAGTTAATGTCTACCAAATGGCTCAAGGAGGTAGGCACTGTAAGAACAAAGAATATTTAAAATGGTTCCCCTACTTATTAACTGTTTTACATTAGAGCGATGTTCTTCAAATGATGTCCTGAAGTTCACTAATGACACAGCTGGAGGGGCCATCCACACCATTTTATTGGCTTTAAATATCAACTCTATTCTTTGTCGTGTGTCTCTAATAAATGACAATTAACAGGCAAGGAGAAACAGAAAAGGCAAAAAAAAAATTCAGGTTTCTCAAGCAGGGAGGTGTAATATATGGAAAGAACATTGGACTGAGGGTCGGGAAGCTGGGTTCTAGTCCCATCTCTCTGCTACTTGTCAGCTTCCTGACTTTGGGCCAGCCACTTCATGCCTCAAAGCTCCAGATTCCTAATCTGTGCAAAGTAGAAGCTGGATTGTACTATGAGGCCCCTTCGGGCTCTCACATTTTATGGTGTCATTAGAATGACTTTTGGCTGCAGATTCTAGTCTATAGGGGTCAATAAGAGGGCAAAATAACCCAAGTCTCCTGGATTTTCAACCATCAACTAGAGATTCTGAATTCTGTCTGTGAGGCAAGAGGTACAACAACATACAGAAGAGTTATGGGTATGAGTGGAAGGAAGTGGCAGTGTTTCTACTGAATATCTCCATGCAACTGTCCTTTGGAAGCCCTTTCCTTCTTATTGGCATACCATAGATACTATACCCTAGCAGGGAAAGAGAAAGACAGGCAATCTCCCAGATGTAGAACACATAATTATGGGATCTTTTCACATTGCTAATGTGGCTTAACATTGTTCTAGGTAGGAGAATGTAATCAATCAACAAATCTTTATTAAGTACCTACTATGTCCCAGATTATGTGCTAAGTATGAGGGATGTTGTTCAGTCATTTCCCGATTCTTTGCAACCCCTTTTGGGGTTTTCTTAGTCTTGATACTGGAGTGGTTTGTCATTTCCTTCTCCAGCTCATTTGACAGATGAGGAAACTGAGGCAAACAGGGTTAAGTGCTTACCCAGGGTCACACAGTTAGTAAATATCTAAGGCCAGATTTTAACTCGGGAAGATGAGTCTTCCTGATTCCAGGTGCAGCACTCTATCCACTTGGCCATCCAGCTTCTCTCAATATTAGAGATACAAATATAAAAAGAGACAATCTTTGCCCTCAAGGAGCTCACATTCTAATAGGGAGACAATAGCTAAAGGGGAGTTGCACAGAGGATTTGGGGCAACATGGCTAAGGAGGAGGTGGAAAAGTTCAACGAGTTGGATTTGGAAGTGAAGAGCAGGGGGGAGGGGGAGGTCCTCCTGAAATAACAGCTCTGGAAATTAGTCACCAACCAGGAGAACTATGCCCTCCGGTCTCTGGCTTCTCTGGGGTGTCAAGGCTGCTAGCAGGTGGTAGAGGAGACCTTATATGCAAAGAGCTTATAGTCTAATGAGAGAGAGAATACATACAGATATAAATAAATACAGCATGGAGGTAAAGTGAGTAGGCACAAATGTATGCAAACTTAACATAAAGGAGTTCCAGAAGGAGAGCATTTGTCTTTTACCCACCACAGCATGAAATATCTTGGGTATTTTTTTGGATGGGTGAAGGGATCTAGTCCTGCGATTTCACTGGTGCAGAGAACTCCTGCTACCAATGCAAATTGATAACTATTCTGGGATTCATAGCTAGTAAGTGTGACCAAGTGTCTAAGGCCGAACTTGAACTCAGGTCCTCCTGACTCCCATGCTCTGTTCACTGCCTACCCCTGGGATTTACATTCTTAAAGAGTCTCCTAGGGCACAGAGAAGTAAAGTAAATTGCCCAGGGTCATACCACCAGTGGCTGTCAGAGGAAGGACCAATCTCCAGGATTTAGAGACTTAGCTTTCCATCCGATATCCCACGTTGTCCCCCATTTTAGAGTCTTGATTTCAGAAAAACTGTGTTCATGCTCAGCAAGCATATACTTCGACTCCTTTCAATGTAGTTTTACGGAGTCAACAAATAAGTTTTCTGTGTGAGAAACCAAGTCAGGTATTGTTCTAAGGGCTGTTACTTTACAAGCACCTATACCACATCTGGTAAATAATTTAACAACACCACCTTTCCAGTGAATACAAGTGTAATAAATGTTTCTTGTCTGTTAGAGAAAGACTCATTCATTTCATATAACCATGTTCTGAAATGGAAAGACATTCCAGGTGTTTCCTCTCATTTTGTACCAGGATTTAGCACAAATAGAATTCTGCCTTTTGTGGGATTTTTTCCCACTCTAGTTCTATAATTCTTAGAGTCTGAAATAATGAAAAGTGGAAAATGGAGTTATTTCACCAATAAAAAATGGTCTAGTAAGAAGGAAGTAATGTGGTTTTAGATTGCACAAAGAGAACTGGAGATGGGTGATAGTCTCACCATTATCAGATCACATCTGTAAAATGGTGCCACATTTTAAGAAAGTCTAGAGCCTATCAAAGTTGAAAGAGTTGGGAATGTTTCACCTGGAGAAGACTTAGGAGGGATGTAACTGGATTCAAATATTTAAAGAGTTGTAGAAGAGGGATAAGACTTGGCTCTCCTTGATCCCTCCTCCAGAGGCCTGAACTACAAAATAACAAATGGAAAGAAAATGCAGGGGTAGATTTGGGCTCAGTGTAAAAAGAAAGAAAGTACTCTGTCCAAAAATGAAAGGGACTGCCTCTGGAGGTAATGGTATTCCAGTCACTAGATTTCTTCAGAGGTTCAAATGACCATTTTGGGTGGATGTCATAGAGAAGATTCTTATCCAGGAAGGGGTGAGATGAGATGTTCCATGAAATCCTTTCCAACTCATAATAGGCTGTGCAATACAGAGAATGACTCTCCTCAATGGGTTGGGAAAAGCCAGCTATAGCAAGACTTGTTTTAAGCAGTTGGGGAAATTAGGATCCCCCATTCCATTCTTTAGGAAGAAGCTAGTAAATATACTTCTGAATAAAATGTGGTAACTATGACATGGCCAGAACTGATTCTGCTGGAAGAATAAGCAGTTAAGAACTAAGGGAGGCAGCTGATAATGGTGATAGGTTGAAATAAATGCTCATTCTAATCCCCGGGGTCTTTGATATGCCTTTCCATATTTGCATGTTGCCAATTCAATTCCTGAATCAGGGGATTATCTATGATGGATAGATTTGCTTAGTGTTTCTGTAAGTGTTTTTATTTGGGAGTCTAAGTAGATCATAAAATATTTGCATATAAATCAGTACATTTGTATGCTGCATTATATACTCAGGCTATATAGCTTAGGTATTCTTATGGCATTTGTTATCAGCTGGGACTAATGTTGTTCAAGTGTTAGTTTGTGAAAATACTGACAGGCTGGGTCCTATTACTCAGCGTGTAAGATGTAAGCATACTTATGGGAATGAAAACATTATTTACTCAATGGTACTGATAAGTACAAGAAAGGGAGAAGAATTCTCTTCAAACAAATTATTATAGTTGACATTAGAAATGTAAACAGGTCTTACCTGCTTTTAACATTAACCTTCATGAAATGTATACTAGGTATAACTTGGGCATTAACCCTCATGAAATATATGCTAAGCATAACTTGGGCAACATCGTAATTATAATCAATTTATGCTCATTTAATCTGATTCAATACTTAAAAACCTAATGGAATAAATCTACTTTGAGTATGGGCACACCCTGAGGCAAGCAGTGCTAATGTCCCTTCCCCTATCCCTCAGGGGAAGAAGTGGGTAGGGTATGCCAGAACCCAGTCATACTGGCCCAGCTCAATATAGGCCTATGATGTCTTCACCAAAACAGCTCTGTCTGAAACTCTACTTTAAAAAAAAAACAGCATACCACTGAAAGGAAACCCACATATTATTGTGGCAATTAAAAAGGTTTGGGAGACAGTTTCTGGGTAATTTGACCATTTTATTAATAAGGCCAGCACAATTATTAATAAAAAGATGGTCATTTGGCCATCTCTCTTAGACCAGAGACAATCATGGTGGTGGACTCATAGCTTATATGCCCTTTTGAAAGCTGAGTGGTTTGAAACTCTGACTGGCTAACAATTAATTAAAAAAATGAATATTATAATGAGGGACTGAACCTGAACTTTGATTAAGTCATCTACTTCTTTAACCCCAGCCTTTGGCAATCTATTCAAAGAATTTATGCCCCATCCAAACCTAAGCAGAACACCTGGGTGGAGAGTGAACAAGAAAGTTAGTCCAATCTCATTATGAGCAATGTCCTTCAAGAAACTGAACTTTCAAAAATCAGAACCTTAGAAAAAGAGCGGAACTCTGGATCTCCCCAAATCATTGGTTATTAATAATCACTTCTCTCACTATGTAAAGATAACTGCATAGAAATATGGGATAAAAATTATTTTTTACTTGGGTGATTATGACTACCATCCTAAGGAAAAAATGTTCAAATTGAGAAAATAATTATCAAATACCTACTATGTACAAAAAGCTCTATACTAGGTGCTAGAGATACACTGATTTTTTTTTTAATGGCAATCTACCCTCAAGGAGATTGCATTCTATTGGGGGTGGGGATGATGATATGACATGTACCCATAAAAGCCTGATGTAAGATAGATGTGATGGTAGCTGTCATGGGCTGGCCCTGACTCAAGCTGGTTCCCTAATACTTTAGTTCTGATATAGGAAGGAAATGACACACTTATATGTTTTCAGCATTTAAAAAAAAAAAAGAAGTTATTTAACCATAACACTCAGCTTGGGTAGCATCTCCATAATGAAAGCATTTGGTCAGTTAGGGCAGAATATTGGGTCCCAAATTTACAAGGAAGTCCTTTTAATGCTGCAGGTAACCAGGAAACCACATCAACAGCCTGAGGTCACCAAGAAGTTGCTTGTAGTGCTGAGGCTTCAATTGCTTGGGCCAATCCAATCTTGTAGAAATCTGCCTTGCCTTTTAGGGAAAGAATTAGCCTAACCTGCAAAGAAGGGGGGGGAGGGGTTTGATTCAGGAGATCAGGATCAAATTCTAACCTTTGCCAAGTGCTTCAGGTAATTAGAAGTCACTAAACTGCTATGAACCTCAGTTTCTCATCTGTAAAATGAAAAAATTAGACTAGATGGCTCTAAATCTATGATAGGGGGAGAGAGAAAGAGGGGGAAAGAAAGAGAGGGAGACAGGGAGAGAGAGGAGAAAGAGAAAAGATAGAGACAAAAAGACAGAGAAAAAGAGCAAATTCCAAGAAGATACCAGAGCAGTGGGGTATGGCAAGGTAGGCAGGAGGTAGCCAGGAGAACTTTTCTGGCAATTGGTCTTAAGGAATCCAGTGGGAAGGGCAGACTTTGGTGACTGCAGGTGCTAAGGACTAGATTTCTTCAACCTAGGAATCAGTTTGAGATTTAGGGAAGTATCCTTTATCCCTGGGAGTATGAAGAAGCAGGAAACACTTTCCCAGGTCTTAACCAGGAATTAATGTAAAGTGTAGCAAAGAATGAATGATCCGACGTGTCTGTGGATAGAAAGCATCCTCTATTCGATCATTTAAGGCTGCAGAATCGGATTGTTAGAAGACTGAAAACAGCAACTCTAGCAACCTAATCTGCAGCCATGGGACACGTGTGGATTTAATTGGCATCATTAAGCAGATGGCTCCCAGATTTATCTAGCCAGCCCTTGCCTCTCTTCTGACCTCCAGTCCTGCATAAGCAATTGCCTAGAAGATAGTTACAACAGAATGTCCTGTGGGCAGCTTAAACTCCACAGGACCAAAGCAGAACCTACTACCTACCCTCCCAAAGTTGACCCTCTTTGTGAAGGGCACCATCATCTCTCCCAGTTACCAGGTTTCCAATTCCAGGGTGATGCTTTACTCTTCCTTCTCCCTTATATTAGAATAGTGTTGATTCTGCTTCCACAATAGCCCCAGAATCCTACCCTTTCCCTCCATTCAGGCACTACCACCCTAGTGTAGGCTATGTCCCCCAGACCATTACAGTAACTTCCTAAATGGTCTCCCTGCCTCAGATCTCTTCCTCCTCCAATCCATTCTTCACACAGTTACCAAAGTGATTTTCCTAAGCATAGATAGAACTATGTCTTTCCTTTACTCAATATTTTTTATCTTTTTTTTTTTTTTTTTTCTTTTTGGAGGGGGGAAGGTAGGTTAAGTGACTTGCCCAAGGTCACATGGCTAGTTTTTGTGTTAAGTATCTGAGGCTGGATTTAAACTCAGGTCCTCCTGACTCCAGAGCTGGTGCTCTATTCACTGAGCCACCTAGCCACCCCCATTCCTTTACTCAATAAACTCTGATGAATCCCCATTACCCCTGCACTCTGGGTCCTAGGGGATTAAACACAAACTCCTCAGAGTGGAATTTAAAGACTTAAAATTTATCTCCAACTTAATAGACATTACTGTGTGTCATATACTCTACATTTAACCCAAACTGGCTTTCTTGCATTTTCTAACACATGACACTCCTGACTCTTTTCATTTATATTTATAATTCTTCAGTGTCTAGAGTGTACTCCTTTCTCACTTCCACATTTTAGAATTACCTCATTTCTTTCAAAGCTCAGCTCAAATGTCACCAATTACATGAATGAAGCCTTTCTTGCTCTCCCTTGGCATCTAGTGTATTCCAAAAAATATCATATTTGTTTTTGTATACCATTTGTATATGTACGTGCTGTATCCCCCAAAATAATTTTAGCTCTTTGAGTATGTGGAATGTTTCATTTTTGTCTTCAAATTCCCACGGCCCAGCCACAGTGCTTGGTAAACAGTCAGAACTTAATATATGTTTATCGTTTGCTTCATTGATTGACTGAACTTGTGCAAAACTAATACCAAGACCAGGACGGGGCAGAAGAAAGGTGGATAGAAAGGAACTAAAGAGTTTAGCCAAATATCCTGTAGTTGTTGCTAAGGAGCAGGGTAAACCATAAGTACCTTTATAATTTAGAAAACATCTGTTCCTGCAAACCCCCTACCTGCCAAATTATGTGCTTTCCTATATCACTTAATAGTGGATGGAGAGAAATTTTTGCAATAGAAGAAATAGTGGAATTACAAGATATAAGAAACCCATTGCACACCATGGCCCCATGATTTTTGTTTGATATTATTCTTAGTACTAACCTCCCTTTTACTGAGGAGAAAATCGGGAAGCATGGCAATGTTTAGAATAAAACTCAATTTAAAACAACTTTGAAAGACTTAAGAACTCCAGTGCATTGACTAACTGATTCCAGAAGACCACTGATGAAGCATGTTACCCACCTCCTAACAGAGAGATGATGAACTCAAGGTGAGGCATACATTTCTGGATATGTGCCAATGTAGGTATTGATTTTGCTTAACTATGCATATGAGTTACAAAGGTTTATTTTTCTTTCTTTTCTTTCCTTCCTTCCCTCCTTTTTTCTTCCTTCCTTTTTTTCCTTTCCTTTATTGTTTCCTCTCTTTCTTCCTTTTCTTTCTTTTTTCCTACCTCTGTCCTTTTTCTTCCTTCCTCTTTCTTTCCTTCTTCCCTTCTTTCTTTCCTTTTTTCTTTCTTCCTTTCTTTCCTTCTTTCTTTCTCTTCCTTCTTTTCTTTCTTTCTCCCTTCCCTTCCTTCCTCCCTCTCTCCATCCCTCCCTCCCTTCCTTCCTTCCTTCCTTCCTTCCTTCCTTCCTTCCTTCCTTCCTTTTTCCCTTTTTTCCATTGGAGATAGAGCAGGAAGGATGAGATTAGTAATAGCTTGCAAAAAAAAAAGAGTAATAGGAGTTTGAATTACAAAGATCAAGATGCTAGTCAGTTCTCAAAGGGTCAAAGTATTCCCTTTTAGCCCACAGATGATTTGGGTCTATCATGATCTTTGAGCCATAAGGTGAACACACACAGTGTTCAAGAGAGCAGACTGTGAGAAAGAAGCCAGAATTGAGGTGCAGTAGCAGCAGCTGTGGGGAGAACCCCCACTCTCACCTGGGACTTCATTACCTTGATGGAAAGAATCAAAGGCCCTGTGACAACAGACATAAAGAAACTGAAAAGAGGTAGGAGCTGTAAGCAGAGAAGGGAGAGGTCATGGTGTATCATTGGGCCTATAAGCATCTCTGAACAGAAGACTCAGACTGAAACTAACAGTTGTGCTCAGCTTCTGGAGGACTGATGGACATTCCCCCAGTGAGTCTTCTCTTTCCTCAACTTCTCTTCCCCCAGCCTGGGAAGCACAGACTGTGTAACATATTTTGCTTACTTGTTTTACCTAAATGTTTCCTGTATCCTCACCATGTATGTGAAGATAGAGGTTTCTTTTTCATTTTTTTATTCTGAACTTAAGTAGCAAAAAAGGGCATTTATATATGCTCAGAAGAAATTATATGAAACTGTAAACCTCTATTTCATACTGTTTGCTTTTTTTAAAAGTATATAATAAATCCCACACACTACTTTCAGAATTCTGCTTTTTTGTGCTTCCTTCTCAATTTCTATCAGTTCTCTTGTACTCATTTAAAAAAAAATTGTAATGATACTCTCTTTTTGGAATCACTATTAATTTACCTCTCACCCCCCCTTCCATAAAAAAAGTGTAAGGAAAAAACAGCCTTTTAACATATTAGTAAAATCTTATTAATAAGCTAGTCCATACAGTAGCCATGTCCAAAAATGTCTGTCTCTTTCTGTACCTTGAGTCTATCAAGATCATGTTTCATCACAGGCTCTCCGAAGACATGGTTGGTCATTATATTATATCAACAGAATTCTTAAGCTTTTCAAAATTGTTTTTCTTTACAATTTTGTTGTTCTCCTGATTCTGTTCTTTTCATCCTTCATTGGTTTAGTACTACCCAAGATGCTCTGCCAATTATTTCTTTTGTCATTTCTTACTTTGTCTCATTTCTTACCTAGCCCCAATCACTGAATGGGTGTTGCCTCAGTCAAACTGAGACTTGGGAAAGACCTTAGCTTAAAAAATCCATGGTCTCCCACTGCATCTGGGGCCATCTCCAGTTATCTTGATTTATATCTTGCCATTGGACGCAGATAGCTCCCTCACTTAAGTCCAATTCACTTGCAAGTCATGGCATCACCTTCCTGCCGCCATGGTTCTCTTCAAGAATGAAGGACAAACAACAACAGCAATATTTCTTATGGCGCAATAATATTCCATGATACTAATATGCCAGAATATGTTCAGCCACTTTCCAGTAATCTAAAAGGTAATCTAAGATAGGGCTAGGTGGCACAGTGGATAGAGCACTGGATCTGGAGTCAGGAAGACTCCTCTTTATGAGTTCAAATTCAGTTTCACACACTAGCTATGTGACCCTGGACAAGTCATGTAACCCTATTTGCCTCAGTTTCCTCATCTGTCAAATGATCTAGAGAAGGAAATGGCAAACCACTCCAGTATCTTTGCCAAGAAAACCATTTGGGGTCATGAAGAGTCAAACACAACTGAAACCTAAGATACTCCATCATAATCAGGAACTTTATTTTGCTTAAAGATATTCCCTCCCCAGCATCATCTTCTTTCTTTAATACCCTTTAACACCACCACCATCCAGTAAGTAACTGAAAAAGTCCCTGAACTTTTTAAGTCAGAGAATTGCAGAGCTCATAAAAATGGCAAATTCTGGGCTCTACAAACCAGCCTAACCAGTTATTCCCTCACTGGGACACTGCATTGTTAAGTGATTAGAACAGAGCTCACTTCTCAGGCTGACTACATGCCAAGACACCGGAATACAAAGTAGCTACAAAACCCCACTCTTGCTTTCCTCATTAAACTAGAGGCGGCAGCAAAGAGTAGTAACAGACTTGAGAAGCTCCACCTTTCTCCAAACTCAAGGTGGTACATAAAGGTAATAACTATCACTTGGCCAGTGAAATCAGTTCTCTCCCTTAACAATCAGGAATCACTCAGCTGAAGCCTTCTCTCAACTGATTGCTTTTGACTCCCACTGTTTCTGATTCCTACATCTTCATTTTCCCCCAGCTGCACTCTTTAGACTGGATTTCACCATGGCCCCAGGAAACCCTATCACTAGGAAACTCATCATTTTTCAAGATTGTTATCAGCTTTGGTACTCATACCTCATCAGTACTCTCTGCTCCTCTAGTTGGAAGAATGGGGAGGTAGAGCAAAGAACTCCTCTAAAAGCATCCATTTGAAGAGGAGTCTTGGGTCAGCCATGTCTTAATTTCTCACCAGCTGCACTCCTTGGACTGGATTCCATTATAGCCCCAGGAAACCTCACCACCAGGATACCTATCATCCTGTTATACAGGCTTCTAGGCAAGCCATGTCTTAATTTCCAACTAGCTGTACTTCTTTGGACTGGACTCCATCATGTCCCTAAGCTGGGTACCTTCTCCCTCCCCCTTTCAGCTTCCTTTTGGGAATTGTCTTTGGGCTGTAAGAGGGTATAAGCTCCTTGAAGGCAAGAGACTGTCTTTCTTTTTCATATTTGTACCCCCATAGCTTAGTACAGTTCTTGGCACACAATAAGCACTTACTTAATGCAGCTCCTGCACTTAAGGGGGCGACTTTTCAGCCCATCCCTTTGTCGTTGCTCAGCTTTTCTTGAGGTTCCCATTTGCTAGGACGGCTTAAATGAAACCCTTTCGACCCTCAGTGTCTCACTTTCCACTTAAAAAGTCACAGTAACTCAAATTTTCCTTATCGAATTAATAGTCCTTTTCAATACAACTTTCATTCCTCAGTCTCCAAATGTTTATGCGCTTTTTGAATTAAAAAAAAAATTTCCCCTCTTCAGTTATAAAAAGTATGTGTAAATGATCAATTAACACAATGCCTGGCACATAGTAAGCCCTTGAGAAATGCTTGTTGACTGATTTATACTGAAAAATTAGGTTCCATAAGGATAAAATAGTTTACTCTCATTTTTAGGAACCTGGAAATTTTCTTTTCTAAGAAGGAAATTTTTTATATAAACTGGTGGTATTACTATTTTTTTTAATCTAGACCTGTGATTTCAGCAGTGTGAGGGACACCTAGTTGGGGTCTGTTCCGAGGAACAATACCCCAATAGTTATGTTCTTAGAGAGATGCCCAGGGGCACTGAGAGGTTAAGTGGCCACTGTATGGCTGTATGTGTCATAGACAGAGGTTAAGTGACTTGCCTATGGTCACATAACCAGTTTATGTCAGAGAAAATATTTGAGAGGAGAAAAGAAAGGGGAGGAGGGGTGTGTGTGTGTGTGTGTGTGTGTGTGTGTGTGTGTGTGAGAGAGAGAGAGAGAGAGAGAGAGAGAGAGAGAGAGAGAGAGGAGGAGGAGGTGAGGAGAGTTCATGCATTATACTTTTACCAATGCTCAGAGCACCATTTTTATGTCTGCTAAGATAGCAATTGTGTGTGTGGTGTGTGAGTATATATATATATACATGTGTGCATGCCCAAGTGCTCTGCATTCACACACACACACACACACGTCTGTTAATTACTACTCAAAGAGCCTGTCTCATTTTCTTCAAAGTCTGGCTCCTAGAAAATCCTGCACATGTTTCGGCTTTAGTCAAAGATAGAGTCAGTGAAAAACTGAGATTGTTCCAATCAAGTAATAAATGATATATAGTCATGTGCTAGTCCTGAAACTGCCTTAAAATAGCCTGGAGTATTTTATACATTTTAAACAGAAACAGCCCAGAGTTTAATGAACTACCATGGCCAGATGGTAGAGAGTATCTGATTATCTCTGCAGAGAAACTCCACTGTAGAACAAAAGAGGATGATTCCCAAGGGCTTTGTGGGCAGCTGCTGGTACTGGGGCTCTCAAAGAAACCTTCAAAAACTTCCTCCCTCTGTAGCAGCTTCTGTGTGGTGGGCTAAGTGCTGGGGAAAGCCCACACTCTGGGCTAATCAATAGGACAACAGAAGCAGCAATTGTTAGAGCAACTAGTGTTGGATTCAAATATCTTCCTTCCTTTGACATTTATGTAAAACTGGGAACATCTAGTGAGGCTATTCTTTCTCTATTGTCTAGCAACCATGGGGTGTGGGGAGCATTGGCTCTGGAAAAATGGAATGGACCTGAAACTTCAGTGGTTTAAGGAACTATTCAGTAATTTCTATTAACTATTCAGTATTTTCCTTTTTTCCCCCTTAAATAGCATTTTTTTTCTAATTACATGTAAAGACAAATTTTAACATTCATTTAAAAATTTTGAGTTCCAAATTTTTTCCCTCCTTCTCTCACTGCATCCTTCCCTAAGACAATTTGATATAGGATATATATGTGTGTGTGTACATATATATATGTACATATATATGCGTGTGTGTATACATATGTATATATATATATATACACACACACACACAATCATGCAAACTATATTTCCATATTAGTCATGTTGTGAAAGAAGAAACAGACCAAAAGGGGGAAAAACATAAAAAAATAAAGTGAATATAGTATGTTTTGATCTTCTTTCCCTCTCCATCAGTTCTTTCTCTGAATGTGAATAGCAATTTTCCTAATGAAACCTTTGGAATTGTCTTAGATCATTGTATTGCTGCGAATAAATAAGTCATTCACAGTTGATTATCGTAGAATGTTGTTGATACAGTGTACAATGTTCTCCTGGTTCTGCTCACTTCACTCAACATCAGTTCATTTAAGTCTTTCCAGGTTTTTTTTTTAAATCCACCTGCTCATCATTTCTCATAGTACAATAGCACGTACCACAGCTTATTCAGTCATTCCCCAACTGATAGACATCCCCTCAGTTTACAATTTTTTGCCACTACAAAAAAATGCCATTATAAATATTTTTGTACAAGTACATCCTTTTCCTTTTTAATTTTTCTTTAGATTTCTTTGTGATACAGACCTAGTAGTGGTATTGTTGGATCAAAGGGTATGCACAATTTGATTATCTTTTAGTCATAGTTCCAAACTGCTCTCCAAAATGGTTGGATCATTTCACAACTCCGCCAACAATGCATTAGTGTCCCTATTTTCTCATATCTCCCCCAACATTTTATCATTTTCCTTTTCTGTCATATTAGCCAATCTAACAGGTGTGAGGTGGTACCTCAAAGTTATGTTAATTTGCATTTCTCTACTCAGTAATGATTTAGAGCATTTTTATATGGCTATAGGTACCTTTGATTTCTTTATCTGAAAACTGCCTGTGCATATCCTTTGACCATCTGTCAACTGGAAAATGACTTGTATTCTTATAAATTTGACTCAGTTCTTTATATTTTCTATATTTTTGAGAAATGAGACCTTTATCAGAGACTTTTGTTGTCAAAAACTGTTTTCCAGCTTTCTGCTGGGAAATTCCTTTTCCAATTAAGATTGGTACCTTCTCTGCAACTGAGTCAGTCAAATAGCATTTATTAAGCACTATGTGCCAGACACTGTGCTAAGTGCTAGGGATACAGAGAAAGACAAAAGATACCCCCTACTCTCAAGGAGCTTGAAGTCTAATTGAGATAATATGTAATGCAAACAAGTTATATACAAGATGAAATAGAAATAACCAATAGACGGAGGGCCCTAGGATTATGGGGGATTGGGAACACCTTCCTGTAGAAGGTGGGATTTTAACTGGGACTTGAAGAAAGGCAGGGAAACCAGGAGGTGAAGATGAGGAGGGAGAGACTTCCAGGCATGGGGGACAGCCAGACAATGAAGACACCCAGAGTCAGGAAAAGGAGGAAGAAGGCTCATATGTGGAGAACAGCAAGGAAGCCAGTGTCACTGGGTCACAGAGTGCATAGGGAACAGGGGGTAGGTTTAAGGTATAAAAAGACTGGGAAAATAGAAAGGGCTTTAAGAAGCAAACAGAGAATTTTATATTTCATCCTTGAGGTAAGAGGGAGCCATCGGAATTTATTGAATAGGAGGGTGATATCATCAGACTCTCTGTTTTAAGAAGCTCAATTTGATTGTTGAATGGAGTGGGGAGAGACTTGGAAGACAGAGACTGACTAGTAGCTGGTGGCCATAGTCTAGGCATGGAGTGTAACCAGGTGGCACAGTGGATAGAGAGCTGGGCCTGGATTCAGGAACACTCCTCTTCCTGAATTCAAATTTGGCCTCAGACACCTTCTAGCTATGTGACCCTGGGCATGTCACTTAACTCTGTTTGCCTCAGTTTCCTCATCTGTCAAATGGACTGGAGAAGGAAATGGCAAACCACTTAGTATCTTTGCCAAGAAAACCCCCAAAGGGGTCACAAAGAGTTAGACAAAGATGATAAATAACTAAACAACTACAAAAGTCATGAGATGATAAGGTTCTGCACCAGGATAGTTGCCGTGTCAGAGGAAAGAAGGGAGGCATATTAGAAAGATGTTACAAAGGAAAAAATGATAGGACCTGACCACTGATTTGGATGGGGGTGGTGAGGGAGAGTGGAGGTATACTGGAAACAATTCAGACTGACTTTAGAGACCTGGTTGTTAAATTTTTAGTGTGAGAAGATACACCTCAGAAATTGGCAAACACCACAAATCAGGGTTTGAGTGATAGCTTTGCTGATTTCCTAGATAATCTCTGGTCCAGATGATCACTTTCTTTGGAGAAAATGATAACAATGCATATTAAATTTACAAGTGTGTCCAGGGTTTCCAGAAAGCCAGTTGTTAAATATTTTAGCAGCAGCACACTCCTGGGAGAAATAAAGGATGACATCTAAGTCGTGAACCTGGATGAGTCTTAGAGAGTTGCTTAGACTAGAGCACCAAGAGGTTAGGTGTCTTGCCCAGGGTCACATAACCAGTACATGCTAGAAACAGGAGTTAAACCTAAGCATTCCTGGCTCAGAGGCCAGGTCCTGCCTTCTCCCTTTCTCTTTCCTTCAGTCCTGTTTATAATAATATTCAACATTTCTATAGCCCTTAGGTTTGCAAAGTACTTTCCATCTTATTTGATCCTAGTAACCACCTTGGGACTAGATATTATTATTGTCCCCATTTTATAGATAAGGAAACTGAGGTCAAGAAAGGTTAATTGACCTCTCCAGGGCCACATAGCTGGTAAATATCTAAGGCAGGATCTGAACTAAGGGCTTCCTGTTCCCCAAGTACCATGCTCTATTCACTATACTAGCAAGCCACCATGAAGGTGGCATTTCCAAAGTAGCCATGCTGAAGCTGGGACAAAAGGAAAGCTTGTCTTTCCTCCAACAGTTTTGGGTTAGTTGTGAATTGACATCCTCAATCCTTGGCTGTGGCCAAAAAGGTTGAGTGAGGATAAAGCTTTAAATAAGTCTCATTTCTAGCAGATGCCATTAGGTTTATTTTAATTGATGTTTTATTGTGGTAGCCACTTGGAGTTGGAAGATCTAGGTTTGAGTTCTGTTTCAGATGCTGTCTGTATTTCATACATACTTATATGTAAATACACATTATATATATACATACATATAAATAAAACAAGTTAACTTATGTAAACCACTTTGCAAACCTTAAGTGGAAGGAATAAACACAATCACTCCTCCAAATTCAAGCCTTGGTGTGATTTCGTTAGTAACCTCATTTTCACTTTCATGTTGGCAGCTGAAGGCAGAGAGCTGACCTGGGCAAGGTGTGACTTCTGAGCTTCCTCAGAGGCAGGAACACACTCCAGGCCACGTGCTTTTCATCAAGGAACAGTTCAACCACAGAGCCTGAGGGAGATTAGAAATGGCAGGTGGTCCCTTGCCTGGTTTTCTACTATGGGGGGGGGGGCGGTTCTGACATCACTGCCGCTGCCCCTCTGGTCCTGCCCAGCATCCTCACTTCTCCTCTGACCTGTAATGGTTACTGTGTTAGGAAAAGTACATATGATCAGAATGAATGTTTTGCTATAAGAATTGTATTCAGGAAAGTTTCTGTTCAGCCATCTCTAGCTAAAAACATCAGTTTTTGGTGATCATGAGAACCTAACTCCCTATTTTCCGTAGGTTCAATATATCAATATTCATGTTTTGACTTTTTGGTGTCGTTTTCTAGAAGCATTACCCTTGCAAAAGTTGAGGATTGATTGTATTTTTATAGTGCATACTTTGTGCTAAGTGCTTTATTATCTCATGTGATCCTCATAACAACCCTGGGAGGTAGGTGCTGTTAAAAACATTTAAAACAGATGAGAAAACTGAGGCAAAGAGAGATTAAGTGATTTGCTCAGGTTTACACAACTAGTAAGAGTCTGAGGTCTGACTTCAACTCTCATCTTCCTGACTTCAGGCTTCCTTACTCTGGTCTCCTTATTCCCAAACACCTGGCTTTATCCACTGCCCTGCCTTTCTTGCATCTAAAGACAAATTTTAAAACACTATATAAATGCTACTATTGTTATATTAGTATTATCATATGTATAAGACCATTTCCCTTGATCAATATAAACTCCTTAAATTCAGAGGCTGATTCATGTTTCACTGTGTATTCCTAGCATTTAACGAAGTGACTACCACATAGTAGGTACAATATTGACTAATTGATTGTTGAAAGTAAGGAATCTAATGTCATTACTATGAAATTCATTTTGGGTAATTAGCTTCAGAAAGAGAAGTTTTGTTACTGATGGCTCCCTAACCTCAGCAAGCAGTCTTGCAAATGTATAACCTGGGTGATAAGGGAAATAGGCTGACAGAGTATTAATGATTGCATAAATATAGCTAGGTCCCAATTAGTGCAAATAATGAATTTTCTCAAGTGGTTACCTTCATTCCAATTCTCACTATTTGAAATTATGATTATGTCAAATATTGTATTTAGTTCTAGTCCCATGGAAATATGCAATGTGAATTTGAATAATGTTACCAGTTTATAGGAGGGAGCACCTAGGTGGTTCAGTAGACAGAGGGCTGGGCCTGGAGTCAGGGAGATTCATCTTCCTAAATTCAAATCTGACCTCAGACATTATTACCCTGTGTGACCCTGAGCAAGTCTCTTAGCCCTGTTTGCCTCACTTTCCTCGTGTGCAAAATGAGCTGGAGAAGGAAATGGCAAACCAGTTCAGGATCTTTGCCAAGAAAACCCCAAATGGGGTCATGGAGAGTAGGACACAACTGAAGAAAACAACGACTCAACATTAGGGAATCCATTATTCAAGATAATTAGGATCTAGTTGTATCCCTACTACTGAAAGTAGATAGCAGGTAGTGGAAAGTGAAGTGGACTCTGTGTCAGAACACAAGTTCAAATCCTGCCCCTGTCATTTATTTGTTGTGTGAGTCTGGGCAATCTACTTTACTTCTGAGTCAGTTTCCTCATCCCTAAAATGATAGGGATTACCAACCTCAGAGGATTGTTGAAAGGATTAAAAGCATTATAAAGTTGCATTTGAATTCAGGTCCTCCTGACTCCAGGGCTGGTGCTCTATTCACTGCACTACCTAGCTGCCCCACATTAAAAGCTTTTAATTTATGTAAGCTATTATTTAATTTTATTTATGTAAGCTATTATTTAATTTAATTTTTGTAAGTTATTATTACTATTTAGACAGCTAGGTGGTACAATGAATGGAACCTGGGCTTGGAATCAGGAAGACCTGAGTTCAAATTTGGCCTCAGACACTTACTAGCTGTGTGACCCTGGGAAAGTCACTTGTTTGCCTTAGTTCCTCATCTGTAAAATAAGCTGGAGAAGGACATAGAAAACCACTACAGTCTCTGTACCAAGAACACCCCAAATGAGGTCACGAAGAGTTGGACACGATTGAAACAACAGAACAGTAACAATTATTATTAATGTAAGAAAAAAGTGATTAAATATTTTACTTAGCATTGATCCATGAGAATACTAGAATAAGGTCCCTTAGGGAGTGTCTCACTTAACACCTACTTGTCCAGGTTAGTCTAATCTTCCTCTAAAAAGAACAGCCCAGAGAGTCACAGAATCCTTTATCTAGAGCTGGAGCAGACCTCACTCCAACACTTTTATTGCATAGATGATGAAACTGAGTTACAGACAGATTGTGACTAAGGAAATGTCTCTGCAGCAGAATTTGAACAATATCCCTCCAACCCTATAGACTTTTCAATTCCTACCATATCAAGCATATCCACAGTTATTCTATTCTTTTCTAAATCTAATATCCCAATTCACACCATCCCTGGAGAACACAGGTTGTATTTATAAGACATTGGCAGTAGCAAATATGTTTTGTTGTATGATTTGAGTAAGTCTTTTCTCTCATCTGTGTTTTGGTAACACTGTGTCTAATTTTGTTAAATTAAATGAGGGTAGAAATGGAGTTTGGGGATAAAGGGATTGCCAGCTTTGTGTGTATGTGTGAAAAGAAGCTACTGGTGGAGCCCACTGACCTCCTTAGGGGATTAACTCTGATGGTCAAGGTCCTGAGTACACCTCGACAGGGTACATCATTACTGCCTATATTCTTCCTGTCTTGGAAACCTTGGCAAAACTTGAAGAGGTGAAGACAATTGTGGTGGTGACTGAGTTAGTGACCCACTGAGTTAGTGCTCGGAGGTCTGCCCAGACCCTGGTATATTATTATATCTTAAATGCATCCCTAATGCAAATGGCCAAAAGGAGCCACTGAAAATCATCCCTGCTGAAAATGGGGACAGGAATTTGTATGTAAACATGACAGTTGTTACCACTGATACTGCTTCTGAGTAGGGGCAAATTCCTTCTTTTTTAGAGTTATGTACATTAAAAAGGCCATAATCACTGCAAAAGAAAAGGGCAAGTGAAGAATTTCTGAGTCTGAATTCAAGGCTTAGCCCTTCGTAGCTACATGATCTCTTCTAAATTATGAGTTATTGCTTGAAAAGTAGCTACAGATTAAGAAAATATTCTGACTCTGAGAGAATAAGAAAAGTTTTCTTCTCCATAATCTTGTTCCTAAAATATCTTCTGTTTAGATGTTATGGCACCCTGGAAATGAATAGACAAGTAGATAAAATTATTTCCAGGTAATTTTGACTAGAAAATATTTAAATAAATTTGCAGATGGCATCTCAGATAATTACAGTGTCAGGAACATTATGGTGCAACTTTGTTTTTCATAGATTCTTCTATACACAAATTATGCTCAAATATAGATCATAGAACCTCTGAGTTCTGAAGGGACCTGAGAGGTCATCTTATCTATTATCTCACTTAATGCAAAAGAATTGGATACATGGCCAAAACAAATGAACAATGAGACTCCTTTTGAAGGGACCTCCCCTCCCCCAGTGCCATCAAACCTGCTGCCTCCTTAGGTAGCCCATTACATTTGTGGATAATTTTAAATTGTTAGGAAGTTTCTCCTTATGTTTATGGAGCCAATATTTGCCCCTCTGCAACTTCTACCTGTTGGTCTTCCATCTTTTGGAACTACAATGAAAAAATTTAATCCCACTTTCACATGATAGAGGCCTTCAAATAATTATTTATCTGGGGCTCAGGATCATATGTAAGAATTTTGTTCAAATTGGTCTCCACCAGTATTTGGAGACAATTATTAAGTTTTTCAACACCTTATGCCTGAATAAGTATTCTGATTTTCAGGCTCAATAGTTTCAGTCTTATCTACCATTATTATTATTTTTTAAAGCAATCAGGGTTAAGTAACTTGCTCAAGGTTACACGGCCAGGTGTTTCTGGGTGGGTGCTAAGTGTCTGAACCCGGGATTTGATCTCCAGGTCTTCTCAACACTGGAGCCGGTGCTCTTTCTTGCTGTGCTACCTGGCCGCCCCCAATTTTTTTTTTTTAAGCAATCGGGGTTAAGTAACTTGCTCAAGGTTACACGGCCAGTTATTTCTGGGTGTGGTGCTGAGTGTCTGAGCCCGGGATTCGATCTCCAGGTCGTCCCAACACTGAAACCGAAACCGGTGCTCTTACTCGCTGAGCCACCTGGCCGCCCCTCTACCATTATTTTTTTAAAGTACACACATGCACACACACACACATACACATACATGATTTATTTTTCAGTATTCCCTTTTATAAGATTTTGAGTTCCAAATTATTTTCTCCCTCCCTCCCTTCTGTCCCTCCTCCCTAAGATGGCAAGCAATCGATATACTCTATACATGTACAATCATATTAAACATATTTCCACAGTAGTCATGTTGGGAAAGAAGAAACAGAACAAAAAGGAAAAACCACAAGAAAGAAAAAAAAGAAAATGATATGCTTTGATCTGCATTCAGACTCCACAGTTCTTTCTCCAGATGCAAATAACATTTTCCATCCTGAGTCTTTTGGAATTGTCTTAGATCATTGTATAGCTGAAAAGAGCTAAGTCTATCAAAGTTAGTCATCATGAAATGTTGCTGTTACTGTATACAATGTTCTCCTGATTCTGCTCACTTCACTGAGCATCAGTTCATGTAAGTCTTTCCAGGCTTTTCTAAAATCTGCCTGCTCATCATTTCTTATAGTAAATAGTATTCCATTGCATTCATATACCACCACTTGTTCAATCATTGCCCAATTGATGGGCATCCCTTTGGTTTTCAATTCTTTGCCATCACAAAAAGAGCTGTTATAAATATTTTTTGTGCATGTGGGTCTTTTTCCTTTTTTACAATCTCTTTGGGATACAGAGCTAGTAGTAGTATTCCTGGATCAATCAACCTTCCTCTAGATGTATTCCAGTCAGTGTACTTCAAGAAATAGGGCATAAGAGTGTGGAACTGTTACTTCCTTTGATATAGACACTCTATTTCTATTAATATAGCAAAAGTTTGCATTCTAACACAGAAGTTCTGTTCTGATGCCTTACCACAGTGCTGAAATGAACCTTGAATTATAATAGCTATGCCATCAGAATACAAACTCTGACAACCCTGCCCTCAAGGAGCTCACATTCTAATAGGGGCAGGAAAATAAAGTATCTATGTACATATGAGATATATCCATTATAAATGGGAGGTAATCTGGGAGGACAGGTTCTAGCTGGGGAATGGGGGAAACTAGGGAGCTCCTCTTGCAGAAGATGGAATTCGAAATGGATTTTAAAGGAAGCCAGGGCATCTAAGAGGCAGAGATGAAGACAATGAACACTCCAGACATGAGTCACAGTCACAGAGCCCACAGATGGAGAGCTCTGTTTGAGAAACTTGAGAAGACCAGAATCTTAGAGTAAGAGGAAGGGAACAAAGTACAACAAGATGGAAGTATAGGAAGGAGGCAGATTGTAAAGGGCTTTGAATACCAAACAAAAGATTTTCTATTTAAGCCTGAAGATAATAGAGGCATTAAAATTTACTGAATGAAGAAGGTGGGTAGGGAAGCTGGGTATAATGTTAATGGGACTAATGTTAAAGATCTTCCAGGCCCATTAATAGGCCTCACATAGAGCCCATTAAGGGAAGCTTGCTTTAGGGGAGAATGGCTCCTAGGAAGGCTTTCACACCTTTTGCTAATTTCTAATTAGGCTCTGAGTCATGAGGGTTGTGATGCCTTCTGGCTCTAAGAAGTGTATAAATACTCTCAGTTGGTATTTCGCTTTGGGGGTTTGCTTATGAAAAGGATCTTGGGATTCCCTGGTCAAGATTCTGAGTGGCTGTATGTTCAGAGCTCCCCAACTGCTTGGTTGTGAAGACTCTGTCCATTCAGGTACGTATGTAAAGTGTATAGCAATATTGCTTTGATTCAGGCAATCAGAACCCTGTCTGTAGGTCTTTATTGCTCTGCTTATATTTTCTCTGAAGTTCAGGGTGCTGACTTTTCCTCTTAACTAGTGAATGTAATTTAAAAAGATTGTTGAGGGGCAGAGTCAAGATGACTGAGTAGAAACAGGACTTCCTTGCAGCTCCCACTCCCACCTCCTCCAATTCATGTACAAAATGACTCTAAACAAACTCTGGAGCTATAGAACTCACAAAATAACAGAGATAAGCTAACTCCCTGCTGAAGACAGCCCGGCAGGCTGGCAGGAAGGGGCCAGCACAGAGCTCTGGGAGCAGACACCAAGCTTGAGGTTTTAGCCTTAGGGCAATCACAACCAGCCACTGGCTGGAGGGACTTCAGAACACCAGCAGCTGTGGCAATTTCCAGAAGTATCAACCCATAGATGCTAAGGACGAAGTGAGAGGTCAGTGCAGTGTGGACTTTGGGATCTGGGAGTTTGGGAGTGCAGTCCAGCCTTTAACCCCTGGAGAAAGAAGCACTGAGGCACCACAGCCATGCAGCTGCTGCCATGTGGCTGCTTCAGAGCCGCAGGTCTGAAGACTATACTCTTGCTTTAACCTGCTTGGATCTGGATTGTGGTCTAGGATGGAGGTCCTGGGATGCATGACCAGTTTGCCAGAGTGTGTGGAGGCTTCAGAGAGGGCACCCAACTAATAGCTCCAGCAGCTGAGAAAACCCCAGCAATTGGGACAAAGCTCCCCTTTCTGATAGCAGAGTTCTACTGTGGCAAAAAGCTCAAAAGTCAAGTAATTGAGTGGCAATGTGAGCAAGCAAAAGAAGCAAAGCAAGCAGAGCAATCTGACGTTAGACACCTATTTTGGGGAAAAAAGGATAAAACATGGAACAGGAGGAAGACAGTGAAGCCAGAATTCCTGCACCAAAAGCTTCCAAGGAAAATATGAGCTGATTACAGGTCATACAGGAGCTTAAGGATTTTGAAAAGCAAATAAAAGAAGTGGAGGAAAAATTGGGAAGAGAAATGAGAATGATGCAAGAAAATTATGAAATGAGAGTCAACAACATGACTCAAGAAAATAATACCTTAAGGGGTGGCCAGGTAGCACAGCGAGTAAGAGCACTGGCTCCAGTGTCAGGATGACCTGGAGATAGAATCCTGGGCTCAGACACTTAGCACCCACCCAGAAACACCTGGCCATGTAACCTTGAGCAAGTTACTTAACCCCAATTGCTTAAAAAAAAAAAAAAGAAAATAACACCTTAAAAAAATAGACTAACTCAAATGGCAAAAGAGGCTCAAAAAGGCAACGAGGAGAAGAATGCTTTAAAAAGCTGAATTTGCCAGATGCAAAAAGAATCTCAAAAGCTCACTGAAGAGAATCGTTCCTTCAGAATTAGATTGGAGCAAATGGAAGCTAGTGACTTTATGAGAAATCAAGATACTATTAAACAGATCCAAACAAATGAAAAAACAGAAGGCAATGTGAAATATCTCATTGGGAAAACCACTGACCTGGAAAATAGATCCAGGAGAGATAATTTAAAAATTATTGAACTACTTGAAACCCATGATCAAAGAAAGAACCTAGAAATCATCCTCCAAGAAATTCTCAAGGAAAATTGCCCTGTTTTAGAACCAGAGGGCAAAACAGAGATTGAAAGAATCCACCGATCACCTCCTGAAAAAGATCCCCAAAAGAAAACTCCTAGGAATATTACAGCCAGGTTCCAGAATTCCCAGATCAAGGAAAAAATATTACAAACAGCCAGGAAGAAACAATTTGAATATTATGGAAACACAATCAGGACAACACAGGATCTGGCAGCTTCTACACTGAGGGGTTGAAGGGCTTGGAATATGATATTCCAGAGGTCAAAGGAGCTGGGATTAAAACCAAGAATCACCTACCCAGCAAAATTGAGTATCATGTTTCAGGGGAAAATATGGTCATTCAATGAAATAGAGGACTTTAAAGCATTCTTGATGAAAAAACCAGAGTTGAATAGAAAATTTGACATTCAAATACAAGAAGTAAGAGAAGCATGAGAAAGCAAATAATAAGGAACTTATCAAAGTTGAACTATTTATATTCCTATATGGAAAAATGATAATTGTAATTTATGAAACTTTTCTCAGTATGAGAATAGTTGAAGGGAATAGAAATGTATGTATGTATATATATGTCTATATAGGAAGGTATATAGGTATGTAAATACATATGTGAGTGTGTGTATATATTGTACAGGTATACATAGAGTGCACAGGACCAATTTAATAGGAAGGGATGATTCTTAAAAGGTGAAATTAAGAGGTGAGAGAGGAATATAATGAGAAGAGATGGGGAGAGACAGAATGGGGTAAATAATCTCATTGAAGAGGCGAGGGAAAACTGTTACAATGGAAGGGAAGAACCTGAAGGCAAAAAGGAATGAGTCAACCTTATTCTCATTGAATTTGGCTTAGGGAAGGAATGAAATACACACTAAATAGGGTATCTCAACCTACAGGAGAGTAGGGGGGAAGGGGATGAGAGGTGGGATGATGGAAGGGAGGGCAGGCTGGGGGGGAGGGAAGTTGGAAGCACCCACTTTTGTAAAGGGACAGGATCAAAGTAAAGAATAGAACAAGTGAGGGTTGGGATAGGATGGAGGGAAATATAGTCAGTCTTTCACAATATATCCACTATGGAAATGTTTTGCATAGCTGCACATGTACAACCTATATTGAATTGCTTATCTTCCCAGTAAGGGTGGGTGAGGAGGGAGGAAGGGAAAGAATCTAGAATTCAAAGTTTTAAAATCAAATGTTTAAAAAAAAAATATATATATATATATATATATATATATATAATTTTACATGTAACTGGGAAATAAGATATATAGGCCCTGGAGAATAGAGATCCACCATTCCCTACTGGAAAGTTGGAGGGGACTGGGCGAAGGTATGGGAAAGAGAAGATTGGGGGAGGGGATATTCAGTGGGATCTATGTTTTGGGGTGGTTGGTAGGGGAAAAATGGGGAGAAAATTTGCAACTCAAAATCTTGTGGAAATTAATGATGTAAACTAAAAAATAAAAAAAAGAGGAAAAAAAAAGATTGTTGACCCCCTTGATGAAGTATGGGCTCTGGGAGCCCCCTTGAGCTCTCCTTGAGTCCTTGAAGTACACCCCCTTGAACTCTGATTAAATTGTCCCATTTGATGAGGCATTTGCATGAGGCCATAAGCCTTACATGGTGGCCCAAACCTCTGGTTACTAGACTTCCTACCCTTGAGCTTATCAAAATATCAATCCACCCTTGAACTGGCCTAGCCCACCATTGTCTATAGTCTCTAAGTAGCCTCCAGCAACTTCCCACCCTTAAGCACTCATTGACCTTATCTGACTTCTCCTGAAGACCCTCCCCAAACACCTCCTCTAGACCACCCCTAGATTCCTCCCACAACTTTCTGTATATAAGATCCCATCTTCCCTCCATGTATATGAGAACACCATAGCACCTAGCACAGACTTACTCTGTGTCCAATACAAGTGAACTTTTAATAAAATTTACTTTTCTTTGGCTGAGAAGAGTTGAGTTTAATTCATTCGGCAGGCCCTGGCATGTTGGTATTTTGGGTTCTCCAGAGCAACCCTAACCCTCTTTATGGGTGACCTCTTCATTTTTATGGTTCTCTGATACTGGAAATGCTGCTAAATCTCAAGCTCTTCTCCAGCTGGGACTGGAAGGTACATAAGCCTCTCTCTTTCCCTAGTACCTTGGAAGTTTCGGGTTTTTAGTGTGTGTGGGTTTTTTTGGGGCCTGACCTCTCAGGTTCTGTTAGGTCAGACAGCTAGGAGGCTGTTTCATGCTCAGCCTGACCTCAGGTTCTCAGTCCTATTTGGTTATTTTGGAGAACTTGACGTGTGTGCAGTTTCTGAAGAATGAAGGACAAGGACAAACAATGGTGGATTGATATTTTGATAGGCTCAAGGGTGGGAAGTCTAGTAACAGAGGTCTGAGCCCAGACACAATGTAAGGCTTATGGCCTCATGCAAATGCCTCATCAAATGGGACAATTTAATCAGAGTTCAAGGGGAGTCCCCAGAGCCTGTACCTCATCACCTGTACCTCAAGAAAAGCTCAAGGGGCTCCCAGAGCCCATCCCTCATCACCCCTGAACAGCTATCTTTCCTAGTAAAGCAAATCTAAGAACCTGTTCTAGCAGCCATCCTAGGTCTGCCAGTGTGCTTGCCACTACACAGTGACATGGTCAGACCTGACCATATTTTATGAAAATCACTTTGGCAGCTGAGTGAAGGACAGATTAAAGATGGACGAGTCTTGTCTCACATGAAGGAGTGGAATGGAGGAGCTAGCAGCAGAAGGCATATGAGTCATGTGAAATGAGGAGGAAGAGAGAGTTCTTAGTGAATGGTCTCCAGTTGTTTGGTGAAGTCGGAGGTGAGGTCCTTGGGTGTGGGGGTGGGAGGAGAGTACAGTGAAAGCTTGAGGAGAAATTAAAAGGTTTCACACAGCCACTGTGGTGAGTGGGATAGAGCCAGAGGCATTGTGAGATTCAGATGAGAAAATGAATATAAAAGTACCTTAAAAGCCTTAAAAGTGCTCTATAAATGCTAGTAGGTGTTTATTATTATTATTGCTGTTTTTGTTAATTCTCATTATTGTTGTTTTTGGTGTTGTTAGTCTACAGTAACCAGGCCTCCAGTCTGGTGGTGATCTCACTCCCTGAGCCTTCTACTATACTGCTGCTTCAAGTACTTCAAGAAATATTTGTGGAGCGATACAGGAGTATTGTTGGTAAGTTCATTTCTGGGGGGATGGGGGAATATCTGACCATACACTTCAAAGTTTAATCAGCATTATCAACACTCAAGTCCAGATAGTCAACAAGACCTGACTTGTAGGTTGCCAATTTCTCCTGACACTGGAAATTGAATAACCTGCATTAGTAAGTTGGTTAGAGCTGGTTCCAGCACCCTCTTGACTAGAATGCTGAATTCTCATTTGAAAGAATGAAAGGGACAGAATTTCAAGGGAAATGACGATGAAAAAAAGTAAAGATGAAAGAGCGGCATGGTATTACCAGAGCTCAAACTAGGTTATAAAGCAGGAGAACTCAGTGATTAAACTTCTTGTGCTATGACCTAGAAGTCCTACTATTGGGCATTTATACCAAGGAAGTCAAAGATAGAAACAAAAGGACCATTGTATGTGAAAACATTCATAGAAGCACTTGATGGTAGCAAAAGATTAGAGCCAAGTGGTTGACTGTTAATTAGATAGGTAAAAATGATCATATACAAACATATTCCCTGCCCCCCCCCCAAAAAAAGCCTGCACATTGTCTTCTCATGCCACCATCAAGGATGTTCTGATACAAGTTTTTAATTATTCTTGTAAAGGTCTTGTAGAGATGAGAAAGGGGGCATATGGGTTGGTAGCTATTTATATTTTCCCAGGTGCCATTTTTTAGTGGTAATAAAGTTCAAGAATTTTTTTCTAAGTACTTAATATTTTCTTCTCTTTCAGTATCTTGAGAACCAATTGCTTAAAGCTTTCACATTTGGATTGTCTTGATTACAGACCCCCTTTGTATAAGTATATTTGATCTTGTCCAACTGCTCGGCCCATCTTTGTTTTCTATTGAATGTAGCACATTATGGATTGAGATGTTTGGATCCAGCATCATGGATGGAGAATTATTGATGGAGAAAATGAGTGTGTTATAGAAACCTTAACAGATTTTTATCCATTCTATACATGCTTGTTAGGCTCTTTCCAGTTTTATCCATAAATGTCCTTGGGATCATCTTACTTAATTGAATCTCTCACCAGGTTTTTTCCTCAATTGCTTCTTCTTGTATTATAAAGTAGTAACCATAATTTCCAACATCTGTCCCTATAAAACTTTACAAATAGGTTTATATTTGAAGTTTGTTACTGCCTTTGGCTAGCACATTTCTCCATGTGGCAATGGGATGGAGTGTGTCTGCAGTGAGATGGCTTGTCTTCTGTTTCGGTCTTCTAGTTGATTTACATAAGTTAAATTCTTTTAAAAATGTGTTTCTCATACACACTAAATAGTGTATCTCACCCTCCAGGAGAATAGGGGGGGAAGGGGATGAGAGGGGGGATGATAGAAGGGAGGGTAGGCTGGGGGGGAGGGAAGTTGGAAGCACTCACTTTTGAAAATAGATGGGATCAAAGTAGAGAATAGAACAAGTGGGAGGTGGGATAGGAGTGAGGAAAATATAGTCAGTCTTTTACAATATATCTACTATGTTATTGTTTTGCATTAGCCACACATGTACAACCTATACTGAACTGCATAACTTTTCAGTAAGAGTGGGTGACAAGGAAGGATGGGAATGAATCTGGAATTGAAAGTTTTAAAATCAAATATTCAAATATATCTATATATGTGTGTGTGTGTGTGTGTGTGTGTATATATGTATATTTATATATATATATATATATATATACTATTATTAATACCATCTTACACGTAATTGGGAAATAAGATATACAGGCACTGAGGCATAGAGATCCACTGGAAAAGTAGAAAGGGTTATGGGAGAAAATATGGGAGAGAGCAGATTGGAGGAGGGGATATCCTGTGGGACTGCTATTTTGGGGCAGTGGGTAGGGGAAAACCGGGGAGAATTTGTAACTCAAAATCTGGTGGAAACGAATGATGTAAATCAGAAGTTAATAAAGCATTAAAAAAAAGTGTTTCTCAGTGTCTATTCTTTAATTCATTTACAATTTTTTTTTGCATAAATAGTCTGTTTCAAATTTGCTAGGCCAAAGTTGCCTCAATTGCATACCACATTTCTCACCTTAAGTCTTCTTGTTTTGTATTTAATTTTATTTTTGCAGTGACAAATCTAACAAGTTTGCATGTACACAGTTGATTCAGGAATGATTTTCACATCAGGAGTTGAGTCATTTTACCTTTGGAATATTATGTGACACTTTTTGTATTCACAACACACAACCAACGTTGTTGTTGTCGTCACTGTTCATCCATATTTTTTTTTAAAGCAATCGGGGTTAAGTAACTTGCTCAAGGTTACACAGCCAGTTATTTCTGGGTGTGGTGCTGAGTATCTGAGCCTGGGATTCGATCTCCAGGTCGTCCCAACACTGGAACCGGTGCTCTTACTCGCTGTGCTACCTGGCCACCCCTGTTCATCCATTTTTGAAAGGACCAATGACAGACTTTCACAGGAATTGGATTTAAGTGAGTCAGAATTGCACAAAATCATCAGCCTCCTTCTCTCTTCCAGAGTCGTAGAAGTTCAGTGGCAAGACAAATATTAATAGTACTGGTGATGTCCCAGGATGCAGAGGATGACTTTAGCATTTTCACTATCCACCCAAGCTCTAAGTGATCCACAATGCCTAATTCAGCTGCCTTCACGGATGTTGGAAAAAAATTTTCTCAATTGTCTATTCTGCTGGGAGATATCTTCCCGTACTTGGTGTGGAAGTAGTGGAGTAATCATATAGCCAACCTCCTCATTTTGCAGATTAGGAAACCAAGGCTAGAAGAGTTACATCTTCAACATCACAACAGATAGCCAAGGCAAAAAACTGAAAAGGACAAATGGCTTGAACTATAAAAGATACTTGTTATAAAGATAATATATAGTGAATTATGAATTTGTAAGAATATAGAACTAGAAATTGAAAGGCACACAAGGAGAAACAGCATAAAAAATTACATGAAAAACATTGATGTTTTCAGTAATGAATAACCACAAATTTAATATTGTATTATTGCATTCAACTTATGGCTTCAGGGGATAATTGTAAGAATGGACGGTATGTATGAAAATCCTTTCTATAGTGTCACAGGGGATACGAATTTTGTCATTAAAGACTGTCATGCTCTAAATCCAAGATATTTCTTGCCGCGCTTTAGCTCTGGGCAAGGAAACCTCACTTGATACAAAGATCACGGCATTTTATTTTTTAAAATTTATTTTATTGTAATTTATTGGACAAAATAAGAATTTCCTTAACATAATATAATAAAAATGATTGCACATGAAACTGAAAATCTATTATGTATGACTTGCTATTCCATTTACATATATAATAAATTTTTCTCTTTTTTCCTTCCCTTCTCCCTCTCCCCTTCCCCCTCCCCCCCCATGATTACCATTAGAATAAATAGAGCATTTGTTTAGGTGTTCATGAGTCATACAATTTTAGGATAGAAAGGGATGTCAAAGTTCATCCATTCTAACCCTTGAGTTCTGATGGCTTGTGCATTTAATTCCTGACTCTCACCTTTTGTATAATAGCTCCCAGAGAAATTAGCAGTAGATCAATTTTAAATGAGACATTTAACAGGCCAACTTGTATTTTTGTCACCTAGAATAAGTCACTCACAGTGCTTGTTAGCTGGGTCTGATTGGAATGTACAAATAATGTTCATTTATATAGTACTTTAGAATCAAAGATTTTTAATTGTATTATCTTAGTTGATCTTCATAATAGCCCTAGCAGGTCATAGTCAAAATAGCATTATTTATCCCATTCCCACTCCCATTCATTAATTCCAAAAACATTTATTAAGCACCTAGTATTGCCAGATATTGTGCTGGAGCTCATATGTTGGACAAAAATAGGTCCCTGCCCAAGCACCACTTAATGGCTATTTTTGGGGCCCTCCTGGCTCAGAGTGAATAGAAATAATAACTGTTTCTGTTTTGGCCAGCAGGGAAGCCCAAGGGGCTTCCCCTCCCAGTTTGATTTTTTCTTTTAAATTAAAGGGGTCATCCCTTGACTCACTTCTTAAAGAGGCCTATTCACTGAATGGGCGTTGCCTCACTCAAAGTGAGAACTTGAAAACACCTTAGCCTAGAAAGGCCAGGGTCTCCCATTGCATCTTGGGTCATCTCCAGTCATCCTGATGAATATCTGGGCACTGGACCCACATGGCTCTGGAGGAGAAAGTGAGGCTGGTGACCTTGCACAGCCAGCCCTCCCTCACTTAAATCAAAGTCAACTGAAAAGTCATGTCATCATATCCTTGATGTCATGATCTTCTTCAAGAACAAAGGACAAATGCAAGCTGGGGTATATAAAAAGAGGCAAAGCCCTGTGCTTAAGGACAGGGGAGACAATATGTAAATAAATATGTGTGTATACTATATATACATTTGTCCTTTGTTCAATGTATGTATATAAAAAAGGAAAGTCAATTTTTTTTTATTAGATTTGTTATTGGGCACATAGTTGGGCAAAATAGCTTTAATGATCCTTTATTCTTTTGTTGCAAAGTCTTTTTTTCATTTTTCATACTGGTAATTTGGTTTCTAGAGAATTTAAGTAACCTAATTTTAGAGAAAGAATTTGAATAAAACCTAAACAAATAAATTAACAAATAAATTCTACCAAAATTTAAAGAACAATTAATCTTAGTATTATATAATTTGTTTGCCAAAATAGAAAAAGAAGGGATCCTATAAATTTTCATCTATGACATAGATATGGTCTTGGTACATAAGCCAGGGAGAAGCAAAACAGAAAAAGAAAACTATAGATAAATATCCCTAATGAATATAGATGCAAAAATTTTAAATAAAAAATTAGCAAAGAGACTAAAACAACATATCACAAAAATTACATACTATGACTAGGTTGAATTTATACCCAGTTTGATATTAGGAAAAAGACAATAAATCATGTCAATAACAAAATTAAATCACTTATCAATGATATCAATATATGCAGAAAAAGTTTTTGATACTCATTTCTGCTTTTTTTTTTAAATAGAAACAAATGGGGGCAGCCAGGTAGCACAGCGAGTAAGAGCACCAGTTTCAGTGTTGGGATGACCTGGGGATCAAATCTGGGCTCAGATACTTAGCACCACACCCAGAAATAACTGGCCGTGTAACCTTGAGCAAGTTACTTAACCCCAATTGCTTTAAAAAAAAATAGAAACAAATGTACCTTTCCTTAAATTGATTCACTTTTGTTTGCTGTTAGTCCTTAGCTTTCAAAGAAGACCAATGACATCACAATGTTGGAGTCTGGGTATGGTGTGTTTGGCTATGGCTGATCAATCCAACATGAGTTTGGAAGGCACTACCACAGATTGGGCACAGGTGATCCATTAGAACACTAGGGATGGAAGTGGTTCTGGATTCGCACAGTTCATGTTTCCTTTGTGATTCTATGATTCTCCTTTGTTCATAGAGTACAGTGCCTTCTTTGATTTGGGCACACCATGCTGGACAGTCCTGTGCCAGCATTTCCCATGTCTTGCAGTCAATATTAAAGTTCTTCAGAGAGACTTTGAGAGTGTCCTTGTACCACCTCTTCTGACCACCATGTGAGCACTTGCCTCTCTCTGCACAAAGTTTGAATGCCTGGCAATTCAGTTCTAGAGAGGACCAGTGTACTATACCTTATCTTGCTAGGCTATCTTCAGGATATTCCTGAGTCAGTTTAAGTGAAAGTGATGTAGTTTCCTGGCATGGTGCTGGTAGAATGTCCAGATTTCACAGGCATACAACAGTATAGTTATCATGATGACTCTGTAGATTTTCAGTTTGGTATGCAGTCTGATGCCTCTTCTCTCCAACACTTATTTAAAACCAAGAGCTACTATTTGAAATGGGGATTAACTAGAATTCTTTCAAATTAAAAATGGACATATGAAGAGAGATACTATCTGCATCCAGAGAAAGAACTGATGAATAGAAGTATGTATAGAATAATTTTACATATATTTGTATATACACACACACCTATTTGTGTCTAATGGTAGCCATCTCTAGGTAGGGAGAGGGAAGGGAAGAAAAAAAGGAAATATACATGATAACTTTATTATATATTTAAAAAGCATAGCAAGTTTTATGTAATAGTTTTGCAGTTTCATGTGCAATTATCTTTTATTATACTATATTATGGAAATGCTTGTTTTATTACATAAATTAAAAATAAAATAATTTTTAAATTTTTTCTTTTTTATTAAATCATTTATTCTTAGTTTTCAACATTCACTTCCATTAAGTTTTAAATTTTCTCCCCCTCCCTCTCCAAGATGGCTGGCAATGTGATATGGGCTCTGCATGTGCATTCCTATTAAACACATTTTCACATTAGTCATGTTGCATAGAAGAATTATAACAAATGGGAAAAAACATGAGAAATGAAAAGCAAAACCAAACAAAAAAGAAAATTGTCTGTTTTGTTCTGCATTCCGCCTCCATAGGTCTTTCTTTGGATGTGGCTGACATTTTCTATCGTGTGTCCTTTGGAATTGTTTTAGGTCCTTGCATTGCTGAGGACTAAGTCTATCGAAATTAGTCCTTGTACACTGTAACTGTTCCTGTGTACAATGGTCTCCTGGTTCTGCTCTCCTCACTTAGCATCAGTTCATATAAGTCTTTTCAGCTTTCTCTGAAGTCTGCCTGTTCATCAGTTTCTTATAGCACAATAGTATTCCATTACATTCATATACTACAACTTATTTAGCCATTCCCCAATTAATGGGCATCCCCTCAATTTCCAGTTCTTGGCTATCACAAAAAGAGTTGCTATAAATATTTTTGTACATGTAGGTCCTTTTCCCATTTTTATGATCTATTTGGGATACAGCTCTAGAAGTGATACTTCTGGGTAAAATGGTATGAGCATTTTTTTAGCCATTTGGGCATAGTTCCAAATTGCTCTCCAGAATGGTTGGATCAGTTCACAGATCTACCAACAATGAATTAGTGTTCCAACTTTCCCATATCTTCTCCAACATTTATTTTTGTTTTGCCATCTTAGCCAATCTGATAGATGTGATATAGTACCTCAGAATTGACCAGAGCTTTAATTTCTTCCTCTGAAAACTTCTTGTTCATATCCTTTGACCATTTATCAACTGGGGAATATAAAATAAATTTTTTTGAAAATCTATGAAGAGGGGCGGCCAGGTAGCACAGCGAGTAAGAGCACTGGCTCCAGTGTCAGGATGACCTGGAGATCGAATCCCGGGCTCAGACACTTAGTACCCACCCAGAAACACCTGGCCGTGTAACCTTGAGCAAGTTACTTAACCCCAATTGCTTAGGGGCGGCCAGGTGGCTCAGCGAGTAAGAGCACCGGCTCCAGTGTTGGGATGACCTGGGGATCAAATCCGGGCTCAGATACTCAGCAGCACACCCAGAAATAACTGGCCGTGTAACCTTGAGCAAGTTACTTAACCCCGATTGCTTAAAAAAAAAAAAAAAAAGAAAATGTATGAAGAACAGGAAGAATTTAGCAGTGATACAAACATAAAATAAAATGTTTTTGTTCCAGTGACAATAGATAGCATTTTTATAGTGTTTTAAGTTTACAAAGTATTTTCTTGTGTTATTTCTTTTGATACTCAGCCAAATGATCCCTATGCATGCTGAAAGGGAAGGCTAGCTTTTGGGACTTAAAAATCTCTTATCAGGGTACTGAGACACAAGGAATTTGAATGATTTAGGGGAACCATAAACCTGAATTATAATTCATAACCCTACACAACATATTTCCTTAGTGTTGCTAATGAAATGTTTTTACTAAAATATTTGGTATCAAAAAAGGATATAAAATTTATGTAGAAAACGAAAATTTCATAAAGTCATTTTGAGGATGGAATCATAGATTTAGGATTAGGAAGGGCCTCAAAGATCATTTAGTCCCAACCTTTCCACTCAATCTTACAAATGAAAAAACCCAAATGTTGAGTGACTTGTCCAAAGCCATACTTGTCCAAAGTAGTGGAGTTGGTATGTGAACCCAGAGAATTGAAACCCTGCCCCTGCCACTGACATTGTGACTTTGGATAAGCCACTCCCTCTCATTTCCTCATTGGTGAAATGAGGGGATAGGATTAGATGATTTCTAAATTCCCTTCTAGTTCTCCATCTATGGCCCTGTAATCCTTTGATGAGAAATAATGTCAGGACACCAAAGTCTAAAAATAAAAGATTTCTCATTCAAGTGATTTTGCATCCTATAATTAATACATTTTCACTGTGAAGGCACCGAGAAGCTATGTAATGGATCCCAGGGAACAGAGCAAGGCTAGAATTTATGCACTCAAAAATGCGACTCACTTGCACTTAGATTGCCTTTATTGCCTTATTCTCCCCTGTGTGTGTGTGTGTGTGTGTGTGTGCATGCACACACGCGCTCTTTCTCTCTCTCAGCAGCAGTTGGATTAAATCTCTTTTCCAGTGCCAGAGAGCTTTGAGGAAACAATATTCTGGTTCTATAGCAGAATCCAAAAAAATTGCAGGTCTGTAGTCAATCTCATCTCACCTGCAGAGCAAGAACAGGGCCTCCATTTTAACGCTGCTAGGCCAAAAGAGGCTTTGGCTATTTATTGGACACCAGAGTACACTAAAGAACATTACTCTTCAAATGCTGCATTTTCTAGGTAACAAAACAGGACACAACATCAAACTAAAGGGAAGCCTTTTCCAATAAACCTCCCGCTATCAAGGAAGAGACTGAAGGACCATATTTCAGGAAGCCCAACTAAAAGAGTTGGACAGGCATGATGGATGAGTGGGGGTCCAGTATTTACTGGAGAAGAACCAGGGAATGATATTAATAGCTGACATTTACGGAGTACTTTAAAGTTTGTACAACAGTCTCACACATTATCTTATTTGATTTTTGCAATGCTGCAAGGGAAGTGAGACAGGTATTTTCCTTCCCACTTTACAGAAGCTCTGGGAAATTAAGGGGCTTGCCCATGGGCTCACAGCTAGTAAGCCTTAAGCAGGAGTAGAACCATTGTCTTCCTAACTCCAAATCCAGTGATGTCTCTGCTATGAAGAGGAAGCTAGGTGGGGAAGTGGAGAGAGCACTGGGCTTGGAGTCAGGAAGATCTGAAATCAGATTCAACCTGACATTTACTAGCTGTGTGACCCTGAGCAAGTCACTTAAACTCTGCCTCGGTTTCCTTAATTGTAAAAAGAGGATAATGATAGCACCCACCTCCCAGGTTTGTTGTTAGGATCAAATGGGATAATATTTGTGAAAAGCACGTAGCATGATTCCTAATGCATATATAAATGCTTATTCCTCCCTATGCTATGACATGTGGCTTTGGCAAGAACAATTGCAATATTGTCTTTGAATCCACTCTACTATCTCTCTTGTTTTTGTCTGCCAGGACTTCCTTTTTCAGTTTATAAACACTGTGGCAGTTCTTCCCTTTAGAGCAGTCAGAGGTTAGGTGGAGACAGTAGGAGCAGACCTTGGGGGATACTGGGTATCCAGACACTGGGCTACCCTGTAGAACCTGTACATTAACACATATATTCCTTTGAGCAATTCAATTCAACCTAAATTTATTGAGTACCCCTTCTATGTAAAGTTTTTATTTTAATTTTTAGTTCCAAATTCTCTCCTTATTTCCCCCTGTTTGAGAAGTCAAGAAATACCATTTCCATTATACATATGGAATTATCCTTCCATGTAAAGTTAAGGGATGGAGGAACTTGAAAATGAATTTTATTTCATTAGAATGTATTGCTTTCATAACTATTCTATTGGGTTAGCTTTGGTTTTTACTACAGAAATGTAGTGGCTACGGGTGACTAGGTGGCGCAGTGCATAGAACACCAGCCCTGGACTCAGGAGAACATGAGTTCAAATCCAGCTTCAGACACTAAACACAAAAACTAGCCATGTGACCTTGGGCAAGTCACTTAACCCCAATTGCCCTACCTTCCACCTCCAAATAGCAAAAAAAAAAAAAAGTAGTGGCTATAATTATTTTGGTCAAGTGCTATAAAGATTAATGTTGAAATTAAAAGACAGAAAATCTTGTGGTATGTAAAGTGTTCCTGAGAATAGCAGTTTAGGGATTCAGTGCCCAGTCCATTCCCAATGGCTCATTATATTCATATAGCAGAATTTATTTAGCCTTTCCCTAATACATGGCCACATATTTTGCTTTCAAAACAAAAATCCCAAGAGCAAAAATTCCTTTATGATTCTTACCTGTCATTGCCCCTTTAGAATTCTCGTCCCATAATGGAAATTGCTGGGTTAAAAGGTATGAGCCATTTAGTAATTTTTCTCATATAATTCCAAATTCATTTCCAGAATGATAAATCCACAAATGGTATATTGGTGTGTCAATCTTCCCACAAACCCTCCACTATTGACTATTTCCATCTTTAATCATCTTGACCAATTTGATAGGGAAGGCAATATCTCTGGATTGTTTTAGTTTGTAGTTTTTGATTACTAGGGGTTTGGAGCATTTTATGTGTTTGTCCTAATTTGTATTTTCTCTTTTAAAAGCTATTCCTGGGGGCGGCTAGGTGGCACAGTGAATAGAGCACCGGCCCTGGAGTCAAGAGGACCTGAGTTCAAATTCGGCTTCAGACATTTAACACTTACTAGCCATGTGACCTTGGGCAAATCACTTAACCCCAATTGCCCTGTCCCTTCAAAACAAAAAAAAGGCAAAAAAATAAAAGCTATTCCTGTTCTTTGATTGTTAGAGAATGGCTTATATATTGTTTCAGTCCTCTCTATATTTTTATTTATTATTTATTTGTTAAGAGATATTTCCCTAATCAATAGCTTCCATTCTTATTCTAGCTATAGTAATTTCTTTTGAGCAAAAGGTTTTTTTTAATTTGTGCATCAAAATTGTCTGTTTTTGTTTTCTTTTACTTTCATAATCACTTTCATTCCTTCTTTAATTATAAATTCTCTGGTCATCAAGCTTCCTCATTTGTAAAATGAGAAAGTTGAACCAGATGGTCCCTAAGGTCTTTCCCAGTCCTAGATCTAATCTGCTGATTCTTCAGAGGGAAGTTAAGCAAAACCAGTAAAACAATATATAATATGATTATAAAAAGAAAACCAAGCCAAACATTGTGTAATTATAATGATCAGAGAAAAGATGAGGGAATACATCTCCTTTCTTTAATGGAGAAGTGGGGAACTATGGATATGGAATGTTGTATATGAAAGATTTGGCCACCATGTTGGTTTTTCTTTGTTACAAAGATTTTCTTGAGGGAAAGGCATTGGATTGGGTTGAAGGGTGTATATTAGCAAATAAATATGATGGTGATAACAAAAGACATTAGCACAAAATTTTTAAAACTACTTAGCAAAATTTATCAGTGGTATCTAAAAACAGTAATTACACAAAATTCAAGACATTTTCAAAATTTAAAAATATGTATTTTTCACATTTAAAAATTTAAATACAACATCAATTTTTAAACTAAAATTGGGGAAATATTCTGTTAATAGGATGAAAGGAAAAGCCTAAATCATCAAATATAACTAAAATTTTTCAATAGCATTTTAAAATTGATAATTTATCCAGTTTATGTTCTGAAAAGTTATAAAGAGGAAAATAAACCCTAAGTAACAATAAACTATGTTGTGATTTTTTTTGTTTATAAATGATTACTAAGCAGCTATCTTACTTCATATTTTGCCTTTTTAAAAGTGAAGTAACTAATATTAAGTGGAGCAGTAGATAGAGTGCTGGACCTAGAGACGGGAAGACTCCTCTTCATGAGTTCTAATCTGGCCTTAGCTGTGTGACCCGTGGCAAAGTCACTTTAACCCTGTTTGCCTCAGATTCCTTTTCTGTAAAATGAGCTGGAGGAGGAAATGTCAAACCACTCCAGTGTCTTTGCCAAAAAACCCCAAATGGGGTCACAAAGAGTCAGATGCAACTAAAAAATGCCTGAACAACAACAACTATTACAGAAAGAATTATTTAAAAAAAAAAAATACTCCAGCAGTCATCAAACCCAATGAATAATGAATGCTAAATAGGAAAACATTTAATGGCTCAATTGACTGTTCTTAAAATGTTCAGAACAGATTTCTTCTTGATATGCATTAAAACCATACAAAGCAGCCAAAATCTATACTAACATTAACAATTATCCAACTACAAATACTAATCCAATGAAAACAAAGTAAAGCAAAGATAATCTATATCACGGTCTTACTAATGATTTGAAATTGCTGTACTTGTGCCCAATTAAAATCTTAATTTATTAAATACCTGTCTTCCAAGAGTCATTAAACAAAACTTGTTGATTTTAAAGCTAATTAGGACTATACAGAATAAAGAAACACAATTTTAAGTGTACCAGAAGGTTTATATAATACCTTAACTACTTAACCTTCCATTCAAACAAGAAAAATAAAATTTATAACATTAAAATATGGATATTGTAACTTTTTGGTCTATTTTCATCACTGCCAAGCAATATGAAACACAAGGAATGTTACAAAACCTTAGAAATAACTATGAAAAGGGGTGGCCAGGTAGAACAGCGAGTAAGAGCACTGGCCCTAGTGTCGGGATGACCTGGGGGATCAAATCTGGGCTCAGATACTTAGCACCACACCCAGAAATAACTGGCCATGTAACCTTGAGCAAGTTATTTAACCCCAATTGCTTAAAATAAAAGAAAAAAAATAAGTATGAAAAATTGAACTGGAATAATATATTTCCTGATTAAATTCATGCAAAAAAGAAAGTTATGTACAGTTAATATTTTGAATCTTTTGATTTCAACATTAATTTTAAAAGTTTAACCCAAATAATTGTAATCACTCTATTTACCCACCCCCCAAAAAACCCCAAAGCCAACTCAATGAGATAGCTATAAAAACAATACCTTTTAATGAAATAAAATTCATCTTCAGTTCTACTATCCCTTAACTGAAGCAAATTTTCAATGATGTTAACATCGTCATCAACAATAACAACATCACCATCATTATTATTATCTATGGCACATAATAGGATTTCAATAATTGATTTCTTTTTGAAGGGTTGTTGGATAAATGATATATAAATGACCTGAGTTGTCACCTCCCACCACAAAATTTCCTCAGAAAAAATTCTATGCCAGAAATCTTCAGACCCATATCTGAGAATTTTGGTAATGGAGGTGCAAAATTCATTGGGAGATTTTTCCCATTTCTCTTTTATTTTCTTTATCTGCAAAAAGGTGATTGACTCCTTTAAAAATATTTTGAACATATTTGTCTTCTGATGTGTTAGAACTGTGCAAAGCAGCAAAAATCTGTAGCAATATAAACAGTTGCTACATGTACACTAGAAATTTCTGGACTTGTTTTGAACCTAAGATGGCAGTGTCCTTGGGAGTAAGCATGTATTGCGAAGGGCCTTTCCAACTGATTTTCTTTCATGTATGGCCTTTTTCCTGACTTACTGAAATATTGTCTGATGTTGGAGTTCTGGTTTGATCTTTGATCGTGATATTTCTTAGTAAAATAAACTTGGGTCTTCTTTCTATTGACATCCCATAGATTCAATAGATCTATACTTTACCCTTTCTTTTCAATACCTCTGTGCAATGTTCTCGTATAAGTTCTCAAAGTATGGCATTCAGGTTTCTTTATTTATTTACTCATGTTTTTCTGGAAGAGCTATATAATCTTAGATTATATTTTCACTTAATATCTTTGGCTTGTGACATTTGTATGTGTTCTCCCAATCTTGTTTAATATTATTCAATTGACTTTTCCTTACAATATTGCATTTTTTTAGCTGCAACTCAGCAGTTATTTTCAGAGGATCTATTGCTTTAAAGATTCCTTAGTGTTTTCTCTATATTCTCTAATCTTTTGTTTCCCTTTTTTACTTATATGCTCTGATAATCTATTCATCCCTTCTTCTCCCCTAACATGGATTATAGGATCATTCATCTAGAACTTAAAGTGACCATAGAGGTCACCTATTACAACCCAGCAGGATTTGAAACTAGCTTTCCTGACTTTAGAGCTAGTGTTCTTTCTATTGTACAATTCATGTTGTCTCATGGCTGCCACTCTGGTTTAGACCCCAATCATCTCTCATCCAGACTATTACAACCACCCCCTAATTGTATTCCCAGCTTTACATTACCATGTACATGTACTTGTCTGCTTACATACTGTATCCCTAAGTAGAATATAAGGTCCTTGAGAACAAAGACTAATTTTCGTGTTTTTGTATCTGCAGCACCAAATACAGGGCCATAAAGATAGTAGGCCCTTCATAAATGTTTATTTGGTTGGATTGGATTATTTGAAATTTCAAATTTATTGATTTCTATTTTTATTTCTTATTTGAATTCTTGTATTGTTCTTAATGATCCATTCTAGAGGTTGAATTTTTCTATTTTCATTCCTAGATATCCAGTGGAATTCATTGTGATACTTTTCCTTTCATCAGGAATTTTCAAGTCAATTTCCTTCATTCCACATATTGATTTATTGCATTGGTTCCTTATCTTGATTATATGCCAATTTTTCCTTCTTTTCAGTCTTTTTGCTAGTGTTTCCATGATGTCATTTCTGTGTTGAGCTCCTTCTGATACCCTTTGCTGTTTTTTGCAATTTCTTTATTCCATGTCTCATTTCTTCTATTTTGAGATGATGAAGGGGATCTAGGTTTAGACACAACCTCTCACTCACCCATCTTGATTCAAACCCCTTGTAATTGTGATTCTCTAGAAAGTTTGATGCCCCATGGTTCATAGTCATATAACACTAGGAGAATAATGATGTTAAAAAGATGGGCTTTTTGTGGCAGCAAACAGATTACATAAAACTGGAATTTGTTACAAATAGTTTGTTACAAATAATGGACAACCCTGTTTTCAGTAAGCAATTCAGTATCTGTGTTTCTGATGTTTGAGCAAATAACTGCTAGGTCCTGCCAATTTGCAGCAAATACGCATTGATTTTCTGATGCACGAGCCATTCCACTGGGGACAGAGTTAAGATGAACAGTATTTCTTTACAGGAGTTGATCTAGCCCATGAATCCGGGAAGTAAAAGACCATTTATCAGTAAAGTAAAATGGAACTTTCTGCTAGAAAAGATCCTACAGACATACCAATAGCCAAAGATGGTGTGTCAGATATGGTATGCTACACTGAAGTACAAACACACCACCCTTTGAATCTTGTGCTAGGAAGCAACTACACGAGATGTTCTCTGATAATGTATCTATACCCTCACCTGTAGGCAGGCAGCACACTGAAGAAAAAGAAATCAATGTAAACCTAAGCTGTTTTCTTCTACCAAAGAAAGTAAATTGCTATGAACACTGCAGGCTCAAGTATTTTTCAGGGTAATAATGTGAAAGTCAGTATTTCTTTTTCTCTTGCTTCTGTGTCTGACATTTTTAATTTGAAATCATAGGGAAAGAAGATTGTTGTCTGTTGTATCTTCTCTCCAACCATCTGCCCCAGCTACACTACACAGCGAGCAACCTTACCACATCAGCCATCTTTTTGCTCCTTATTGTCATTACCCTTCTGGTTAAAAAAAAATTGCAAAGAAAATCAAGGAAAACCAGTATGTCATGACACATAAAGTGTCACATAATGTCACATAAAGTATTGGTTGGGGAATCATAAATTAATATATTAGAATTCCCTGAAAAAAATGTTGCATCAATCCAAGTCAAGAGTATGCCATTTTGGGGTGGCTAGGTGGCACAGTAAATAGATCACCAGCCCTGGTGTCAGGAGGACCTGAGTTCAAATCCGGCCTTAGACACTTAACATGTATTAGCTGTGTGACCTTGGGCAAGTCACTTAACCCCAATTGCCCCTCCCCCCCAAAAGAATATGCCATATTTAAGTAATAGTGACAAAGGGAAATATTTTTTTTTTTTACAAAGCATTACTATTACTCTGTGGAAATCTTATTCAGTCATTTTCAGAATGTTAAAAGAGTGCAAATTGATGATAGTAGGAAGTCTTAGAACTGCTCTTCAGTTTTCTACTCTTGTTTTCTACTATTTTGTCTGTGCTAAAGACCTAGATGAGAGGTTGAGTAATGCCATAAATGAAGGAGTTTCTGCAATGTGAAGGTTTAAATAGGACTGTCTTACTAATATAAGGTTGGGGGGTCAAAACCATACCACCTCAACTTAGCCTTCATATCTTAATTAGGTAGGAACATGTCTCCACCAATCAGAAAACTTACTGCTAAAAGACCTTTGAACAGGAACCTAGCTGTTCAGAGAGTCTGTGGACTTGACCTCTACTCAGGGATTGTCTATAAATCATTAACTGTGGAGAAGGGATTAAGTCCCAGAAATTGGAGTCAGTATAGCTTTCTGGAACATTCTGGAGGATGAACTGTCTGTGGGGTAGAGGGAGGAAAGAGATCTTGAGTTGGGTTTTAGTCAAGTCTATCCCTCCCTTTTCTTTTTGCCTGGAAAAAGAGGACCTGCAAACTTCATAAAGTCCAGAAGATTTAAAACTTATTTTTATATCATGTCCTGGAGGTGTACTGATTCATCTGGCTGAGGTGCCTGCATTGGGAGCCAAGGACAGATGGCTGCAGATTCACTGTGGTTTAGGGGAACTCTTGGGTAGCCCATAAAGAGGAGAACAAGACTTCCAGCAAGAGAACTGTGATTTACCTCTGTCACATATGTACTAATTCTGAACCCACTTTTTCCTGGACTCTGTTCATCCTTGTGGGAGACCGTGTCAAAGACTTTTAAAGGGATGTTTTTTTTTATCCTCCAACATACCCTCTACTTCCCAATTGAGCCCACGACTTTTCCTTCTTGAATTTTTTATGGTATATCTTTAATCTTAGCTGACTTCCTTCTGCCTACCACCTAGCACATGCTCAGCTGCCTCCTTCCTCAGCTCAATCAGTATTTGTAGATTAAGTACAGTTGAATTTGAAAGGCAGATTTCATTAGGAGAGAAAAAACAGCCGAATACATTTCTAAAGCTGAAGATGAATAACTTTCAGACACCCTAGAATGCTAGATCATCTGAACTATTTATTCCATTTTCTTTGCATGGAGGAAAATTCTTATTCGAGATCTGACAAAGTTAGATAGGAAAAATGATCAATGAAAAAGCAAAATAACTTTTCATTAACTGTGAATTATGGGAATGCCAACATACTTGTGATGTTTTATTACAGGTCATAAACCATAATAATCTCTACTCTCTTTTGGATGCAGTATCATTTACTTGTTGCCAATTTCTTATTGAACCCTTAAGATAGCACTACTCAATACATTTTCTTGTAAGCTTAGAGAGACCTTACAGATCACAAAGTCTGATTGTACACAGCTGAATGATGAATACTTTGATGGAGAGGCAGAATAATATAGTGGTGTAGACATGGAAACAGAAGGAGCCTGTTTCAAATTCTATCTCTGACACTAAATAAATGACCTTGGACATATCAATTTCTCTGAGTTTTAATTTCATTTGTAAAATTGATATAATTATACTTTGTAGTATCTATTTCACCAGATTGTTGTGGGACTCAAATAAGATTATATGACAAATGCTCAGCAAACCTTTAGTGTTATTTAAATGTAAGCAATTGCTGGGCAGTTAAGTTTATTTCTCAATTATTATACATTAGTACTTTACAAATTAGGGGCCACTAGGTAGCTCAGTGGACAAAATGCAGGGCCTGGAGTCAGTTTGAACTCATCTTCCTGAGTTCAAATCTGGCCTCAGACACTTACTAGTTGTGTAACCCTGGGCAAGTCACCTAACCCTGTTTGCCTCAGTTTACTCATCTGTCAAATGAGCTGGAGAAGGAAATGATGAACCACTCCAGTATCTTTGCCAGGAAAATCCCAAAACAGAGTAATGAAGAGTTGGACAAAGCTGAGACAACTGAACAGCAACAACTTCATGAATTGTGTGGTTCTGTGAAGTAAAGGGAGTTTTCAGGTAAATTACGGGAGAACAACAGTCACTTTATGCATTGGCTAGGGTTGCAGGATTATTTGAGTCGTACTATTTTGAGATGCTCAATGAAATGCCAAGCTAGATTTTCTTCTTTCTCTTTGCATTGAGATGAATACGTGTTTTCCTTCACTTCTGATTATTTGTCACTCTGTGTTGTATTTATTATTCTCTGAGACACGCAGAGACCTAGAGACTGAAAAGAATAACCCAGCAGTCACCTTGCCTTGCTCATTCTGTGGACGAAGTGCTCTGAAAAATCAAAGTGATCCGAGGAAATGGCAAACCCAATATTGAGGTGGGAGGGAAGAGGAAAGAGCTGGTCTAGATTTGAGGATCATTTTTCTTCCATGCCACCCCCTTCATTTTACAGTGGCAGAGACTGATGGGGTGGTTCAGTTTGCCTTTATAGACTGAAACCTTTGTAAATTCCACTGGGGAAAAGCTGATCAATCACTTCACAGAAAGGGAAAAGGGGAAAAAATGTTTTCTCTTCCTAGTCTCTTATCAAACCAGCACCAACCTCCTCCCCACCTCCCAAAAACGAGCACACACACACAAACACACACACACCCAAGCTGTTCTCTCATAAATTCTTTTGATTGTATAAACATATAAGCTGGAAGATGTATAGATTTGTGTGGAGCTTTTAAGTGGAATAATCACCATGGACTATTATGATCCTGAAGCATAGAATCTTAGAGGTACCTACATGGTACAAGAGATAGATTATGGGGCCTAGAGTCAGAAAGAGCTGAGTTCAAATCCAGCCTCTGACATTAACTAGCTGTATGACCCAGGTCAAGTCACTTAATCTCTGCTTGCTTCTGTTTCCTCAACTGTACCTACCTCTCAGTGTTGTTGTGCGCTACAAATGAGATATTTGTGAGGAGCTTAGCACGGTATCTGGCATATACTAGACACTATATAAATGCTCATTCCGCTTCCCCATTAGATATGGAAGGAAATCTTGAGCTTATCTAGTTCAGCATACTAACCAGTGAAGGAATCTCTAATAGTAACATAATAACTAGCATTTATATAGCACTTTACAAATATTATCTTGTTTGAGCCTCACAACAACCCTGGGAAATAGATGCCATTATTATTCTCATGGAATAGAAGGAAACTGAGGCAAATAGAGGGAAGGCAAGGCAATCGGGCCCAAGGTCACACAGCTAGTAAGTTTCTGAGACCCAACTTAGACTTAGGTCTTGTTGATTTCATATACAGTGCTCTAGCTACTGTATATTGGAGAAGTTCATAGAATCGTGCATCTGGAGCTGGAAGGGGCCTTAGAGATTACCTAATCTAACCTCATTACTTTACAGATAAGGAAAATGAAACCCAGTGGAATGACTTGCCACAGATCAGAACCCAGATTTCATCCCAAGTCTTTTTGACTCCATGGGTAGTGGATAGAGTGCCAGGCCTGGGATCAGAAGATTCATCTTCCTAAATTCATATCTGATCCCAGCTACTTACTGAGTGTGTGACCCTGGGCAAGTCACAATACTGTTTGCCTCAGTTTACTCATCTGTCAAATGAGAAGGAGAAAGAAATGGCAAACCACTTCTGCATCTTGGCTGAGAACACCCCAAATAATGTCATAAAGAGTCCAACGGGACAGAAAACAACTGAACAACAATAACTTTTTGACTCCAAGTCCAGCATCTTTACCAACCACGCTACGAGTTAGCCAATTCCATTTAAGGACCACTCGATTTCTTACAGAACTTACAAAGAGATAATCAGAAGTTTTCCTCCATTTGATGGGTTTCCCTTTTGAAGAGGTCATAAGGCTTGGACCTTTGTCAGAAAGAGAAACGTCCTGTGGGGAGCCTCCTAGCCTGATATTGGGAGTAATTTCTGCATTTGGGCAGAGTGCCAATGGCAAGGGAGAAGAGAGTGGGATAAGTAGACTCACCTGGGATGTAGGTATACAAAGCACTCCATGGCATATTACCAATATATATGCTTCCAAAACTCCCCACTACCACCACCACTTTGAGACCACTACCCTTGCCAAAGGAGAAAAGTAAGGAGTGAAAGAATCTTACTCAGTGACGGTCCTCTGGGTACCCTCTAAATTTCCTATTCTAGGGCAGAAACTCTCCCCACTCCTGTACCTCCTATGGCTCTCATTAAAACCTATAAGAAACAGCATTGTTTAGTCAAGCATCAATTGTAGAGGTTGTGTTTATTTTTCTATTTTAGTCCAAGTGTGGTTTTACATTTATTATTATTAATTTTTATTTTTATTTTTTTTTGGATGGGGGAAGGCAAGGCAATTGGAGTAAAGTGACTTGCCCAAGGTCACACAGCTAGTAAGTGTCAAGTGGTTGAGGCTGGGTTTGGACTCAGGTCCTGCTGACTCCAGGGCTGGTGCTCTATTCAGTGTGCCACCTAACTGCTCCTATTATTAATTTTTAAATGGGCTAAAATGTTTAGTCTGGTAGCATGGATCCTCTTTCTATTGTCTGACTTTTAAACCTCATTGCTTCATGTCATGTCTATATTGGATAAGCATCTCATCTAGGATTTCTTTCAACTCTTTGATTAAAACTTTGCAAAGGATAGGGGTGTTTTAGCACATAAACCTTTCTCCAGAGCTCCCTTTGCCAGTGAAATTACAGGTATGGATTTAAAAATGCTTTCTAGTAATACCTAATTCAATTTTTCTTATTATATTTGGCCAATAAGAAATACTTTTCAGATATGGTCATCCAATTACCTATGAATAAGCTTAATTGTGCAAACACCCAAACTATACTTACCTTTGTGTAAACTCTTATGCCTTTGGCCCACATCTACGAAAGGTAGAATGATTCTAAATAACATCTATTTTATCCCTTCACACTCTCAAAACTGAACCAGGCGAAAAAAGATGCAAATGAGTCAATAATGAGGGAACACCGACACCCTAATATGCTGTCTTAGAGTTATGACTTGATCCAACCATTCTGGAAAGTGATTTTAAATTATGCTTAAAAAAAAAGTGCTAGAGGCAGCTAGGTGGTACAGTGAATAGAGCACCAGTCTTGGAGTCAGGAGGACCTGAGTTTAAATCCAGCCTCAGACACTAGATACCTACTAGCTGTGTGACCTTGGACAAGTCAACCCCAATTGCCTCCCCTTTCCCCTCAAAAAAAACCCCCACTAAAATGATCATACTCTTTGACCCAGAGGTCCTACTGCTAGGCATATACCCCAAGAAAAGCCAGAGAGGAGGAAAGGTCCTATACACATAAAAATAACCATAGTAGCACTTTTTGTAATAGCAAAGAATTAGAAACAAAGTAGATAATTATATTTCACAAATGTAGTTCATGATTTGCAGTTGCATTTCAATATTATTGCATTATAAGAAATGAGTATGAAGAATTCTTAGAAACATGGGAAAGTTTATATGAACTGATGCAGAATACAGTTAGCAGAACCAGAAGAACTATATGCACAGCGACTATGACAATGTAATTGGGGAAAAAACAAAACTAAAAGTTGTGTAATTAAAATGGATAAATTTCGGGGCGGCCAGGTAGCACAGCGAGTAAGAGCACCGGCTCCAGTGTCAGGATGACCTGGGGATCGAATCCTGGGCTCGGACACATAGCACCCACACAGAAACACCTGCCCGTGTAACCTTGAGCAAGTTACTTAACCCCAATTGTTTAGGGGCGGCCAGGTGGCTCAGCGAGTAAGAGCACCCGAGGTCATCATGACACTGGAGATCAAATCTGGGCTCAGATACTCAGCACCACACCCAGAAATAACTGGCTGTGTAACCTTGAGCAAGTTACTTAACCCCGATTGCTTTAAAAAAAAATGGATAAATTTGCCCCCAAAACAGATAAGAAAATGTACGTCTCTCCCTTCTTTGCAAAGGCAAAGAACACAAGATAAGGTGTATATTTTGTATATACTGTCAGATTTGGTTTATGTCTTGGCTGGTTTTACTAAACTGCTTTGTTTCCTTTTAATTTTTTATTCTTTTTTTCCCCCCAAAAGATGGTTCAATGGGAAGGGCATGGTAAGGGGAACAGTATAATTCAGAAATGAAGGGGATATAAAAACAAAAGATATCAATAAAAATACAACTCTTAAAAATACCCTTAGTTTATTTTCTGGGCCTCCTGAGGGAAAAGAAAGATGCACCATTGCTAAATATCTTCTAGAATAGACAATAATTCATTTTCATTATTCAAAATAACAATATGCATATTTCCTATGTCTCTGATGTCTCTAAAATGTACTTTTTATTTTACGGACATTATACTTTCCAAACTTTTGGTGTTTTAACTGTGGAAAAAACCAGTCTCTAACAGGCCTTATTTTGATACTTTGAGTGATTAATGATTTCATCAGTGAGGGTATTCCTTTCATTGATACAAACCAACTTTTTTTTTCATGTTGTTCCTGTAGGTTCATAAAGACCAAATGGGAGGTACTGACTCTGAGACAAGAAATGAGGAGGAAGGAGTGAGGTATTAGTACTTTAACTCCTTGTTGTTTGTCCTTTGTGGAAGAGGACCAATGACATCTTGAGGGTGATGTATTGACATGAATGTGATTTGGATTTAAGTGAGGCAGAGTTATGCAAAGTCAACAGTCTCAGTCTCTCCTCCAGGGTCATCAGAGTCCAATGGCAAGACAAAAGTCAAGACAACTGGTAATGGCCCAGGATACAGTGGGTGACCTTAGCCTTTTAAAAATTAAGGTCTTTCCAGGTCTCAGTTGGTCTGAGGCAATGCCCAATCAATGACTAAATGCTAGGTAAAAACTGAGACAAAAAATGGCCTAGTTTACCATCACAAAAGGATCCCCGGGAGGGTGAGACCCTTGGAGTTTCTGGCCAGAACATAAAATAATTACTTTTTACAACTCATCCAGGAAGTACAGATGGATGAGGAGGGTGGTCCTTTTGTCTATTAGGTAGGGCTTTGGACCTGAGGGTGGGAGGAACAAAAGAACTAGAAATGTGTGAACAATCCTGGAGGCTTACAGGCCTTTTCTAAAACAGCTGTGACACTTCTGCCAAGGAAGAAGTTACAGAAGTAGCTGCTGCCGGCAAAATATGGTACCTTTTTAGGCAACAGATGTTGGCTGGAGCATCAAAAGGCAAAGAGTTTCTAAACAAAGGTAAAGAGGTTCTGATTCAAGCTGGCAACTATATGAGGTGGAACCAAAGAATAATGAGGTACAAAGCCCCAGTGTGGCCTGTGCTGTTGGGGAAGGATGGGTAGATTGCTGACGTCGCTTACCACATCTGTCCCCTTCCAGTGCCTTCTGGAGACTGTTCTAGGTCTCAGAGCAATTTGCACAGCTTGGCCCTGGTCACTGAGAAATCAACAGAATTTGGAGATGCTAATGGAAAAGAATGAGTGTTTTTTTCCTCTGCTTTAATATGACTCAATGAGAAGTACTGACCCCGTGAGGAAAAACATATGCCAATGAGATTTATAATGAGAAGTCCTTGACTGCTCCATGGGACATCAGGGCTTTGGTAATGAGCATAGAAGATCTATCTAGCACGCCAGAGGCCTTTCTCTTGTTCCTTCTGTATTTTGGAGGCCAATGATACTACTTGAGTTGCATCTGTTGGCTCTTACTTCTGCTATGTGACCTGCCATTTCACCTTTTCTGGTCATGCATAACTCTGATAATTCCTTTCATTCTACTTCCTGAAGAGAACTTGGTTTGAGTAACTGTTTATGCTTACCATGCATTCATTCCTCCACTGCCCTTTGAGTTGCTTGTAGATGTAATTTGTCTGGGTTGTGTGCCATGATTCATGGCTATACAGCATTGTCAGGAGAATACTGGTGTTAAAGAGATGGACTCTTGTTGCAGTGAACAGTCTGGGATCGATGAAGACTCTGTGAAGTTTCCTAAATGTCATCCATTTCAATCTCCTCTTTTTACTCCTTTCTGGCTCAGGCCTAGAGCCAGTGCTCTGCCCAAAGGGAATGTAAATTTTAATCTCTGAAACTTTTTGTTTTGTTTCACTTTTTTCTCTTAAAGCTCTGCCTTAACCCCAAATCCCTCTGATCCCAGACCAAGCCCTACTTGGTGACTGTTTGGCTCAGAATGAATATAAATAATAATCATTTCTGTTTGGGCCATAAAACCTTGAAGATCTTCCCCTCCCAGATCTTTTTTTTTTTTTAAAGAGGTCTTTCTTTTCTTCAGTTTTTTAAAGCCTTAATCACTGAATGGGCACTGCCTTAGTCAAACTGAGACCTTAGCTTGAAAAGGCCAAGGACCCCTGCTACATCTTGGACCATCTCCAGTTGTCCTGATCCATATGGATCCAGATGATTCTGGAGGAGACAGTGAGGCTGATGACTTTGCACAGCCCTCCCTCACTTAAATCCAATTCACTTGTATGTCATGGTATCACCTCCCTGATGTCATGGTCCTCTCTGAGAACAAAGGACAAACAGCAGCAGCAAGGCCCAGGCCTGTTATCTGCATCTGCAATGGTGTCCCAGCTACCTTGACAGGTTAGCTCTCTAGTCTATGAAACAAATACAGGCCCTACATTCCCTAAGTTAATCATAATTACAATGATAATAACTTCATATACTTTATACAATTCATATGTATTGTCTCCTTTGATTCTAAGGACAACCTTGTGAGGTAGATAGTACAGAATTATTTTAATGATATACCATTTTACAGATAAGGGAGCTGAGACTGGAGAGCTTAAGTGTATTGCCCAAAGTTACGCAGTTTAATAAGTGTCACAGCCAGGACTCAAACCCATGTCTTAACATGGCAAGTCTAGTGGTTTCATTTTCTCAAACAGAACCCTGGATTTCCATCCTACCATTCTTTTCTTGGTATCTGAGTATTTCATGACACAAAGGGGAAGAACAGCATTGCCTTTTAAGTGTTTAGAAAAACTTTCAGTAGGTGACTGAAAGTTTCCAAGCAAGGAATTTCTCTACAACCCTGAATATTTGTGAGGTTTTTAAAACAGAATATATGTTCCTTGCTTGAACCAATTCCCATGTTAAATGCCTGCCTTCATCATTCATTTTTATTATCCAGTCTAAACACAGACTGGCTCAATGAAGGCCATTTTATAGCATACAATAAAACTGATTCATTACTCATTTTCCTCTTATTATCTTTCAATTGGTATAGCTTTTGATACTGCTTAAAGTGGACATTAGGCCCCAGTAGCCAATACATTGCAGTAATACAATTGGTGCTAACACTTACCCTCAAGCACATAGACAAGAGAACCTTTCTCCCTAATCCCTTGGTATGTTCAGCTTTTCATCACATTTATTATAATTTCATATCATTATGCTTCACATTTTTCACAGAAAGTTTTCTGTCTCCTTCACCGTATGATACCTCCCTGTTTGTCTGCAATGGCCATAGGCTCATTTGGATGCCCTAATTGCCTTTCCATTAAACACACACACACACACACACACACACACACACACACACACCACATTACTATCATAATTAAATATAATTTCCTTAGGGATAAGGCAACAACTACCAGAAAAAATTAAGCCCAATATTCAATTACAATGGGGTAAGACAAGTGAAGGTAATACAATTTTGGCTGATCATCAAATGGTGATTTTACAATCCAAATAGTCCAAACTGTTATCTAACAGTCTCAGATTGAGGCACAGCATCTATCCTGTGCCTACTGACTTCTCTCCAGGCTGCTTGTATCTTTCACTAGGCTCACAGCAATGGCACTTTGATATTTGAAGCAAAATAAATGGCTCACCATCCTCTAGATAGAAAAAAAAAAACTGCAAAGGGAAGGCCAGTTACATGGGGCTAAGCATAGACGGCCTCTTTGTCCCTTGCTTGGCACAGAGTAGCAGCTTAATAAATGTTTGTTGATTGATTACTTGATTGATGACATAAGGGGAAATAACACTCCAAGTAGTTCAAATTTCCTCCCAGCTGTCTTTTACTCTGGGCCCCTGTCTGATTGGATATCCCCTTAATTTGTCTACTTGGGATGACATTTCTGTAGTATTTGTGCAAGTAGCCCAGATTTGTTCAGGGACTGCCTTCCTTAAGCCTCCAGGGGGCTTACAGTGTTACAGTATTGTTGTCAGTTGTCTTTTGCTCTCAAAGAGGACTGTGACATCAGGGAGGTGATGCCATGACATGCAAGTGAATTGGATTTAAGTGAGGGAGGTCTGTGCAAAGTCACCAGCCTCACTTTGTCCTCCAGAGTCATCTAGGTCCAGTGGTGAGATATGGATCAGGATGACTGGAGATGCAGTAGGAGACCTTGGCCTTTTTAAGGTAAGGTCTTTAGCAGGTCTCAGTTTGACTGAGGCAATGCCCATTCAGTGATTAAGGTGAGGTAAGAAATGAGGCAAAGAATGGCCTCTTTACCTAGTCAAAAAAAAAAAAATCAACCGGGGAGGGAAAGACCCTCAGAGTTTCTGGCCAAAACAGAAACAATTGATATTTACGTTCACTCTGGGCCATTTCTTTTCTTTTTCTTTTTTATATCATTAACTATCTATCAAGGGAATGAATTGTCTGGGTTTCTCATGGGGTGGTATTCTACTCGTACCATTAGGCCAACAAACTCCTGAGTGTCTCTCTGGTATATGAATGGGATATATTTCATCAAAGTCATTGCATGCCCACTTGGACTTCTCACCTTACCACCAGCCCATGGTATTAGTGATCATGTGGCACTATGTAATGGGGTTCAACCTTCTCATCAATCCGATTCAGAATTAATATAGGAGACGAGGTGACCTAGTTTTCAAAATATGGAAATAAAATATATGGTCTGTATACAACTCATGAATCCCTAGTACATATAGACTATACTTTTTTAGGTTATGACCTCCTACATTCACAGATTCAGAGACTTACTTTACTGTGACCACTTAGTTTATCATACACAGTCCAAAATAAAAAGATCAAAAACTCCCACATGGAGTCATCTATTTCCAGTCATCTCTAAAACTTCCCTGGACTTTCCCCTGAGACCTTTGGGGACAGCTAGGTGTATTCTTGACCACACACAGCTGCAATTTATGGAAATAAGTAATTCGGTTTGCATTGTTCCTCTCAGATCATCCACTCCAATGGGATTTAAAAATAGCTACTAGCAGTTAGGTGGCACAGTGGATAGAGTGCTGGTCCTGGAGTCAGGAAGACTAATCTTCTTGAGTTCAAATCTGGCCTTAGACACTTCCTAGCTGTGTGACCCTGGGCAAGTCACCTAACCCTGTTGGCCTCAGTTTCCTCATCTGTAAAATGAACCGGAGAAGGAAATGACAAACTACTCTAGTATCTCTGCCAAGAAAACCCTAAAATGGGGTCACAAAGAGTTGGATATGACTGAAACAACTGAACTGCAGAAGTAGAAGTCTTGGCAACTTGGAGTTCTTTGTCTTAGAGGTTGCATAATGCATTAGAGTGCTGGGCTTGGGGTGAGAAAGATCAAATTAAATAACATGTAAAATGCTTTGCAAATATTATATATGTATATGTTTGTAAGTATATGTGTGTATATGTATATGTACATATACATACAAACATATGTATATGGATTATTGACTGAGTGAGAAATAATGCCCAGATGGGAGATAATTCTGATTGTCCTAATGAGGGGGGCAGGACATAGGTTAAGCAAAAGGCACATCATAAGAGGGAGATTGGGATGTGGAGGGGTGAAGTTAGGCTGCTTTTTATTAAAGGGATTTGTTCTGTAAAGTCTAGATTGAGTCAAAAGGCCACCCTTGAGGACCTAGGGGGCCCATGTGGCCTCGAGGTCGCAGGTTCCCCAAGCCTGGGTTAGAGGAAAACCCAATAGGTCAATATTTTTCCCCATTAGGCAGACAAGTGGGGATAGGTTACACTGCTTTGACTGAGAGGGGTGGGAATCACATTAGAATTAGATTCAAAGGATGAGAGTTCAAATATCAGCTCTGCTCCTTACTATACATGTGACCATGAGAAAAATCAAACTCACAGGGTCTCCGTTTCTGCAAATGAGGGAGTTGGCCTAGATCAGGAGGGAGGAAACTGTGGCTTTCAGGCCACATGTGGCTTTCTACATCCTTATTTAATTTTATTTTTAATTAAATTCCTCATTTAAATCCTTTGACTGAATGCAAATTTTACAGAACAAATCCTTAAGGTCACAGGTTCTTCACCCCTGGCCTAGATGATCTCCAAAGTCTTTCTCTGTCTAAATCCTCTGATGGTTGACTAGAGGACCTCGGACCTCATCATCACATTTTTGGTCACTTTCTGCTATGGTTCACTGATATTACACACTAAGAAAACCTCAAGATATTCCAGACTAGTTTTATCTTATTGTTCAGTGATTTTCTTTAATCATTTCAAGCCTGATTTGAACCCTGGAGGAGACCCAGCTTCTCCTTACTAGCCCTTGGACCAAACAGGCTGGGCCAGGGTGCAAGTGCCATTGGAAAGTGGGGGAAAAAAAAAGAATTTCAGTGTTTAATTTCAATAATGCTTTACTCCAATGCAGATTAGGAAGATGGAGGAGGAAATAGTTTCACCAATATTTCTGTCTCCTTACCTTCCTGTAGTGCTGCCCCCAGGGCACTCAAGATCTGAGTATATAGATCATGTGTATATACACAAACACACATGTGTGTATATGTGTGTATGTATGTATACCAGGTCCTTCTCTCCATTACCTATGCACATGTACCCTAATACTCACACATATATGCATGTGATCACATATGTGTATGGAATTAAGAAAAGATCTGAGATTTCTCCAGCACTCGGGAAACTCCAGTGTGGGAAATCCTTTCAACAATCACAATCTAGGAATAAGGAGATAAATCTTAGGAAATAGATACATATTTGCATATATATCCACATATATGTGTACATATACACATATGTACATATACATATATTTGTACATATATATGCATTCTTTTGTAAAAACTACTTGGTACTGCGGTACTCTCAATAGATATTGGGGAGCTGGTGGAAAAGTTGCTCCCTTGCCTAGCATGACTTGATTCTTGCTGGGTTGAGTCAAGCAGATGAGAAAAATGATCACTTCTCTCTTATATTAATAACCAATTATTAAATTAGGATTATGGTTTTCCCTTTTTATTTCCTCATTCAAAGCCCAGTCTCTCAAGGATATTTCTGACCCTGCCCAAAAATTTACCCCACCCAGACCATCTTCTCTAGGTGGAATTCTTACCCCACCATTGTTCATTTGTATAGATTGCCCAAGGCAAGGTGAGGTAGTCAGGCTTGAGATGAGTTTCTCTCTGTCCATGAGTGACATAGTCAAAGTCACATCCTCAGCTCCTCAAAGAATAAGCTCACCTCTTATTATAATATTCATTCTCTCATTAATTAAACCAATCAGAATTGATTTCTATCTGTCAGGAAAACTCGCTCTTCCAAGGGCATATAAGCATTGATCAGCCTCCATGATTCATTTGTTTTACAAGAGAAAGCCAAATGACCATCCTTTTATTAATTATTCACTAGCCATAATTAATAAAATGATTGTTAATCACCCAGAAATTATGTCTCTCAGACTTTTCATATGTTCAACAGGTCAATTAGCTGCTAAGACTGGTTCTGATTGTCAGTGGGGCCTCTATGATGGCCTTGATGGCTCTCCCAGTTGCCTAGACATGTGTCTCAGAAAACTCATTCACCTAAGATGAGGAAAGAAGAAACACAGGGGTGCCATGAATTTCTGGACACATGGAGGCAGGATGGAAAGACAAAGCAGGTGAAGGGCCTACCCCTTTCCCCACCCAGTCTCCTAGCTGTTCTTGCTTCTGGGACAAAGAACCAAGTGAGGAGTTTATCAGGTTGGGACTTGGTAAAGTTGTTCCAGCTTTGAAGTCCAGGAGAAAATTCCTAAGCAGCACACACCAGTCCCTTAAGTCCTTCCAAGCTGGAAGGAGGCTCAGCAAATCTTCACATATTGTGATTGGGATTAGACCTATGATTCCATTGGTACTGGGAACTCCCAGGTGAGGAAACTCCTCTGCCAACGTAAGTCAACACCCTCTCCACAACTTATGCTCCTAGAAAATTGAGAAGTTAAAATATCTCATCCAGGATCACACAGCCAGTGTGTACAAGAAGGAGGACTTGAACTTTTGTATAGAAGGTGGCCTAAGAGGAGAAAGAAGCATGGCTGACACTTTCTTGATAGTGTTCTAAGGGTGGCAGTCACCAATCAGATGAGGATTATAGTACTGTGCATTTAGGAAGGAACCTTGGAGTTAGCTAAATTCAAACTCCCAACTTCCCTCATTTTACAGATGGAGGAAACTGAGGTACAGAGAAGTTAAGTAATTTGCCTAGAGTCTCATGACTGATAAGTGTCTGAGGTAGGATTTGAACTCAGGTCTTTCTGACTCCAAATTTAGTGTTTTATTCATTTTGCCAATAACGGGGTTCCAGGGCATGTTATGGTTAGTCAGTCAGTTGGAGGCTGTGAAAGAGCTAGCTAGAGAGAAGAGAGGGAGAAGAAGATAGGGAGGAAGAGTTAACTGCATAGTAGATAATGGGGACTGACCCTGGAATCAGGAAAGCCTGTGTTCAGGTCTGACTTCTGAGACTTACTAGCTGTGCCAGCCTGGATAAATCACTTAGTTTCTATAAGATGAATTGTTGGATGTCTGCACTGGTGAAGGAAGTTACCACTCTGGGTGTCCCTTGCACTGATGATGTCACAAGTCTAGATCTTTTCTTTATATATAACTTCAAACTTTTGGGATACTTTGTATATAAATGTGTATATTACATACAATTGTGTATAATATATAATTAATAAATATACATATGCCTAACATATATACATACATATATTACAATTAATTTCAATAAAATCTTATTCCTATGCTCATTATGATGTGGAGGAGAATGTAGGTTCTGAAAAGAGAAGCTGAGAAAGCAAAAATTCTGCTAATTCTTATCTGGAAAGACTTTGAGTACAAGTCCAAGAACAGACTGTACGTTATATGGAGAACCTTACTGCAAAGGGGGTGGTCATCAGCTAATGAATCTTCTGATCACATTGTGCCCACTTAAGCATCTCAGAATCACAATGAGTATAGCTCCAGTACCCTTTTAAATACAATGATGGATTTTACAAGTGTTATGTTCTACTGAGGCTTTGCCTCATAAACTAGCCATGTGGCTCAGGGTAGGTCAAGTAACAGCCTCTGCCTCAGTTTCTTTCTCTGTATGGGGTTGTTCTGAGAATTAAATTAGATAATGTTTGCAAAAGACTTTACAAAACTTAAAGCAATATATAAATGCCAGCAATGGGGGAGGGGGGGGTGCCTAGGTGGCACAGTGAATAGAGCACCAGCCTTGGAGTCAGGAGGACCTGAGTTCAGATCCAGCCTCAGACACTTAACACTTACTAGCCATGTGACCTTGGGCAAGTCACTTAACCCCAATTGCCCCTCCATAAAGCAAAAAAAATAAAATGCTGGCAATTAATGATAATCATAGACTGAACATTTTTCTGGAGCACTGAGCCATTCAACTCACCAAACTCATGGCCCCCATCAGCCTTATACCACAATAGGAAAATGTTTTAATAATGTTTCCATCTCTTTTTTTATCTCTTTACTGTAATGCCCCATAATATGTAATACTCTGTGCACAAACTTTGAAAAGGGATATGACAAAAGTGGACAGGGAAGCCCAGGAAAGAAGCTCCTAGAAAATCCTCCTGGGTTTTCCACTTATCTCAGACCTCTATTAAGTCTGTCATGGTAGTTTTCCAGCACCATTTTGTAAAGTGGTGTAGGACAAGGGTGGGGAACTTTCAGCCTCAAGCATAAATGTGGTTCTCTAGGTCCTCAAGTGTGGCCCTTTGATGTAATCCAAACTTCACAGAACAAATCTCCTTAATAAAAGGATTTGTTCTGTAAAACTTAGACTCAGTCAAAAGGCTGTACCCAAGGACCTAGAAGGACACATGTGGCTTTGAGGCTGCAGGTTCCTCACCCGTGGTCTAGGAAATTTTCACCATTGGGTTCCATCTACTGGGCAAGAGAGAGTGTGGTTAACAGTGATCATGATATCCAGGATCTATGGAGTGACCTTACTAATGAATGGGGCAATAACTGTCTTCAATAATTCACAGTACTGTACGAGAGTGTCAGGGTTTTAACTGATTTCTTTTCAGGGCTTTCCTAGAAACCTGGTACTATGATAAAATAAACACAACCAAATAAATCAACATAGATTGAACTCCTTTTCAATTCACAATTTGATTCTGCTTATATAATAACACACATTTGACATTTAGAAAGGAATAATAAGCAAGGAATTTAAGATCTCAGTTGAAAAGAGTTTCCTGAAACCAAAAGGTTTATATAAACTGAATTTAATAAAAATACAAAATAAAAGTTTTTTTTTTGGTAAAGAAAGCTAGATCAGTTGAGAGGCTTGTGTAAATATTTTATAAATTATATCAAAGATAATGGCAGGGTAGCATCTAGGTTGGGCAGGGAGGTAGTGCAGTGGATAAAGTGCTGGGTGTGGAGTGAGGAAGACATGAGTTCAAATCTGACCTCAGACACTAACTAGCTGTGTGCCCCTGGGCAAGTCATTTAGCCTTGTTTGCTTCAGTTTCCTCATCTGTAAAATGAGCTAGAGAAGGCAATGGCAAACCACTCCAGTATCTTTGCCAAGAAAACCCCAGATGGGGTCACAGAGAGCTGGACACGACTGAAATGACTGAACAGCAGCAAAAGCATCTAGGTTAAGATGAACATTTAAAAGCATGGTGTGTGGACTATATGTAATTGCATACTTGGACATACCAGGCCTACACTTTGTGTACTCTATGGTCTAGAATTATTTTCGCTATGTAAGAAGGACTTGAGAACTGAATGGCATCTTGGGCTTTATGATTCAGTCCTGAGAATGATCTGAGACTTTGATAATCTTTAGGCAGAACTATGCAGGCTCAGAATTTCTGAAAGGCATACAATTTTTAAGGCAGAAGGAAAGGAGACCTCAAGAATTAAGCAGTAACAGTGGGGAGAAATCTCCCTGGCCCTGCCCAAGACTTAATGAGCTGAACCAGAAAGAATCATCAGTCTGCCCAATAGGTAGAAGGAAAATCTGAAAGGAGAAAATGAAAGGACAGATGGAAAGGAGGACTGAACCACTGCAGGGAAGGCAGGTGTTAAGAAGGGGGCACATCCCTACAAGTATGCAAGGAAAAGAAGACTTTCAAGGGACGGGCTGTATCTATCTCTTTGGGGATTTTGTGAAATTCCGGAAAAAAAAAAAGAAGGCCTATTCCTTGGCAATCTATTTAGTAACAGTAACTGTGATATAGTCTGCTAACTTTTTATCTAAACATTTCCTTCTTCCTGAATTTTGCTTCAAATACAAAGAGGTGAGAAGGTTAGCTAGAGATAAACAGAAATTTAAATTAGGCAGAGAACCAAACTTCTGCTTAAATGCCCAGAATTTTTCTAAGTCGAAGCTTTCGATTAATGTGATTATACTCCTAACTTTTCATCTGCTATAAACTCCACAAAACAGAAAGGATAGGACAAAATGGACTTGAGGGTTCATTATATGGCCCCTTAGATTAATTTAAAAAAAAAGCAATCTAATTATTTTAACATGGTATAGATGATTAAATCTTCAAAGATAAAGATCTTTAGAGTAGCTACTAGTCAACTGAACCCTCTGCAGTGACACCCATAATCCTCATGACTGTTATAACAGAATTAAATGGAATATGCTTTAGAAATAATTACCCTGCTACTATGGATTTGGATGCAGATTTAATGTACATGGGAAAATGAGTCAATTGTGCATATCCTTGACTTGTAGCTCAAAGAAATCAAAGTGAGAGTAAAAGGGTCTATATATACAAAAAGAAATTGTAGTGATAAAGAACTAGAAACTAAAAGAATGCCCATCAATTGAGGAGTGGTTGAACAAAGTATGGTATATGATTTTTAATGGAATACTATTGTACTATAAGAAATCATGAAGGGGGGCAGCCACATGGTGCAGTGAGTAAGAATGCTGGCCCCAGAGTTGGGAGACCTGGGATCGGTTCCACCCTCAGATACTCAGCATCCACACAAAAATAACTGGCCATGTAACCTTGAGCAAGTTACTTAACCCTGATTGCTTAAAAAAGGGATGGGGAGGGGCGGCTAGGTGGCACAGTGAGTAAAGTGCTGGCCCCAGAGTCAGGAGAACCCGAGTTCGGTTCTGGCCTCAGACACTTAACAACCACACAAAAAACTAGCCATGTAACCTTGGGCAAGTTACTTAACCCCAATTGCCCTCCAAAAGGCAAAGAAAAAAAATTATGAAGGGGATAGCTCAGAGAAAATTCGGAAGATTTGTATGAACTGATGAAATAAGTGAATGGAAATGGGAACAAGGCTATCAATAATAATATTGTAGAGACAAATGACTTTGAAAGACTTAAGAATGCTGATTAACATAATGACTAACCATAAATTTCAATGGACCAATGATGAACCCCACAACCCACCTTCTGGCAGAGAAGTGATAGACTCACAGTGAAGGATGAGACATTTTTTTTGGACATGGGCAATGTGGGAATTTATTTTGCTTGCCCATGCATATGTATGACAAGGATTTTGTTTCTCCTTTTGTTTTTTCCAATAGTGAGAGAAGGCAGAGAGAGAAAACACATTTTTGACAATTAAAAATCAATTAAATCTCAAAAGACAAAAGAAATCATATCTATGAACGTATTTATCCTGTTTTAGAGGGCAGTAAAACTGAAGGACAGAGAGCTTTCAGATAGTACAAACTATATAATGGTTAAATATCGTACGCTATTATGAGCAGTATTACAGTACCAGTGCATTAGTGTATCTTTATTAATAAGATAATTTATTAGGTCCTCTATCAACCCAGGGAGCTTCATTAGTCCTTTAGACATCATCCTTGACTGTAAGATGGATAAAGACAAGTAGAAACAACACAAATGTGCATGTGTAAGTAGGATGCACAGACCTGTACAACGGTACTAAAATTGTACAAATACAGCAGTCTACCAACAATGTGCATAGCCTGACTGACACTGATTCTCTTGTTCACTTGTTATATAATATTGTAAACTAAAGTTTGAGTCCTTTTTCCCCTTTCCCACAAATCCCTTTGAAGGATTCAAATTTCATACTCTCTCAGTGTCTAGCAGAAGGTTCAGAAACAGACAGCATGCTTAAATAATGTTGGTCAAGTGAATATTGTATATTAACAAATAAAGATGTTTGTTCAATGATCAATAGATGATGTTCAATGATCAAAATACAAACTCTATATAGTATCCAACATAAGGATAAAATACCATTACTTTCTCCCAAATGGATGCATATAAGTTAGTGACAATTTTTCATCTCCTAGTCTTTTTTCCTCTTTCCCCTCTCATTGGGACAGTTCTCTTCATAAAAGGTTTAGATTACCTTTTCCCTTTATATGTGAGAAAAGCAGTTAGCATCATGGAGTAAAACATTACTCAATGAATGTTTGCTGTTGTTGAAAAGTGTGTTCTTGTGAAAAGTACCTTTAAAGTTGAGAAAGAGGGGCAGCTAGATGGCTTAGTGAATAGAGCACTGGCCCTGGAGTCAGGAGGACCTGAGTTCAAATTTGGCCTCAGACACTTAACACTTACCAGTTGTATGACCTTGGGCAAGTCACTTAACCCCAATTACCCTGCCTTCCCCCATCCAAAAAGCAAAAAAAAAAGTGGAGAAAGAATGAAAGGAATGGGCATGCTGAGTTAAGTGGGACCAAGCACACCTTGGGTTACATAATGACTTCACCTTAGGATAAACTGGTACATCTCTTTCTCTTGAGCACTTGCACCAAATAAGGATGCTAGCTGTAGTGGAGAATACAAAGAAGAAAGATGTAGAATATGAGAAGAAATAGCCTCTCTTTAGAGATGCCCCTGTAGTTTTCATAGCTATGTCCAAAAAAAAGCGAGTTTTTTCCATGTAATCCAGGATAGGAGAAAAAAATTTCTCCCAACTTTCAAACACACACACACACACACACACACACACTACAGAGATGTCATAGTTTATCATGCAGATGTAAGCAAAATACTATGTAGCAGCTAGCCAGTACCTTTTAATAATGTATTTTATGCCTAACTCAGCAAGGGAACAGTGGTGAGTGCATCAATTTCTCTTTCTGACACTCCCACTTAAAGGAGACTGTGGAAAATAGGTCAATAGATTTTTTTTTTCCCTGAGTGTAAATGGAATGTGGAAACAAGGCTGGACTGTTATGAAGGAAAATGAAGATTTAAAAACTGAAAGATGTGTGTGTGTGTGTGTGTGTGTGTGTGTGTTTGTACTGAGGTTTTAGAATTGCATGTTAGTTTGAAAACTGATCTTACTCCTTTATGGAAACATTTATGAGTGATTTCTAACAATGTACAAATGAATTTGGAGTATACAAATCCATCCTTGTGTTTTCATAAAATTACTTCTGTCAGGTCAGCAGAGAAAAATCCAGCAAGCTATCCCCATTGAGTGTTGGCTTTCTCTGCTTTAAACACAAATGTTTTCCAGTTCTCTTTACTTGCTTCACTTGTGAAGAACTATTTGCTATCTATTGAACCTTTCTCTCTTTGTTTATTGTAATATAGTAAACTGTCTCTCATGAATTCTGGCTTAACATAATATTAAATAGTCAGTAACACCATCAAGTATTTTGCCAGCAGGAATGACTCGTTTGCTTAATCTCATTTTTTAAAACACAGTTATTTTTTTAAAAAAAGGCATTTTATACAGTACTTATTTTGACAGCAGCAGGAAGCTCCATTGTTAATCAGAAGCACATTAAATCAGACAGACATATATAAAGGCAATGGCCAAGATTTGTCAGCTGGATTGACTTTTATGATAGAAAGCTGTAAAAACGTTTGAGTAGGAAAATCATATAGCAACCCCATAAATGTAATCTATCAGACAGAGACTAAACTCAATTGTATCCAAGTGGCAAGACCACAAAATAAATGCCCAATTTCATTTTAATATAATTTTTTTTGCAGAATCAGATTTTGTAAATTAAATACCAATGATAAAAATGAATGTTGGAAATTAATAATAGAGTCGGTAGACTGAGATTCATTCTCTTATTCAACAAACATTGATTTAAGTGACTACTGTATGCTAGGTACCAAGGAAGATACAAAGATAATTAGAATATAGTCCCCCCCTTGTGGAATTTACAATCTAGCAGAAGGAACACATCACATACATAAGCATGTGTTATTATATACGATATTGTACAATAACAATCACATAAAAGAAAATACGATAAGGGAGGTACAAAGTACTTTGCAAAATCAGAGAGAGAAGAGCTTGTTTCTGACATGGAACAGCATAGACCGTATATTTTGATGTCAGTAATGCATTCTATAGAGTATTTCACAAATCCTTATGAACAAGAAGGGGAAATGTGGGCTAGATGAAAATAACCGATTGATCAATAATACCTACTGTATGTTGATTAGTGTAAAGATGCTAACATGGAGGAGCCTGCATAGGAGCATGCCAAAGGGCATGCTATAGTTAAGGTTCAAAAATATTTTATTGGTCTGAACATTGGGCTAAATCTAATAGAGTGGAAATTTACTGACTTTGTCAGATAGAGTCGATGAACTCATGGAGCATAAGAAGAAATATATTTTTGGACCAAGTATGGATTTATTTCACCTAATTATGCTTATTTTTTTAACAAGGGTTGAGTCTGGATCTTACATTTGAATGAATTTGAAATATCCAAAGGAAGACAGCCAGGTTGGTGAAGGCAAATAAGAACAATTGCAACAATAACGATGATGATAACTAACATTTATAAAGTGCCTACTTTGCGCCAGACGCTGTGATTTATAAATGCTTTACATATATTATCTCATTTGATCCTCACAACAACCCTGTGAGATAGGTTCTATTATTACCCCCATTTTACAGGTAAAAAACCTGAGGCAAACAGAGGTTAAATGACTTGCCTGGGGGTCGTGTAGCTAATGTCTGAGGCCAGATTTGAATTCAGATTTTCTTTTTTTCCCTTCCACTTAATAGTATTTCATTTTTTCCAATTACATGTAAAGATAGGTTTCAACATTCACTTTTATAAGATTCTGAGTTTCAAATTTTTTCACCCTCTGTTCTCTCCCCCCTTTTAAGATGGCAAGCAATCTGATATATGTACTATTATAGTAAATATATTTCCACATTAGTCATGTTATAAAAGAAGAACCAGAACAAAAGGGGAAAACCACGAGAAAGAAAAAGAAAAAAACAAAAAAGAGAAAAAATAGTATGCTTCAATCTGTATTCAGACTCCATAGTTCTTTCTCTGGATGTGGATAGCATTTTCCATCATGAGTCTTTTGGAATTGTCTTAGATCATTGTATTCTGAGAAAAGCTAAGTCTATCAAAGTTGATCATCACACAATGTTGCTGTTACTGTGAACAATGTTGCACAATGTTCTCCTGGTTCTCCTCACTTCACTCAGCATCAGTTCATGTAAGCCTTTCCAGGTTTTTCTGAAGTCCACCTGCTCCTCATTTCTTATAGCACAATAGTATTCCATTACATTCATATACCACAACTTGCTCAGTCATTCCCCGTTTGAGGGGCATCCCCTCATTTTCCAATTCTTTGATACCACAAAAGTTGCTATATTTTCGTACATGTTGAGTCCTTTTCCACTTTTTTTATGATCTCTTTGGGATACAAACCCAGTAGTGGTATTGCTGGATCAAAGGGTATGCACAGTTTTATAGCCCTTTAGGTAGAGTTCCAAATTGCTCTCCAGAATGGTTGGATCAAATTCAGATTTTCTTGACTCTGATCCTGATCTACCATCTAACTGCCCTGATGTTGTATGGAGAACAATTAAAGGAATAGAAGATGTTTAGCCTAGATAAGAGAAGATTTAGGAAATCACATTTTGAAGATGTGTCATCTGCTTAAAATGTTAGATTTGTTCTATGAGGTTTCAGGAGACAATACTAGGACCAAAGAGCAGAAGTTACAGAGTGAAAGATTGTTATTGTTCATCCTTCCTTCTCAAAGAGAACCAGTGACATCAGGAGGGTGATGTCTGGACTTTGCAAGTGAATTGGATTCAGAGTTCATCAGCCTCCAAGTCATCAGCCTCACTCTCTCCTCCAGTCATTAAATTCCAGTGGCAAGACACAGGCCAGGATGACTGGTGATGGCTCAGGATGCAGTGGGAGACCTTGGATTTTTTAAGCCAAGTTCTTTCCAAGGTCTCAGTTTGTCTGAGGCAACATCCATTCAGTAGTTAAGGTTAGATAAAAACTGAGGTAAAAGATTATTTACTTTGCCTTCACAAAAGAATCAATCAGGGAAGGGAAGACTCTCAGAGTTTCTGGCCAGAAGAGAAACAATAGCTACTTACACTCACTAGGAGTCATCAAAACCCAAATGATGAGCAATTGAGACTTAGGCTAGGACCTCTGGTGAATGATTACAGCTCAAAAAAAGGAAGTATTGTCTAACAATGTTGTACCAAAAATGGAATGGGCTGTCTTACAAGATACTGAGTTTTCTCCCATTGTAAATATTTGGAAGCTTGAATACAAGCACTTCTAAAGGATTTCTATATAGCCTGAGCTGTTGAACTAGATGACCTATATAGTCACTGTTAAACCTATAATTTTCTTCTATAATTTTCTAAAGGTATGGAAAATATTTTAAAAAACAAACATGGATTCTGTATAACTGAAATTACTTGGATGATTTATTTTGATAGCTTAGTTTTAATGATTTAATATAATATTTTATAGTACATAGTAAATGCCCTGCTTAGTATGTTTGCACTAATAATAGCTTACCAATATGATTTTAACTGTCTCTTTGGGCTATTAAATCTTTGTTAAGAATAAATTATTTCTCAAGCTTAGGTATCAATGAAATGAGAATTACAGAGAATCTATGATTTGGTCTGGTTGTTTCGACATCAGTATTTATCTAATGCTTAGAGCATAATCAGTTTCTGAATAGGACCTTGTGAGGACTATCACTATTGGATAATATAAGCTCTGCTATTAATTTATCACCCAAGTTAGACAAGTCATTTAGTTTCTTTACCTCAATTTCCCATGCATGAAATAGGCAATTTCTTGTTAAGTTAAAGAAGAATTTTGAGGTCTCTTTATGAAAGGGGTCTCTATCTAAGTGGTGAAATTGTATTTATTAGAGGGGAAAGTTGTTGATTTTAAATACTGAGGAAGCCCTTGAAGAATAAAGAAACAATTCTCAAGAAAGCTATACACAGATAAATGATATATGACACAAATAAAAGATATATTAAACAGTTTGACAAAATTAGCAGGGCTATTTCTATGAGATGTTTTAGAAACTCTAAATTAAACTTGATTTCAAAGACCCTGAATGAAATGAGAAGATTAGTTAATGCAACCTAAGATCTAAAAGTCTAAGTAATCTCTCAGAAATGTTAAGAAAAATGTTATCTTTTGGGAACAGGTCTACATAATCATGTTCACTGCCTAATTAAGGTAACCAGTCTTGCATCCTACCCATCCCCATTAACCCTGAATATCCTAAATGATTGAGAAAAATATACCGTGGTTGCTGTTGTTGGAGGGGGTGACAGTTGGGAGTCTACATAAAATATTTCCATCCCCCCCTTTCACCTTTTCCTTTATAGGTGAAGCTTCCCTTTTTTGTGTCCCCAAAAGGATATAGATATAGGGTCATTTTTTTTTCCTCTTCAAAATCCAGGCAATTAGTCCCATAGGCTCCCTCTTGTCCTTTCCTCCAGCTATTTTGGGGAGCTGATTATGCCAAATATTCATAGAATTAAATAAGTTGTGATAATAAAAGTCAGCTTATCTTTATCTGGAGACAAAATCCATTATAAATAGCATAAACATTAAATAAACAAGGTTTAAAAAGAGCAGGGAACTCCAAATGGGAAGCTGGTTCTTTAGGTAGCAATGTAGCTGGTGAGGAAGAGGAAATGAAAAGTGGATAAATTTACCAGGTCTCAACAGCCATACAAGGCAGGCATATTTAGGCACACAGTTAAGTTCAGTACAGGAAGCTCACTCCTTAAGCAGGTCATTCAGCTAGGCAAGACTCCAATTGTACATGATAATCATCAGTCTTATAGTCACTCTGGGGGTAGCTGCAGTCTTGATTTGCAGTCAGGTCCCAGGACATACAAGTATCCGTATCTCCATACCCCTCTGTGTGAGATGGAAGAGTTCGGAGTCTGAGTTTCAGATCAAAAAAGTTCTTTATTCTTTCTCATGAGAAAGGGCCCTGCCCCTGTCGCTCAAATGGCATCTGCCAGGGAGAGCAACGTGTGGAAGCAAGCCCATGGTGATATATGCCTAACACAGAAACCCTAACCCCCAACTGGCTTTTCCATTGGTGGGGAGGTGGGCTCACAGTCTAAACGCAGGAATCTATCTCAGAGACCAAGAACACAGAAATATGTGGGTGTCCAATGCAAGGCCAGGAAAGTAGTTTTGTCCTTACTTGGCATATCTTGTGCTGGGGTGGCCCTGGGGAGGGTCTCCATTGCTCCAAGTCCCAGACTCCTGTAAGATCAGGTGACTTCAAAACTTGGACCTAGAGGATGCTGAAGCCATTCTAAATTTGATGTTGCAGAATGGGGAAACTTCACTGCAAGTTATCCCTCACACCTCCACACCCTTCCTTGAAAAGTTCCAAAATGTCAGGCCTCTCTTCTTCCACATGGCTCTTATTATGGAAGACCCTTACATATCTTCTTCCGTCTGGGAAAACTACATTTCCCAGCAGCTCCAAATGCCAATACAGGGCTTCATAGACCTGACTCGAGAAAATACCCAGGCATTTTTGCAAACAATCCAAGCTATCTCCATAGAAAGATTCACTATCTCCATAGAAAGATTCATATTTTTCCAAGGATTTTTAGAATTAGCATGCTTCACTTTGCCAAAATAGAAGTGAGATAAAATAGAAAGTCACAAAGCAGAAACTATTTCCCACAAAAAGGTGACTAATAATTGTGAACCACTGGATGGATGATTTACAGTCTGGGATATCCACAAAGTCCTAGAATGACCTTGAGTCTATACTTATTTTTTCATCAGTACTATTAGCTTTTTTGTAGTGCTAAGATTGAGATTTTTCAAAAAAAAAGATCACTTCAAAGAATAACATTACTTAGGAGACAATCTTAGATGAGGACCACACATTTCTTTTAAACCACATTTAGGAAAACTTGGCTGACTCAAGCAGCAAACACTAGAAGAACATTTTTTTTTCTTTCTCTCAATACCTCTGCAAAGCAGGAACCATGCAGAAAAAAAGAGAGATCTATAACATTACGAGATGTGCCCACAGGAAGGAAGGAAATCATAATCAGAGTCAAGAAGTATTTATTAAGCACCTACTATGTACCAGGAACTAAGCTAAGCCAAAGTAAGAAGTAAAGCTCTTAGAATTTTATTTCAACCATGTTCTTTTTTCTCTGGCATAATATAAACTAAGGGGGGGTGGTATTGAATGCTGCCCTGCTAATCACTATCAACTATTATTATGTTTTATATGGAAATTTAAATGTTCTAGATATTTCAAGATACCAATTATTAAGTGCTATTAAGAATTAGTATTAGGAACAAATATTATTAAATATGTTATAAGTGATGAACATGTCCCTTAGATGAAAATACAAGTGCTCCTTTTCTCTGAAAGAAAAAAAAAAGCTCCAATAAAGACCTATCTGATTTGAAACTGTTTGGAAATCAATTGAGAAATTAAAATGAGTGATAATCATAGTGTGTGTGGCTCAGACACTGAACTTAACATGCATATTTTTAGATAAGTATTACATTTTAAATATAGTAGTAATTACCATATCATGGGGAAGACAGCCTAAATTTTTTACATATGCACCTGAGGACTGGAGAAAAAAATTTATGTTCAGAAAATGTTACTGTTACCAAGAAGATACATACTGTTTAAGAGAGAGTACTGATTTTTATGGATGAGACATAAGAACCTAGGGAGACATAGACCAATTCAACTTGGTGCAGTATAGAAATGAATGTTATCCCCTCTTTCATCATTACCTCTCACTATCATTGATATCAACTGGAATTATGCACAAGCCAGTGTTTTAGATGACATACAAATCCCTTACACTCACACACACAGATTATATATATACATGTATGCATGCATATACAATATGCACATACATATGTACATACAAATCCCTTGCATGTATATATAAGGGATTTTAATGTAAATATCTATTATATATTATGCACATATATATGACATGTGTGCTGTATATACATACATGCAAATCCCTTACATATATCTATGTTTATATAGTTAATTCTTTAAGATGAACCCATTGACTGATGACACTATTTGTTTTCCCTTCTCCTACTGAATTTTCCATTTTAAATTTCAGTTTGTTCCTTCATTTCCTGATCACCCTAAGTAAGCCCCTCCTTCATTTTAACTTCTAAAGTATATTTATAGTCTATGCAGTTCTGCCTCTTTTGAATGCTGTGCATTCCCAACTTTTAATGAAGGCCACAAACATATAAAAGGCAAGTTTAGCCCTCTTTAATTTGAGACTTACAGACCTCAGCATTTACACAATTACCTCATCCACTCTCCCCATGCCACATTTTTATGTTCTTCTAGTACCCAATTAACACCTCATTAAATCGCAAACATATAGTATATTTCATTACTAACTCTTATAATGCAACCCCCACCTGCAACTGAGAAAAATCTGAATTTTCAGGTGAGGAAGGGTGGTTTAGAAGCTAGAATAAGGGACTGAGCACCAATAAGTTCTTTTCACTGTTCTTGACATATAGAAAAACAATCAGAATTATCCAACAATGGAAGACAATGGGTTCCTAATTATTGGAAGTTTTCAAACAAAGCCTGGATGACCACCTGTGAAGTATGTTGTATAAGGATTCCTTTTTTATTATAGGGGGACCTCCCCCTCCATGAATTTATATAATGAATTCCCTAGGCAAAGCAGATTCAAGATACTTTGTGGGCCTGTATCCACTCAAAATCAGAACTCAAGAGCCCCCATTACATATATGTAACCTTGGCTGATGGTTGGACTAGAGGGTGATAGTGAGGAAGAGTCCAGGGTTGTGCTGTAACTGTGAATCTGGGTAGGATGGTCAACTTTAGAAAGAGGTATGGGGTTCAGGGGAGAGGAAGATAATGAGTCCTATTATTGATAAAATAGGGGTTCCAAAGGCTAGGAAGGACAGAAAAATTTGTGGATTATGGACAGCATAGAACTAAGGTGGATAAGGATGAGGAAAATGTATCACAGGATTGGGAAAGAACAAATACCCCATTCTCCAAAAATTGGAAGAGTGCAGAGCCTGTAAACTATAGACCAGGGAACGTGACTTCAAGTTCTATTAAAATTTTAGAACTTATATTAAAAGGATGATTTATGAATATCTAGAAAGGGAAGTAAGTGATAACTGGCAAACATAGTTCATTCATTAAGAATAATTCATTCCAGATCAACTTTATTGGTAGGGTTACTAGACCAAGGAATGCTGTAGACATAATTTTCCTAGCTTTCAGCAAATCACTTGATCATGTCTCTCAGTATTTTGTGGACAAGCTGGAGATACATGGGCTAGATCATAGGAGTCAAACAAGCAGTTCATCTGACATAATGAAGGAGCCAGATTAAAATGTAATTGAGAAACATTTAACAAAATAAATAAAAATGCAATAGAACACAGATGATGTCGATATTTTGTAGTCTAAGTCAATGTGGCCCACAAGGATCCTTATGTTTGATTTAGTGGGCCCTTTCTTCCTTGCTTCCTTCCTTCCTTGCTTCCTTTCTTTCTCAATCAAGCTCAAGTGACTTGCTGAGGGTAACAAAGCTAGTAAATATCTGAGGCCAAATTTGAACTCAAATCCTCCTGATCCCAGGGCTGGTGCTCTAACCACTTCACCGCTTAACTACCCCTTAGTGGGCCCTTTCTATTTTTCTTTAATACCACTGGGATAGGTAATAGCATAGTAACTGGGTTCCAAACTGGCTATAGCCTAAAAGTAGAAATCGAAAGTTCTGTGTCAAGTTGCAGAATAATCTTTAGTGAAATAACCCAAGGATGTGTCCTTTGTCGTGTGGTATTTAACATTTGTAACAGTGAGTTGGTTTGGAGTTATAGATGATATGCTTATCAAATTTTCAGACGGCACAAAACTGAGATAAATGGCTAACATTGGATAAGAAGATCCAAAAATATCTCAACAGGCAAGATGAATAACTGAATCTAATAAGAATTTTAATAGGGATAAAAACATAAAGTCTTACACTTGGGTCCAAAAGAAAAAGCAAATTCAAAAGCACAGGATGGAGGTGTGACTATATAACTGGATCTGGGAGGTTTTAGTGGAAAGGGAGTCATCAGTGCAATATGATAGCCCCAAAGGCTAGTGTGATAATAAGCAACATTGAAAGAAGCTTAGTGCCTAAAACAAGGAAAGTAATAACCCTATTGTTCTCTGCTGGTAAGGCTGCATATGGATTGATACATTCAGAATCTTAAGTCAGTAAGCTTGACACATCTTAGGAAGGTCATGAAGAAGATAGAGAACATTCAGATAACAACCCGGATTAAAGCAGTCTTAAGACTCAAGTCTCAGCTGTTAAAAGTACAGCTCAAGGAATTGCTAGTGATTAGCCTACCGAAGTCTTTGAAAGGTGGTCTCATGAGAAAAGGGACTGACTGGGAAGGGCTGAACCAGAAACCGTGGGGAAGAGCTGCAGAAAGGCAAATTGATGCTTGCTGGGAAGGAAAAATTATCTCAAAGTTTTACAGAATCACAGAATTGAAAGTAAAAAGGGATCTTGGTGGTCATGTAGTACAATCCGTCCCATATGGGGTTGCAACCCACAGTTGAAGAAGTGCTGAAGGGGTTGGAAGTGGAAAAAGTTTAAGAAGACCTGCACTAGAGGAATTCCTACCATAGCATACCTGATAACATTTTGTCCAGCCTCTGCTTGAAGACCAGCAAGGCAGGGGTGGGGGTGGGGAAGTACAGCATTTCTACGGTCAGCCTTTATCTACTTTGGATATTCTAATTTTTAATGTTTTTCTTGCCATTGAACTTAAATTTGCCTTTTTACAACTTCACCTCTGTAATGGCAAGCAAAAAAGTACTTAGCACTTTGTTTCAGTTACTTAAGTATTTATCACCTTGTTTGATCACCTTGTGATTTGAAGCTGGGAGGAACTTGCTGACAAAACAGGAAGGATGAGACAAGAAGGAGAACTACCATATATAAGGAGAAGCCCAAGCTGGGACAGAGAAGAACTGGTAGAAAGCATGGCTATGGCACCAGAACTTTGTCTATCTGTGTTGATATTACTTTGTCAGATTTGTCTGCTGATAGAGGACATTGCTGTTGTTACAGAAGCCCTAGGACCTTACTGCTGGTTCAGAAGCCCTGAAAGAGGACTTTCTTGTTGTCTGTTTACAGAAGTCCTGAAGGAGGTCCTGGGACTTTACTGATGATTTGTGTTGCTTTCTAAAATAGAGACCCTGTCTTCCGGTATGCGTTGATTGCACAGGCAGAAAGTGAATTGATGATAGTGCTGGCAATATGAGTGAATATTGTTGTAACTCTGCTAAGCTTGATGTGTGTAGATATTATTGTGGGTCTAAGTTTTCTCTCCCCAGAAAAAGAGACTTCAAAAGACTTGAACTGTATGGGTCACCGGGACATTCAAGCTGGAGCAGGAACTAGAACAGGAACTGGAACAGGAGCTAGAAGCTGTTGACCTGTGAATCCAGGTGATGCCTGGGTAAATTCAGTAAAGAGCTGGACCTATGGAAGAGGAACTATGGAATCTGGGAGCCAGCCTCTAGTCAAGTTGAAAAGCTCTTTCTGTGGGTACTTAGTGCTGAATGAGAAGAACATGATTTCCTGTGGCCTAGGGGTGGGAGAACTTTGTACTTTGTACCTTACACCCCTTAAGGATGTTTGAGTTAAGGATGATTGGAAACTAATCTCCAATTAAGAAGAAAGGAGACTTTTTGACTGGGAAATTAAGACTGTTACCTAGGGGTGTGAAAACTTTGACTTTTATACTTTGTGTCCCTTAAGAAGGATTGCTCCTTAAGGATCATTGAGTTAAGGACTTATTGAATGATATCTTTTGTTTAAAACTATGTGGTCACTTTAGTGATAAGTTGTTATATCATTGTGAATGCTGTACTTTGGTTTTTGTGAATATTTTGCATTAGTTTATTGCTGAATAAATAGAGAGTTGACCATGCTTTGTGATCAGGATCTGAGAACTATTCACAGCAGCAGTCCTCTGGAGAGCTGCTTGTACTTGGCTTTACAACCTCTTACTCCTGGTTCTGTTCTCTGTAGCCTACAAATATTTTATCAAACGTCTACTGTGTACCATGCATTGTGCTAAGTAAGCATCGGAGATACAAAGAAAGGCAAAAAAATTAAGCAAAAAAGAAAAAGAAAAAAGAGTCCTTGCTCTTAAGGAGCTTATAGTCTAATGGGGGAGACAACATGAAAAGACCTATGTAGAAACAAGATATATACAGGATAAATTGGAGATAATCAGTAGAGGGAAGGTACTAGCACGAGAGGGATCAGGAAAGGCTTCTTGTGGAAAGTAGAATTCTAGTTGAAATTTGAATGAAGAAATGGAAGCCAAGAGATGGTGATAAGGAGGGATAGAATTCCAGGCATGGAGGACAACCAGTGAAAATGCCTATAGTCTAGAGATAGACTGTCTTGTGTGAGGAACAGCAACTAGGTTAGTGTCACTAGACTGCAGAGTATTCAGAAAATGCTGATGGGATGGTTTTATATTTGACCCCGAAGGTGATAGGAAGTCATTAGAATTTATTGAACAGCAGGATTATGACTTGGTCAGACTTGACCCTCTCTTTTGGGAGAATCAATTTGACAATGAGTAGACTATGATGAAGAGAGACCAACCATAAAACAAATGACACAAATCTAGTCCCTTCTCCACATGACAACCCTTCAAACACCTTCCAGCATTGTATCATCTACAAATTTGATGAGCATATTCTCCAACACTTTATCTATGTCATTGATAAAAATGTTTACACGGCTCCATTTGGGTATCATACTGCAGAACTACTGAACCATCAACAACTACTCTTTCAGTCTAGCTATCCAACCAGTACTAAATCCATTCGATTGTACCATCATCTAATCAGTATCACTCCATCTCCCTCACAAGAATAGCACAAGCCACTCTAGCAAAAGCTTGGCTAAAATTTGGTAAACTGTATCTACCACATTCCCTTCATTTACTAGTTTAGTAATCCTGTTAAGAAAAATAGGTATTTGTTCTTGATAAAGACATACTGCTAGTTGTAATTATCTCTTCCCTTTCTATATATTTGCTGTTTTTAAAAATGATCTATTCTAGAAGAGGCCAAATGGTGCAGTGGGTAAGAGCACCAGCCCCAGAGTCAGGAGACCCAGGGTCAGTTCTGGCCTCAGATACTTAACACCCACACAAAATAACTGGACATGTAACCTTGAGCAAGTTACTTAACCCCTATTGCTTTAAAAAAATGATCTATTCTAGAATTCTCTCAGAAATAGAAGTTAAGCTTTCTGACCTATAGTTTTCAGTATCTGTTCTCCTTTTTTGATTTTTTAAAATCTTCTTTTAGATTTTGTGTCTTGGATCATGGAGATAGCTAAGGTTGCTTTATCTTTGCAGAACAATTTTTGTTTTGGAGAGGCTATAAAGGTCATAGGGAACAGAGAAAATGTCCAGTTTTTCCATCTTATTGTCACATGACCCCCTAAAAATCTCTTCCCTATTTTGAAAATTGAGATATTTGCCTTCTCCAATCTGGTGATAACTCTCCTGTTTTCCATGGTGTTTCATGTATTACCACTATTGATTCAGAAATTATATCTTCCAGTTCTTTTTAGGGTCGAAGGATGTTGTTCATTTGGGCCCGGTGACTTGAATTCATCAAAGGTCATGCTATGTTCACTTACTACCTCCTTATTTATCTTGAGTATCAACTCCTTATTAATAATTTTAGTTCTGTTATTTCCATTGTGAAGGCCATTTTCCTTTGCAGAGAAAATGGAAACAAAATAAGACTTGAACACCGTTGCCTTCTCTCTGTTTTCCCTTAACACCGTCCCATCTACCCAACAGAAAGGTCTTATCCCTTCTTGGATCCTTCTTGTTCTCTTAATGTAACTTGGAAAAAAAAAATTTTTTTGTCCTCATCAAACTTTCCTCACCAAACTCAGCTCATTCTGAATTTTAGAATTTCTGACAGTATTCTTATAGGACTAGGCCACACTCTTACATTCATCTTCTTCTACCTGGCCATTCTTCAATGATTTATGATTTTTTTATCCCCATATTTTCTTTTTATTTCTTTCTTCTCTTTTGTTCCTTTTTCTTTTTTGCTATTAAAGTAGTGCTGCTGGAAATATTATTGCATAGATAATAGTTTTCTTTTCTCCTATCAATAATACCCTAAGGTTATAGTCCTACTAGTGGGATCACTAGACTAAATGATACAAACAATTATATATTTCTCATAGTATAAGGCCATATTGCTTTCCAAAGGGTTTGTACCAATTCAGTTTTACCAGCAGCATTAACAATATGACACTCTGTTATGATAACTAGCTTGTTTTAATCCTAGAATCAATATAATGATTCCCTCCTCTGTGATTTCATAGTTTATTTTAAATGAAAAGTTATGAATTCGTTCACAATTATTCTGAGTCCATTGTTAGGGAAGTTCCTAACATTTAGGCAGAGGTTGGGCTCTCTGCTTAGACTTCCATTTATATCCATTTTTAGTTAACCCATTGCTTCTTTATGGTAGAGGCAAATTTGTAGGTTATTGGAAAGGTTTGGATAACAAAACAGTGGATTATATTATAATGTCTATTGATACAACTAAAGAAGGAACACTAGTAAAAGAGCAGAGCTTTTTTCAGTATTTCTCACTGTCCTTCAGCATGTAGCTATATTAATGGTGGCAACTTGAGTCTTCTACTCCAAGATGCATGGAGGGCTATGGCCCAACTCAATACCTTCCTTCTCTTTTGTATCTGAGTCATATCATTTCTCCTTTAATTGGTTTTCCCATGGTGGCCAATTGTTGGCACAGTTCTATAAAACCACACTGTCTTCTATAACTTCTACTCTTTTCTGTAGCTTACAGATCCTTGGAATCTCTGGTCTCCTTTATTTTATACAATTTCCTTAGGTCATGACCAAGTCTCTCACACATTGACTTTGATTAATTTAAGGAGATTACAGGCCCTGTTCATACTCAGGTTGAGTACAATTGGCTGATTCAATTAAGTGTTCTTATCTAATAAAGTTAATTACCTTTAAGTGGGTGGGATAATCAGTAGAGTCCCACCTTTACAGGAGTATACCTATTTCTCTACTGTCTGGCCAGCACTGAATTTTTTGTGATTTTGAAATTTTTTTAATGAATTTATTGGATAGTGATATCTCTGAGTTGTTTAATTGGCATTTTTTTTCTAACAACTAGAGATTTTGAACAGATTCCAATTGTATTTCTCTTTTTTTTTAACTACTTGATCATATATACTGTGTCTGTTTATTTTCATGCTGTCACCTGCAGTTGTCCTTGTTGTGGAAGATAGCTAGCTGGATAATAGATCTTTTTCTGGGAATGGAAGGATCTAAATCCTCCAGGACCCACTTGTGTCTGCCTAGAGACTTGAATTTAGGCATGGCCTTCTCTACAGTTTTAGTCCTCTCCTTTTTCCCACCTTCTCCCACCTCTTTCCACCTCGATGGAGATTAATCCTCTAGCAACCATATTAAAGAGATCTGCTAAAGCTAAGAACAAATTGCTTTTGTCCAGAGGAAATGGCCTAGATCTTTTGGGGGATTTTTTCCTCTGCTAATTTGGAAAGGACTTAAAAAATAATGATGATCAATACACAGTATTAATAAAATTATAACAGCTCATCAAGTTCCTAAATGGCTTCGCCACTAAGCTGGAAAGGAAACATCCCAGCCAATTAAATCTCAGCTAATTAAATTAGTCCAACAGCCAAATGCTTCCCTATTTGTACTGTTGAACACAATAAAGACATACGCACAGAACAATTCAGATGAAGCTCATCTTCTATTAAGAGAAATCAAGTTTTAAGTACTATTGGAATAGTAATGAACAGCTTGAAAAGAGATAGGGAAATCTGGATTTAAACCTACCTCCTTAGATAAGGAGAGAAAGGAAGAGAAAGTAGAATGGAAGAGAAGGCATTTGATCAGCTGCCTGACTTCTCAGCCAAGGAAAGTTTATTAATGATTAAATTACCTCTCAATCTAGTCACCACTCTTGTCTCTGCCTCCATTAAATAAGAATACTGCTGCTTTGTCAGAACCTGGAAAAGTTCAATGTCATTCTTATCTATAATATCATCTATATAACTGGACATCTCCCTGACTCAGAACTCACAACACTAATTCAAAAGTTTCCCAGGTCATCCTATAGCCAGCCATATGATAGCTCCATTTCTCCCCAGACTGGGAAGACTACATCTCCCAAGACATTTAGTGAGTTTCTATATTGCCCTTCCTTTGCCTATAAGAAAATTGGCTTCTTTCAGAAGTTGGACCCTAATAATGACTTGATTTCCTAAACTATTTTTTAATCATGAATTTATCAAGTACTAACCTGCTCTATATCTTTGGTTCTAATTTTGAATTTTATATTCTGTTACATTGAATAATTTTTCTTTTCATTTTATCCAGCATTATTTATTGATTATATAAAAGCATTTTATTTAGTACACTAAAATGTTGTTTTAAAGGCTGTCTTCTAACAAGGTGTCTTCCATGCATATGTCAAAATTATACAAGTTTCCTCAAAAAAAATATAGCAGAGATTACCTTGTTTGACAACCTTTTGAGTATTAATATCAAGTGTGACATAAACCAGGGAAACATATGCTTACCAAATGTGTTTGTCAGTCTCAGGGAGGATATCCAGGGCAGCATCTAAGTCAAAAAGAGATTCCCTATAAATGGTGAAATACTCCAGATGCTCTTTGCAGATGATGCTGAATTCATTGCATTAAGCCCCAGAATATTGCAAACCCCTCTAAAATGAAATACATCCACCCATATAGGAAAAACTAATTGGGTGAAGAATTCCTTTCTATATAAGCTATGAAATATAGTTGGATGGAAAACCTATAGAGTTTATCCATCAGCATATTTTATCTTGGAGAGACACTGAAAATGGATAATGATCTAAGTTCAGCATTCAGAAGCAGGAGAACAGGCCAGGTTACTTTGGGAAATTGTATGGTTCTTTTAAGGACTCTGATTTTCTACCTGAAACACCTTGTAACACCTGTGTTCTGCTTCAGTCACTTCAGCCACTCTTTGTGATCCCATTTGGGGTTTTCTTGGCAAAGATACTGGAGTGGTATGCCATTTCCTTCTCCAGCTCATTTTACAGAGGAGGAAACTGAAGCAAAGAAGCTTAAGTGACTTGTCCAGAGCTACACAGTTAGTAAGTGGCTAAGGACAGATTTGAACTCAGGAAGATGAATCTTCCTGATTCCAAGTCCAGTGCTCTCTCCACAGATCATATAACTGTATGTCATGGAACATTACAATATTTTAAAACTTTAATTGATAACAATTACCCAAAGGTATATATTGGTTGTGAATTGGTAGCAGCAAATTGCAATTAAAGAATTATGCAGGAAGAAGGCAAAGGATTTCATCAAAGAAATATATGACTATAAAAGAAGATACGAGAGGGAGAAGTACCAATGTACGGCCCAAGTACTCCATTGGTATTCTTATAATGACAAAAAATATAAGGAAGACCATCAACAAGTTGGGTGGCTCCCCTGTGGTGAACTTACTAGAGAACATAACAAGTCATACAGGATGGGTAGGAATGGATGGGTAGTGATCAGCACTATGGGAGGAAACACCAACATTAATGAGATCACAGATACACCAGAGTATCAGAATAACTTGCATCAGCTGGTTTTGATCATTACCACTTTATAGTGTAATTTGAAGTCTGACAGTGCAAATCTCTAATAGCTTATATTCATCTTCACAGTTTAAAAGGCTTTCCACATTGGGGCATCCAGGTAGCACAGCAAGTAAGAACACCAGCCCCAGTGTCGGGATGACCTGGGGAATTGAATCCCGGGCTCAGACACTTAGCACCCACCCAGAAACACCTGGCCATGTAACCTTGAGCAAGTTACTTAGCCCCAATTGCTTAGGGGTGGCCAGGTGGCTCAGCTGTAAGAGCACCGGGCCCAGAGTCGGGATGACCTGGTGATTGAATCTGGGCTCTGATACTTGGCACCACACCCAGAAATAACTGGCTGTGTAACCTTGAGCAAGTTACTTAACCCCAAATGCTTTTAAAAAAAAAAAGGCTTTCCACATATATTATCTCATTCCTCATAACTCCTGTTAATAAGCTGTGTAAGTTTTATCTTCATTTTGTAGATAAGAAGATGAAGGCTCAGATAAATTTTGCTATTTGTACAAGGTCACATAGCTAGTACCCGCAAAAAGGTTAAGACTAGGACCCAGATCTGCTGTTACCACATCTAAGGTTCTCCACAGGAACTTGAATCCTCATGTTTTCATTCAAGGTCCATTGGTGTTTCCATCATAGAGAGTGAGAGAGTCAGTCAACATTTGTTAAGCTCCTATTATATGCCAGACACTGTGTTAATCACTGGAGATACAAAAATATGACTTGAGACAGTCCCTAGGTCAAGGAGCCCAGAGTGTGATGGGGGAGACAATACATAAAAAGGAGTCAAAAACAGAGGGGGTAGAAGGTCATAAATCCAGGGTAGGAAATGATCTAAAGAGGTATGAGTTTCTGAGTTGATTTAATCTTGAAGAATAATGGATTTCTGGATGTGATGAAGTTTGGGAAAGTAGCCAGGTGGGAAATGATTATCAGAATTCCCTGGGCACCATTTTTAAATGAAAGAGGATCACACCTTGCTGCCTCAGATTAATCACTTAATTGTTTGAATTATCCACTTCACTTAGATAGTATGGAGCAATGGAAAAAACACTGTACTTTGAATCAGAAAACTTGGGTTCAAATTGCATCTTTTCTGTTTACTACATGTGTGATCTTGGATAAGTCTTGGGGCTTCAATTTCCTTTCTTTTTCTCCTTCTTTCTTTCTTTTTTCCTTCTTTCCTTCCTTCCTTCCTTCCTTCCTTCCTTCCTTCCTTCCTTCCTTCCTTCCTTCCTTCCTTCCTTCCTTTCTTTCTTTTTCTTTCTTTCTTTCTTTCTTTCTTTCTTTCTTTCTTTCTTTCTTTCTTTCTTTCTTTCTTTCTTTCTTTCTTTCTTTCTTTCTTTCTTTCTTTCTTTCTTTCTTTTTTCAAAAAGAAGGACTGGACTAAGTAGTTTTCCTTCTAACTCTAAATTCTGTGACCTGATTTAAATTTGTTATTACTGAAATTGAGATAAAAAGGGGATTGTCAGTTATAACAAAGGTTTGGCATATCCTCCCCATGCTCACCTTTTCTTCACCTCTCACCTGTAGAGAAGCTCCTCCATTTTTTCTATACTTGAGTTTGAAGGAATCACTCTTGTCATCACATACTTGCATTAGTGAACATAACATTTTGGGGGTTGTCTACCTCATGCCCAATGTCCTTGTATTATCTCCCTTAATATAAACTACAGGAAAACTGACAACCCTGGAAGGGGGAGGGTGGGAAGGAGAAGGGCCTAAGGAAGATGGAGAGTAAGTCAGCCAGGTAGTTAGTTCTCCTCTTTATTTTTCAAATTTCTCTTCCTATCCCTCTTAGTAACAGTATTGAGAAGGTTCTCTGCTATATGTGTATATATCTACAACCATGCCAATGCCAATCTCTGTTCTGTCTGTCTGTCTGTCTATACACAGTTGCAGCCAGAGAGCAATTCTTTCTTCTATACAGAGGTGACACCAATTTAAGCGATAAATCTGAGAGGGCAGAAGAAGAGCTTTCTGCCCCTCTATTCCCAGGATTACATTTTTCTAGTGTCCTCCTGAATATGAAGGAGAGAATCATAAAATGTAGAGCTTGAAGGACCTTAAGGATCACTTGATTTAATGAACCTCCTGACTTTACAGATAGAGGGTCCCTTTGGTGAAGCGACTTCACAGATATTACACAGTTAGTTAGTGGCAGAGCAGGGATCTGGACTCTTGTCTCCTGACTCCTAAGTGCTCTTTCTACTATGGTCATGAAAATCAAACCATCACAAGAACGTTGCGTGTCTTAAGGATTGTGTGCTGTGTACCCTGGAGAACAAACTTGGAAAAAGAAAGTTAGTGACCTCACTGTGCTTCTTCTAAATATCATGTCCACTTATTTAAACAAAGTAGAATATGTATACAACTTGCGGTAAATTTGGACCTCTTTCTAATCATTCTGGATGATTTATTATAATAAAGAAAATTATTCTTGTTTCATAGCTCCCTCCTGTATTAGCACCCACAGCTTTCATTGCTTCTACCCCCTCCCCAACCACCAGCAAATCATTCTGATTGACTGACTAGATGCCCCCAATGTATTGGATAATTATATAACCTTCTGATTTACCTTGGTTATATAGAAATGCCCTTAGAGCATTGAAATGAGGCGGAAAAGCAAATTGCTGTAATAATTGCTTCCAGACAGCACACTGTATTACTTTATGCAGTAGTCCCAAGAAAGAGTGTGTCTAAAAAAGCACTGTGATAGGAGGAAAGAGCCTGGGAATGAAAGTCAGGAGATCTGGGTTCTCATTCTGGCTCTTTCACTAACTGATTATTTGACTCACAAGTGGTTATTGTTGTTGTTTGTCCTTAGTTCTTGAAAAGGACTATGACATCGGGAAGGTGATGTCATGACTTGCAAGTGAATTGGATTTAAGTGAGGGAGGGCTGTGCAAAGTCACCAGCCTCACTTTCTCCTCTGAAGCCATCTGGGTCTAGTGGTGAGATACATATCAGGGTGACTGGAAATCACCCCTGTTTGTTTGACTATGCTCAAGTCACTAAGAAGTAAAGAATCAGAAGATGGGACAGAATCTTAGAGATACTTTAACTTCTGTTTATTCTTCAGTTAGAAGTCAATTATCTTAATTTATTTAGTTTTAATTAGATTGTAAGCTCCTCGAGGGCAGAGACTTTCTTTTGCCACCATTTATACCTTCAGCACTTAGTACAGTGCCTGGCACATAGTAGGTGTTTAATAAATGTTTATTAATTGGTTATCTGATTTTTCTACCTACTCTAATTCTATCCATTCTTGGACAGGAGTCCTCTCTACACCTCCAAGAAGAGTCAGTTTTCATTTGAAAACTTCTAGCTTAGAGAAACTCACTATCTTCCAAAGCAGTCCATTTTAATTTAAGAGAGGAAATTGTAAGGAAATATTTTGTTGGTGTTTCACTGAGCCAAAATCTTCCTTTCTGAAATTTCCATGCATCACTCCAAGATTTGCCCTCTGGGATAAGGCAGATAAATCTTATCCTTATTCCACTGAGCAGGAGTCGAAATTGTTAAAGACAGTTACATCCCTCATAAATTTTCTTTTCTCCAAATAAACATTACTAATTCTTTCAAGTCTCATATGGCATGGTTTCTAGTCACCTCATCATCCTGGTCATCTCTGGATAAGATTCAGTTTGTTCATGTCTTTCCTCAAATGGGTGTCTCACTTTGTCTTTCTGAGTTTCAATTTCTGCTCTTTTCATTTATATATGTAAAATGAGAGGGTAAAAATAGATGATTTCTCATGCTTCCTTTAAGTTCTTAAATTTTATGATGCTAAAGTTTAGTAGATGGAGAATATTTCCTCATTGACATATATAGGTTATAATTATATTTCTAAAATATGTGTATTATTGATAATTTAAAAAATCTTTGTTGTCATTTGTCAATAGACTCCAAGAAGAGAAATTTTCTAAAGTGAAGACGTTGAACACAATGACCATGTCTGATGACCTATGCCTTATTTATGCACTGAAGTCTAGCATCTTGCTGCCCAGAGGTGGGATATATCTTTCATTGTCTTCTGAGTCAAGTTTGGTGCATTGACAAGAGTTCTCATATCTTTCAGCATTGTCTTTCCTTACAATATTAAAGTCATTGTGTAGATTGTTTTCTTGGTTCTGTTTACCCAAGTCCTGTATCAGTTCACACAAGTCATCCAAAGTTTCTCTACATTTTTCATATTGTCTGTTTCTTACAGCACCTTGTTCAATTATATTCATATGACACAATTTGTTCAGCTATTTCCAAATCAATCAGTATCTGCTTCGGTTCCAGTTCTATTTTACCATAGACACTGCTTATATGTATGCATGTCTCTCTGTGTGTAAATTTTGTACCTATGGGATCTTTTCCTTTGCTGTTTTAGTGATATTTCTAGAATAGTTCTAAATTGTTTTCCAGAATGGCTAGACCAGTTTATAGGGTATATGGGGTGTTCAGAGAAGACTAGCATCTCTGGTGTGAGGGCTTGCCGAGCCCTTTTCAGGGCTGCTTATGCACCTTTGGTGTCCACCTGTCACCCAACTTTCACCTGTGGTTCCTCTAAGAAACTGTAGCATGTGCAGCAGCTTTACCTTGGTAAAGAAAGCCTTCTCAGTAGAAGGGCTAAATCGGGTTGAGGGTCACTGACAGGCCTCAAACCCAAGTTAGGGGATGTCTATCTCAAGCATGTGAAGACTTCCCTCATTGGATGACAACAATTTTTTCGAGCACTGAGTTGGAGCTCTATGGAGGTGGCAGCAGTGACTCCCCTGAGCTGAGACCTTCACTCCGTCAGGGCTCCTTCCCTCTTCTGCCCCCCTTTTTTGTTTTTTGTCCCCCCCCCACACACACACCAGATCCTGAGGAGGCAGCTGGGGGGGGGGGAAGGCAAAGGCCCGTTGAGGGTTTTCACTTTTCTCCCCCTCCCCCCACCCCTTCCGACCCCCATCCATTAATATTATTCTTTTGAAGACTCCGTTATCAAGCCGCCAAAGGGGAGTGTGCAACTGCAGAAGCGGGGTGCTTCTTTGGGAGGAGGAGGAAGTCGGGGTGCCCCTTAGCACTATCCCCAGACTGCCCGCAACAGCAAATTCCTGGGGAAAACCCCAGGGCAAAACGCTCAGAAATGGATCCCTGCTCGAAGCACTAGACCAGAGGCCAGCCCCGCAGCAAACAACTGCAAACAGAAAAGAACGATATAAAGCAATCTTCAGGAAAGTCAGAGGCATACTCAGTAAGTTTACTCCTGCAGAGTCTCCTTGAGCTCCTCAGTGCAGGGGTAGAGTCTAAACTCCTCTTACAAGGGTTCATATTGCTAACTGTGGACAAGGCCCTTGCAGAGCCAAAGTATAGCTCAGTGTATACTCAACTGTGTCTGCGACTGACAGAAGATGCACCAAACTCTGATGGCCCAGAAGCTGAAGGTCAACCAGGACAGATGCAAAGTACACCATTCAGAGGCCTCCTAATTTCCAAACCACAAGAAGAATTTGAAAACCAGACCAGAAATGTTGATATCTATGACAAACCCCTTCCTTCCTGAGGAGGAGGAACAGAGAGCCATTGCTAAGATTAAGATGTGGGGGAACATCGAATTCACTGGAGAACTTGGCGAGCTTGATCTTATTCATGAATCTATCCTTCATTAGTGCATCAAAACACTTTTGGAAAAGAAGAGAGTACAACTTAAAGATATGGGAGAGGATTTGGAGTGCCTCTGTCAGAGAATGAGGACAGTGAGGCCTAGGTTAGACCATGAAAGAGCCAAGTCCATAATGGATCAGTATTTTGCCTGACTGTGTTCCTTAGTACTAAGTAAGAAATTGCCAGCAAGGATTCGTTTCCTGCTGCAGAATACTGTGTGGAGTTTTGAGAACACAATTGGATTCCTCGCAAAGCTTTTCTTGACAATGGACCAAAGACCAAATAAAATCCATCAAGATGCAGTAAAAGATCTAGGAGTTTTTATTCCTGCTCCTATGGCTCAAGGGATGAAAAGTGACTTTTTCTTGGAGGGAACTTTGATGCCACCCAGGATGAAACTTGACAGGGACCCACTTGGAGGACTTGCTGATATGTTTGGTCAAATGCCAGGTAGCGCAATTGGTACTGGTCCAGGAGTTATCCAGGACAACTGGATGGGGATGACATCGATAAAATCAACTCTTCAGAGAACATTTTTTTTTCCCAAAGGCTATGAAGGCAGCTGAAGTAGGTCTGTGGAGTGCTTAGAGCTTGGTCAGACATTGAAGATGCCAAATTCATCCACTAAATCCCAGGCCATCTTGCCATTGGACTTCAGTGACTATGGAAGAGATAGTGAGGCTGATGACTTTGTGCATCTCTGCCTCACTTAAATCCAATTCATGTGTAAGTCATCACTCATCATTCACTATTTTACTATTTAACTATTTCATTATTTTATTATCTTACTATTTTACCTACCTTGAAGTCCTATGGCAATGGGCAAGTGATGAAACAGCAGGTATGGATACACAGGAAGCTGTAGCCACAACTCTGCACATAGGCCATGCAAGGCTTTGGTTCATCTTTTCATTGAACTGAAGCAACAGTAGGATTTGGCAGTTCCCTGGATGTCTGAGCAGCTTTTTTTTTTTTTTAATGGACCAAACTACTCACTTCCTGGTGTGAGGAAGGGGCTAGAAAAGGTGCCCTAAAAATTATCTGTTTCACCCAGCTCTGACCTGCTTATCACAACAGGCAGGTATCTCCCCCATGGTCAAAACACAAAAAAATTATAAAAATTTTTTGTAAAGATGATTCCATTCATCATTAATACATGAAATGTGTGCACATTCATGGACAACACAAAATCTAGTACACCTGAGAGATGAACAATTCTTGTGAGAGAAATCAGCAGATACCACATCCAAATAGCAGCTCTGGGTCAGATAAGGCTGGTAAATGAAAGTCAGTTTATTGAACTTGGAGCTGGCAACATGTTTTTCTGGAGTGGCTGCTGTGAAGAGGAGCATCTGGTGAATGTGGCAGCAGAAGGGTGGGGACCCTGCTGTTTGTGGGTACTGGTAGGAGAGCAGAGTTCCTGGTTTTAGTTATAGGACAGAGAAGACAGCTATAGTTTGAAGTCACTAGGAAATGCAGGGAGCAAGATCTTTTGTGGGACAGCATGGCTGGGGGCCCCTAGCTGTGGTTTAGGAATGGAGAAGAGAGCCCAAGGTTGAGTCCTGGGACAGACCTCAGAAAATAACAGTAAGAAAGACATGAGGGGCAGCTAGGTGGCTCAGTGAATAGAGCACTGGCCCTAGAGTCAGGAGGACCTGAGTTCAAGTTTGGCTTCAGATACTTCACACACACACACACACACACACACACACAGAAAGACATGAGGTTTGGGGCATCATTCCCCATACCTCAGGACTAGAACTTGATTGCACTAATAGCTATTCAAAATAAATAAATAACAAACAGACAAATAAATAAATAAATTGAGTAAGCAAAGGAGAAAGAACCAAACCATAGATTGTTACTATGAGGAGAGACGATCTGGGTTCATATTCAGAGGAAGATGATAGAGCTAAAAAAAAAAAAAAAGCTGTTCCTTTTTCAAAGAGAAAAATTAAATGGTCCAAAGCACAAAAAGAGTTCTTGGAAGAACTTAAAAGAGAATTTAAAAATCAAATAAAAAGAGAGATCAAGGAAAATTTGGGAGAAAAAAATAAGAGCAATCTAAAAAAAATCAAGAAAAATATGAAAAGAAAGTCAACAGACTTGAAATAGAAAATCAAAAACTTAAGGAAGAAAAGAATTCCTTGAAAACCAGAATTGGGCAAAGGGAAGCTAATGACATTCTAAGACACCAAGAAATAATAAGAACAAGATTAAAAGAATAAAAAAAAATAAAAGAATGTGAAACATCTCATCAAAATAACAAACGATCTGGAGAACAGATTGAGGAGAAATAAAATGAGAATAGTTAGACCACCTGAAAATTGTAATTATAAAAAAGAATCTTGATCCATTATTACAAGATATTATCAAGGAAAATTACCCTGAAGTTCTAGAACAAGAAGGTAAAGCAGAAATAGAAAAAATCCAGTGTTCACTATCTCAAAGAGATCCCAGAAGGAAAACATACAAGAATATCATAGCCAAGCTTCAAAGTTTCCAGGTTAAGGAAAAAATATTGGAAGCAACAAGAAAGAAACAATTTACATATCATGGAGCTATAATAAGAATTACACAAGACCTAGCAGCTACTACATTGAAGGACTGTAGGTCTTGGAATACTATATTTCATAGAGCAAAATAGCTGGGGTTACAACCAAGAGTAATTTACCTAGCAAAGTATAATCCTGAATGGAAAAAAAAGAACACTTAACAAACTGAAAGACTTTCAGAAATTTGTGACCAAAACAGCAGAATGTAAGGGAAAAATTTATATATGACATCCAGGAGAAATATAAGGTAAATGTTAAAGACCAATTATGAGACATTCAATAAGGTGAAATTGTTTGCTACTTATATGTGAAAATATTATCAGTACTCTTATGACTGTCATCATTATTCGGGTAATTTGAAAGAGAGGTTTTGGATGAGCTGAGTATAAAGGAATGATTCTAAAAAAAATAAAACTGTAGGGAGAGATAAAAGGGAGTAATTATCTCATACAAATGAGGCACAAAAGGAAAAAATGATACAGAAAAAGCTAGTAGATGGAAGGGTAGGTAGTGCTGGAACCTTACTCTCATCGGGAGTGGGTTAAAGAGGGAACAACATATATGTGTGTATATACATACATACATACATACATACATATATATATATATGTCTTCTAAATTCAGAAAGAAATAAGAGGGCAAGAGAATAGGGTAAGGAGAGAGGATAAGTAGATTCTCTTAGAGGGGAGGGGAGGTTAAGGTATAGGAAGCTAAGCTAAGGTAGCAGGTAAAGCAGAAGAGTGAGGAAGGATGAGAAAAGGTTGAGAAGGATAGTGAGGAAAAACAGGAAGGAGGAAAATATACAACAAGTAATTATAGTTTATAATGTGAATGGGATGAATTTACCCACAAAAGAGAAACTGATAGCAAATTAAAAATTTGAATTCAACAATATGTTGCTTTTAGGAAATGCTATAAAAATGAGAGATAAACACAAGATAAAAATAAAGGACTGGAGTAGAATTTATTATATAAAAGAAGCAGGAGTAGTCATCAGATCTCAAAGTTAATGCTAAAATAAATTTAATCAAAAGAGAAAAATATGGAAACTACACTGTGTGTCAGCAATAGTATTCAAGATTGTTTTAAAATAAGTAGACAGTATAAAATACCTGACAGCAAGCCTGCCAAAACACACACAGGAATTATATGAATATAAATGTAAAACACTTTTTATACAAATAAAATCAAATTTAAATAATTGAAGTAATACTTATTGTTCATGGGTAGGTAAAGTCAACATAATTAAAAATTGACAATTTTACCTAACTAATCTATTTATTCAATGTCATCCCAATTAAATTACTAAAAATTATCATAGTGAGTTAGAAAAAAATAAAAGCAAAATTCATTTGGAAGAACAATAGGTCCAGAACTTCAAAGAAACCGGGGTGGGGGGGGGGTAATAATGTAAAGGAAACAGATTTATTAATATCAGACCTTAAACTAAATTATAAGGTGAGAGCATTGTTGAAGTGCAAAATGGATAATTTTGATTATTTTAAATTAATGTTCTTGTATAAATAAATCGAATGCAGGCAAGAATAGAAGGAATGCAGAAAATTGGGGGGAATACTTTCATAGACAATCAGATAGGATGTAACTGGGTTAGAACTATTACTGTGGTGTAGGAATGATGAGCCAATTGATTTAGAAAAACATGGAAAGACTTGGCCTTATGAAGGAAGATGCTATTCACCTTAAGAGAAACAGATGACAAGTAGAAATAAGCATAGTATAGTTTTACTTGTATGTGTACGAGTGTATATTTATAGATATAGCCCTCCCTCACTTAAATCCCATGCTCTTATATGTCATGGCATCACCTTCCTGATGTCTTGGTCCTCTTCAAGAACAAAGGACAAACAGCAGCAACATGTATATGTATACACATATGTATATGTAGCCATGCTTAATTGTGGCCAATTTAATTTGGAGGGGGGAGGGAAAATTAAGAAAAAAGTGCACAGCAGAGAACAAAAGAAAACCTAGGAGGAAGCAAAGAAAAACTGGGCAGCTTTGAAAACAATGTGCAGTGTTTATTACATAGGTTTTCTTGAAATGGAAATTTATTGTTTTATGTTTTGTCTTTTATGTTCTGCTGTGTTCATGGCACTTTTTTTCTTTTCTCATTTTGTATTTAAGTATAAAATAGATAAAGGCCTACAGAGTCGTTGTGTTGACAACACTATTAATATGCCTGTGAAACTTGAATAAGATAAGGTACTGGGCACTAAGGTCCTCTCTAGAGCTGAACTGCCAAACATTTAAACTCTGTTACAGAGTGCATCTCCAGTGGACTTGCCACATAGTTTAAATGCCAAGTGCTTGCTCAATCAAAAGACTGTTTTACAGAGAACTCACACAAGGTCAGTGCTCACACAATAATCAGAAGAAGCAGTACAAGCACACTTTCAAGGTCTCTCTGAAGAATGTTAGTGCTGATTGTGAAATATGGGAAATGCTGGCTCAGGACTGTCCAGCATGGCATGCCCACATCAAAGAAGGCACTGTGCTCTATTAGTGAAGCAGAATTACAGTCACACAAAGAAAATGGGAACTGCAAATCCAGAGACATCTCTATCTTGAATGTTCTAATGGACTATTTGTGCTTGACCTTCTGAGCCACATTGGACTGATCAACCACAGCTGAACTCACAGTGGCCTGACCCTAGCATCATAATGTCATGGGTCCTCTTCAAAAATGAAAGATGAGCAGCAAGAACTCTATCAATACTGGACTAATGTGTCTAGTTTCACACAGGCCCTAAACCAATGATCAGTTTCATCCTTTAATTTTTGTCTCTCTGATGGATGTGAGATGAAACTTCAGAATTGTTTTGGTTTGTATTTCTCTTAGCAGTGATTTGGAGCATTCTTCTAATTATGTGGCTTCAGATAGTTTATATTTCTACTTATGAAAGCTGTCCATTCATGTCTTTTGACAACTTGTTTATGAGGGAATGTATTTTAGTTTTGTATCAATTCCCTATATACCTTGGATATCAAGAAGTTAATCAGAGGTATTTGCTATAAATATTTTTTTCCTAAATCAACAGTTTTTCTTCATATTCTATCTGCACCAATTTTTTAAATGCAAAAGCTTTTCAATTTTATGGAGTCTAAATTTATATTTTTTTCCTTTATGAACACCTGTATTCTTTATTTAGTTAAGAATTCTACCCCCTAATTGTAATTTTGCATAGTACTTCTTTCTGATAGCTGTCATACCTAGCTTATAAAAGATTCTAGTAATTTCCTTGACTTCTTTCTTATTTTTTTATTTGGTTAGATTTATCTAGTTCTAAGAGGGAAAGACTGAAGTCCCCATACACTTTTAGATGTATATGTTATTCCCTTTTTTTCCCAGTTCTGATGAGAATAAGGTTCTATCACTATCAGCCCTTCACCCCCTCTTGCCCTCCATTGTAACAGTTTTTCCATTCGTGCCTAATTTGTATGATATAATTGCTCTATTTTACCTCTCCCTACCCAATTTAATTTTTTAGGATCATCCCATCATACTCAACTTAACCCCAAGTCTTTTATTTATGTATGTTCTTTCAGACTACCTTAGCAATGATGATGATATTCTTAAGAGTTACAGATAACTTTTTTCCCATGTAAGAAATAAAAAGTTTGACCTTATCAAATCTCTTATAATTGGTCCTTCATGTTTACCTTCTTATGTTGCTCTTGGTTCTTCTAGGTCAAATTTTCTGTTCAATTCTGATCTTTTTCTCAAGAATACCTAAAAGTCCTTTAATTACTTAAATATCTACTTTTTTTTCTTGCAGGATTACATTCAGCTTTGCTGGGTAAGTTATTCTTGGTTGCAAATTCAGAACCATTGCTCTTTGGAATATCATGTTCCGTGTCCTTTAGTCTTTTTTTTTTCAGAAGGAGGAAGACAGGGAAATTGGGGTTAAATGACTTGCCCAAGGTCACATAGCTAGTAAGTGTTAAGTTTCTGAGGCTGTATTTGAACTCAGGTTCTCCTGATTGTAGGGCCGGTGCTCTATTCACTGTGTCACCTAGCTTCCCAGTGCTTTAGTTTTTTTATGTAGAAGCTGCTAAATCTTGTGTTAGCCTGACTGTAGTTCCACAATATTTAAATTGTTTTTTTCTAGTTGCTTGTAGTATTTTCTCCTTGATATGAGAATTTTGAAACTTAGTTATAAAGTTCCTGTGCATTTTCATCTTGGGATTTCTTTCAACTGGTGATGGGTGTTTTTTTTTTTACTTTTATTTTACCCTCTAGTTATAAAACTTCAGGGCAATTTTCCTTAATCATTTCTTGAAGCATAGTGTCTAAATTACTTTTTTTAAAAATCATAACTTTCAGGTAGTCTAACAATTCTTATGTTATCTCTCTTTAATTAGTTTTTTAGGTCAGAATTTATCATGAAATATTTCACAATCTCTACTATTTTGTCATTCTTTTTATTTTATTTTATTATTTCTTGGTGTCTTATGACATGATTAGCTTCCCCTTGCCAAATTCTAATTTTTGAGAATTTATTTTCTTGGGGTGGCTAGGTGAACAGTGAATAGAGCACTGGCCCTAGAGTCAGGAGGACCTGAGTTCAAATCTGACCTCAGACACTTAACACAAAAAGCTAGTCATGCGACTTTGGGCAAGTCACTTAACCCCAATTACCCTACCTTTCCCCCTCCAAAAAGCAAAAAACAAAAAAGTAAAAAAAAATTTTCTTTTTTTTTGTTTGTTTTTTGCTTTTTGGAGGGGGAAAAGCAGGGAAATTTGGGTTAAGTGACTTGCCCAAGGTCACATGGCTAGTAAGTGTTAAGTGTCTGAGGTCACATTTGAACTCAGGTCCTCCTGACTCCAGGACCAGTGCTGTATTCACTGCTCCACCTAGCCACACCAAGAATTTGTTTTCTTTCATAAATTTTTGGATCTCTTTTTCCAATTGGTTGACTCTTTTCATAATTTTCTTGATTTTCTTAAATTACTCTTATTTTTTCCTAATTTTTCCTCAACCTCTCTGATTTTTGAAGTCTTTTTTTCAGCTCTTGGGAGAGAGCCTCATCATTCCTTTCTGGGATTAGGTTTTCAAGTTGAATCATTCTCACCTCCCTTTCCCTCTTACACTGTAATAACCATTTATAATTTTATTCATATAAGTCATCAATTTCTTGATAGGTTGATTCCTCAACATTTTCTCTAGTTTATTGACATTTTTAGAGGAATGTTATCTCCTCTTTTGTTTGTTCTTCAACTGACAGAGAGATTTCTCTTTATTTAGTTTTAAGCTTATCTGATAGCTTTTCACTTTGAGTTTTCCCCCTCCCCCACCAGTTAATGATTGCTAAACAAACACTTAAATCTTTTTCTAACTACTTCTAGTCAGAAGTTATATCTTCTTCCTTTGGATTTTTCACAGCCCTCATACTTCAATGTACATTTTCTCTAAATTTATTTTGTTTAATTTTGTATCACATTCATGAGTTTGCAACTTTTGTTTTTCCCCCTATATTGTAATTTTCTTGCAGGAAGGAATTATGTTTTATTCATAGTTATATGTCCCTCCAGTGACTCAGACCTGTGCTTTGCACATAGTGGGCACTGCATAAGCATTTCTTGAATTGAATTGGGAAACTTTTGAAAGACAGCAGTTAATGCTGGATAGAGGAATTCCTTTGGAGGTCATCAAGACGTGAGTTCAAGTCCTGACTCTGACCCATACTAGCAGTTTGACCATAGGAAAGCCTTTGAACCTCTTAACTCCACTAAACACTATGTAACTATCAGGGTAATAACTGCTAGAAAATGACATGAGAGTTTCTCATAGGATATCCTTCATGCCAATTAAGTCACAGATCTGTAAACCCCCCCCCCCCAAAAAAAAGGAACTCAGAGGAATTATAACTCACATTTGCAAATTACTTTAAAGTTTATGAAGTAATTTCCTGAAAACAGACCATTTTTGTGCAGTACAATGTTACATGTACATTTACAGAGGAGGAAACTGGGGTTCAGAGAATGACTTGGTCAATATCCTACAATTTGGATTTGAATCCAGTTTTTCCTGCTCTAAGCATAGCATTCTTTCCACTGTGCTGTGTTGCCTTTAAAATTTTTGGGTGAATCTTTTCATTAAGCAGGAAACACATGTAATAATAGCTACTTCCCAATTTATCTAGTTTATAAGCTTGGACTTTGATATATTGGGTTTTCCTGCCGTGGTTATGTCCTAATGTTCTTGTTCATCTAGGATAAAGGAAGAATGATATACCAAAACTGACATTTTTGTTCTCATAATTTCTTCATGTCAGGTTAATTTAGAATGGCTAGTTTCATAACTGTTTCCCCAGAGACTTGTGCCAGAGGTGGGGAACTGGCGGCCTCAAAGTCACATTCAGTCCTTTGATCGAATCCAAACTTCACAGAACAAATCCCTTTAAAAATAGGATTTGTTCTGTAAAACTTGGACCTACGAATCTAGAAGGCCATAGGTAGCCTCAAGGCCAGAGATTCCTCATCCCTGGACTAGCCCATAGTAGGCACTCAAGAGATGGTTATTGGATGATTGAGGCACTAACTGGTGCCTGAACAGAATTTTACAATCAGTGAATAGTTAAAGATAATAAGATATTAGTGGAAAGAGCATTGAATTTGAAGTCAAAGGATCTGGGTCTGAATTATGATCCTGCTACCTGGATTGTAAACAAGACATAATTCTTCTAGGCCTTAGTTTCCTAATGTGTGAAATGAGGAGTTGGGTTAGATGATCTCTATAATTTCTCTACCCCAAAAACATGAAAACTCCCCCCCCACCCCCATCGCCTCCCAGCCCAGCAGAATGAGTAGATGATAACAGTTGTTCTAACAGCCATGAAGGAGGCTGAAACAGACACTGGGGAACACTCACAAAGATGCCAAAGGCATCCACTGCATCCCAGGTTATCTCTAGTCATCTTGACTTTTGTCCTGCCACTGAATTTTAATGACTCTGGAAGAGAGAGTGGGTCTGACAGCTTTGTGCAACCGCCTCCTTAAATCCGGTTTATGGGGAAGTGGAGACATTACCCTCATCATGTCACTGGTCCTCTTTGAAAACTAAGGATGAGCATCAACAGAGAGATCCGAAGCTAGATGTTGTAGCAGAAAGAGCTAAGTCAAGAAGATGTGTGTTCAAATATGGCCTCAGACACTTCCTAGCTATGTGACTGAGCAAGTCTGTAAAATGGGGATAATAAAAATACCGACTTCCCAGGGCTGTAGTGAAGATCAGATGAGATAATATCTGTAAATCTATGTAAACTGGGGTGGCTAGCTGATAGTGAATAGAGCACTGGTCCTGGAGTCAGCTGATCTAGATCTGTGATTCTTAACCATTTTCGTGTTATGGATCCCTTTGACAATCTGGTGACTATCGAGCCCTTCTCAAAATGTGTTTAAATGCATAAAATAAAAAATAGCAATACCAAGGAAACCAATTATATTGAAACACAACTCTCTGTGTCTTTATCTGTCTCTGTGTCTTTATCTGTCTCTGTGTCTCTGTCTCTGTGTCTCTGTCTCTGTCTCTGTCTCTCTGTCTCTCTGTCTCTGTCTCTGTCTCTCTGTCTCTCTCTCTCTCTGTCTCTCTCTCTCACATACACACACACACTCAGACCTCAGGGATTCTATAAGCTTACTTCCCCTCAGGTTTAAACAATATTATTTAAAGGGACAAATCTTGTACTGAAAGGAGTTGTATTCCTTAATTTTATGCAGAATAATAAAAGACCACCTGTTCTGAGTCTTGTACAGTTAGAAGAGATAGGGCAGTACTGACCTGATACTATCTTAAATAGAACCAAAGTACACAGGCTTGAGTACTGTCAACCATATGGCTGCTCCAGACCTAACTTACTATTCTTAAAGGCTCACATCTCCACAAGGTTCTCTATTTATAAAAAGCAGTTTAATAAAAGTTGGCTTAATTCGGAGGGGACTATTAAGGTAGTTAATGAAATGACACATAATTACTTTGAGATCTGTAGGGGGGTAAATAATAGGGGGAAAGAAGAGGGTTGGAGTTTTGATTTCTTAAGGCTCTGAGCTGGGTATGTTTGGGACCAGCCTGTTTCATCTTTCGAAGTTCTTTTCAGATTCTAAGATTTAGTTCAATTAAAATGTTGCCCCTGATAGTTATTTTTTTAAAAGCTACAATTCATGCTGCAAGCCTTAAAAATACATCAGAATGTTCCCTCATCTAAAATTCTGTTTTTAAAAGTACATTAAGCTATTAAAGACCTCAGTAGCCCAACAGGGTGATTCCTACCCAGCAGGATGTGTCTATCCTCCTAACAGAAGGAGGATAAAGGAAATTAGGCCTCAAGAGTGAGTCCAACAGTTCTGTAGAGCAGATCCCAGAAGATATACATTTAAGTAACTTCTGCTTTCACAAAACAAAACCTTACTACACTTTTTCTTTCGAGAAGCCAAAACATAGTATCATTAGACTAGCTTCCATAAAATGTTCATTCTCTGAATGTTTGTTTTATACAAGGGAGTGCTAAAGCATAAACTCCATGCAGCTTATTCCTTGGGTCAGTCACAAAGTCAAGACTTGAATCTGGGCTCTGATTCACAATCTTGTGTTTATCACTGCACTGAGACCTTTAATGAAATCTTTCATGTTTCCTTCCTTGGCTTCAAGTCATTAAGAAACTAGTTAGAGGGGCGGCTAGGTGGCACAGGGAGTAAGAGCATCGGCTCCAGTGTTGGGATGACCTGGAGATTGAATCCAGGCTCAGACACTTAGCACCCACCCAGAAACACCTGGCCGTGTAACCTTGAGCAAGTTACTTAACCCAGATTGCTTAAAAAACAAAAAGTAGTTAGAATCCTAATGAAAACTGAGCAAAAATGTCATTATTTTAAAAAATGTTACCTGTTTCCCTCACTCCCCCTTAGCATATAAAGACAATCTAATCTCCATGTAATAAACAATTAAAATGAGTAATTTTTAAAAAAATCTCCCTCTTCCAAATATCAGTGACACTTGAATTTTATAGTCCTTTTTCCCTAAGGGCAGGAACCCCTTTCAAGGTAGATTATCTCATTTATTCCCAACATCTCTACCAGTAGGGAGGGACAAAGATTATCAGGTTCATTTTGAAGATTAAACAAGAAAGGCAAAGACAGTTTAAGTAATTTATCTAAAGTTACACAGTTTGAGGAAGACTTACTATTAGATTTTGCTTCCTGATTTCTAATCAAGAACTCCATTGATTGAACCAAAAAACTTTATAAAACTCTAATGTTATTATTGGAATTCATTCAAGGTCTGTCCCTATACTAATCTTTACTGGCCCATGACTTCAGCTGGAATTTGGTACTCATTTTGTCATTAAATAAAAAACATGGCAGTTTACACGTTATCTTGCAGCTCATCTTCATTTTATCGGTGAGGAAGAAATGAAATTGAGCTCAAGATCAAGTTTAGTTAGCAGCAGTACTAAAACTAAAACCCAGAACTCCTGACCCCGATCTCTGATTTTTCTTCTACTTTCTGCATTATTACTTTTACTATAACTTACTATAAACCTTTTAACTTTTTATAGTTAGTCATTAAACATTTCTTATGGAGTGCCTGCTACTTGCCAGTGTTGGGAAGTGCTAATCGTTGGGAAGACAAAGAAAGGTAAAAAACAGTTCTGCTTTCAAGGAGGTCTAATGGGGGAGGCAACACTTAAACAACTATATGCAGGATAAACTTTATTGATAACAATAATAGATAACAGATAATCAATAGAGGGAAGGTGCTAGGATTAAGGAGGATCAGGAAAGGCTTTCTCCAGAAGATGGGATTTTAGCCAGAACTTGAAGGAAGCCAGAGAGGGGAGATGAGCAAGGAGAGCATTCCATGAAGAGCAGCCAGTGAAAATGCTCAGTCATGAGATGTCTTAATTAAGGAATAGTAAAAAGGTTTATGTCACTGAATCACAGAGTAGGTGGAGTTTAGACTTCAGGGCAGAGAGGTGGTATAGGTATAGATACAAGCTAAAGTACAGGTTGTCAGACACAATGATAATGCGTTACTTTTTTTTTTTCACTTAACTAGGGTTCAATTTTTGGGAGAGAGGAGGTAGTTATTTATTAAAAAAAAAATAATCCATATTGCCAGACCTGACTTAGGGAATTCTCTGAGAACATCAATTAATCAATCAACAAACACTGCAGTGACTGCTGGGAATACAAAGACAAAAAAAAAACCATTCCTTGTCCTTAAGAAGCTTACATTCTATTAAGGGAAATGACACGTTCATGTCTAAGTCTGTACAAAATAAATAGGGCACAAGCAGCTGGGAGGAGGAATCTGGAAAACCTTCATGTAGAAGGTTCCACTTGAGCCGAGTTTTGAAGGAGACAAGGGATTTTAAGATGAAGAGGTAAGGATGGCGTGCATTCTAGGCATGGGGGGAACCTTTGCAAAGACATCGAGATGATAGATGGATCACCGCATGTGAAGAATAAAAACAAATTCAGTTTGACTGAATTGTAGAGCATGTGGGGAGGGGGCAGGATGTATAGTAAGGGTGAAGAGGTGGGTTAGAGCCAGATTAAGTGCCAAATCAAGGAGCCTGTCTTTGATCCTAAAAGGGACAGGGAGACACTGATGTTTATCAAACAAAGGAGTGACAGAATTGTTCTTTAGTAATATTTCTTTGGCAACTGTGTAGAAGATGGATTGGAGAGTGGGGACATTAGGAACCTATTGAAGAATTTTTGAAAATTAGAAATTTGACTCATGTCTCTATAAGGACCCTACTCCTTGATCCTTCCCTTTAAGAAATGTCTTAAAAATACATTAAAGGACAATTTTAAAAAATGTTCTTTTATTGATATCTTTAGTTTTCCATCACCTTTATTTCCTAATATATACCTTCCTTCTCCCCTAATAAGTAAGCTATCATGACAAGAATTTTTAAAGGGGGGCAAAAAACCAAAACAAAACAAAACACAATTCCACAAAACCACATCAACAGTGGTTCATTTTCTCAGTTTTTCTCCAGACAAAGCTTGGTCATTATAATTATACCACTTTTAATTTCTTTTCTTTCTCCTTCTTCTTTCTTCTTCCCTTCCCTTCATTCTTTTCTTCTTCCTTCCTTCCTTCCTTCCTTCCTTCCTTCCTTCCTTCCTTCCTTCCTTCCTTCCTTCCTTCCTTCCTTCCTTCCTTCCTTCCTTCCTTCCTTCCTTCCTTCTCCTTTTTGTAGCATATGTGCTCTGGTCCTCTCTCTCAAACCCTCTGGGGGATTCTAAGACTCCAGGAAACCTTGAGAAATTTATGGATGTTTCTTTTCCTTTACTGTTGTCAGATTGAGCCCCCACTGGCCACATTCTCCTAATTGTTAGTGACTAGCACCCCAGTTCCATGGGGTAGCTTTTACAAAGGGACGTTTACTTCACAGATATAGCAAGAACAAATATACAAGCATTTCCCCATTAATTTCAAGGGGCTTAATGACATTGCCTTTCCCTCCCCCCAAGTCTCTGGGAACTCATAACTTATTTCAGTTCCAATATAGCTTTAGTCTCACCAAGTTCACATTCAAAGGTAGCATCTATGCCAGCTGAGTCCTTGTCTCGGCTCTCAGTGGAATTGGAAATTGAAGATTATCACAAAGATCACTTCTTGCTCTGTGGGACATCAATGCTGGGCAGGTTGCAATATTTGACCTCACCTCTGACTCTCAAGATTCCTGAAATTTGCTTTCCTGATCTTTGGAAACTCCCAAGGTTGGAGGTACCTGACTCCAGGGCCAGTGCTCTATTCACTGTGCCACCTAGCTGCCCCTAATGCTTTCTTCCTAAGGTTACCTTGTGTCAATGTCCCATGTTTCTTATACATGTTTATAGGCATGCTTTTATATATGGTATAATACACATACCTTATAAGTATGTTTAAAATATGTATATATTCTCACATATTCACTGCTATAGGAGTGTTGTTTCCCTCATTAGAATGTAAGTGCCTAGGTGGAGAAGTGAGTAAAGCACCAGCCCTAGAGTTAGGAGGACCTGAGTTCAAATCTGCCTCAGACACAACACAAAAACTAGCCATGTGACCTTGGGCAAGTCACTTAACCCCAATTGCCCTCTAAAAAGCAAAAAAATTAAAAAAGAATGTAAGTGCCTGGAGGGGCAGATACTATTTCTTCCTTTTCTTTGTATCTCCAGCATTTATTAGAGTGTCTGGTACATGGTAAGCTCTTAGTAAGTGTTTGTTGATTGATTGGTTGCCTTCCTGAAATTTCATATTCATTATTTCCAAGGGAACAGCAATATTCCATCACATTCATGAGCCACATTTTGTTTAATCATTCTCCAATCAATAGCTGTACACTTTGTTTTTAGTTTTTTGCCATTATTAAAAAAATACTTTCATGAATATTTTGGAGAATTCTTTTGTCCCTGAAATCCTCTGGGTATATATCTACAATGGAATCTCTGTGTTAAAGGATATAGATATGGAATCATAATTTTGGATTTCTTTCTGTAGTAGTTAGACTAATTTATGGCCCCACTCAGTGGGAATTAGTGTATGATTCTTTTCTTTCTTGAGCCCTTCTAACAATGACAAGTTCTATCTTTTGTCGTCTTTGACAATTTGGTAAAACATCAGAGCTATTTTGATTTGCATTTCTCTTAATGTTAATGATTTACAGAAGGCTTTCATATGATTTTTAATAGTTTTTACTTCTTTTGAAAACTATATACATCATTTGACCACACCCACTCTGAAATAGCTTTTGTTTGTATAATTGTTTTAATTTCCTATGTATCTTGAATTTCAGACCTTTATCAAAGATAATCCTGGCTGCATTGATTTTGTTCATGTAAAAGCTTTTCAGTTTTTATGTAATTAAATTGATCTATTTTATCTTCTTTTGTTATTCCTTCTGTTCATTGTTTTTAATTAGTACAGTGTCTACACAAAGTAGGTACTTATTCTTTTTTCCCTGATTGATTAATTGGTTAGTTTAAGAATTCTCCACTTGATACTGCTATGAAAGGTACCTGATCTCTTCCCTTCCTTCCTTCCAAAGATTTTCAAAATAGTGTGTTCTTTTCTATCCAGGTTGCATATAAAATTTGGGTTTATTATCATGTAATATGAAGTTGGTCTAACCTTGATTTTTTCCAAACTATTTTCCTAGCCGGTCTTATCAAAGAGGTGTAATGGAATTGCCAAGGAAAGGCAACTTCCCAAGGTTCAAAATACCAGCATAGGTGCTCTCCATTTTATTCAGTGACAAACCAAGAACAGAGAAGGTCAAAACATGACATCATTCAAAATACAGCATTTACTAAGTGTGATTAAATAATTTCCAAGTACTATCCCACCCCAGGACCTTCCAATCATTCAATCAATTACAAAGTCCCTGTTCTAAATACTACTCCACCCCTAGGCTATACCTTCATTTAGTCCACCACAAAACCCCTCTTCTCAAATGGAGATTAGTTTCCAAACATAAGTAAACTACATTCATTTGTGCAACCACAGAACACAAAAAGGTCAAAAGTTCCCCACCCCTGGATCACAATTGAATCTACCCCAGAGTTACATCAAGTTTAAGCACAGCACTTGATAACAAATGGAGGTCTTTTCTTCTTCTTGACACGAGGCAAGTTCTCAGCAATCTTAGTTCCTGGGGAGACAAGGCTTAGCAAGGCCATAAGATACATTGCCAGTCCCTTCATGAATTCATCCTCTGTCTGTAGAACAGTCCTAGAACCCCTGAAAACATTAGCAAAACCCTCTCCCAGGATTTCTGTAAACATACAACAAGAAAATCCTTCTTCAGGGCTTCTGAACCAACAGAAAGGTTCCCAGACCCCTGCAACAACAGCACTGTCCTTCACCAGGGGACAGTATTCACTCTCTGTCTGCAGGACAGTCTCAGGGCTTCTTAACCAAAAGCCAGGTTCCAGGACTTCTTCAACAACAGGACTATCTTTCACCAGTGGACAAATCTGGCAAAACAACATCAAAACAGACAAAGTACCAGCAAAACAGCCATGTCTCCTCAGTCCTTGGCAGCTCAGGGGGCAGGTCTCAAAAGTCCAGGGCAATTCAAAGTGGCTCTCAGCAATCCTTCTCAGTCTCTCTCTGCCTCCACGAGGTGCCGCTTCCAAAAAGTCCTCCTGCCTCTCTCTTGTCTCTCCAAATCTACGTCACCAGCTCCTCCCAGTTCAGGACTCTCTTTTCACATCAACAAGTCCATCCCACAGGTGGGATTAACAAGCTCTGGGTTTTAACACAATCAATTTGAAAACCAAGCCAATACAGGGGAATCTTTAATTGCCATTACTATCACAAGAGGGAATTCTGCCCTCTTTGGAACTAAAAAAAAGGAACTTAAAAGGACAGGTTTATTAAACAATGATAAGAGCAATAATGTCCCCCACCTCATTTTGATGAGCTCTGTCTCTTCCTTACCTCCATCATAGCTTATCAGTGAACCCACAATAAAGCCTAATCTAGCACCTTCTTACAGTGAATTTGAAGGGATGGGAGCCAACGTAGGTAGCCCTTATTCACAATTAAACACCTTAATATGGTGGATTTGAGGGCCTTGAATGAAGGGCAGCATTTGTGATATGCTCACCTATGTCTACCTCTATGGTTTCCACTTAACCTTCTCTTCTTTGGGGGCTGTGGTTTCTACACATAAACCTGCTTTTCCTTAGGCTCTTAGCTATCTATATTCCAGTGAATTTCAGCAGGGCAAGAGAGGGCACAATCAATGCTCCATGCTGGCTCTCGTGCCTCCTGGCCACTTTGTCCCCCTGGGAGTTCTCTTGGTCCTTCTGGGAAGGAGTTAATGACTCAAAATAGCCATTCAGCAGGAAGACTTCATCTCTGCTTTCATTCATCTGTATTAGTACCTAATCCCCAACCAATCTTGCATAAGGGAATGAGGTAGGGTTATGTTTGAGTAAATCATCTAGAGGTACATAATGAAAGTTTCATTTTTAATCTTTTTAATACTATCAACAATCTGAATAGGGAAAGGTGAATGATTTTTTTAAGTGGGAAAAAAATTAGAAACATAATTTAATGTTTTTTGTTCCACGAACCCCTTACAACAACAACAAAATTGTGTTGTGAACCCCCAGGGTAATTTAATATACTACTCACGATATTCTGCAATTATTTACTGCTTAAGGTGCCATTAAACAATTTTTAGAAAGAATCCCTTGGACCATCGCTGTGAATCCAAACCACTAAATGAGAACTACTCATCTAAATCAACAAATTTATTGGCAGATACTCTGTCAGTTTCAGTAAGAATCACAAAGAAGTATTAAATATGGTCATTGCTCTCAAAGAGTTTATAGTCTAGTTGAAGCAATATATAAGAACATAAAGAATTAATGAACAATACAAGCCAGTACTCGATAGAAAAGACAGTGGTATAGGAGGGAGAACAGTAGATTGAAAATCAAGGGACAAGTTTAGCCCTTTACTTTGACATTAACTAGCTATATGACTATAGGCAAGTCATAATCTCTTAGGGTTTCACTTCCTCATCTGTAAAAGCAGGGGAAGCTGGAATAGTTGACCTCAAATGTCTGTTAGATTCTAAGATTGGTTATTCTATAAATAGTAAATAAGTGCTATGGTGAATTCACATTACAAGATTTTCATAACTGTGAGCAACTTAGGAGGCTACAGAAGTAGGATATAAGTCAGCAGTTGAGGTCTTGCTAATTTGTAGACATGAAGAGAAATGGCACATGGAATGGAAAGTGGAGAAACAATGGGAGCAAAGTTGGAGAAAGAAGTCATGGGAAAAAGTTCATATAGTTGTTATTGTTTGTCTTTAGTTCTCAAAGAGGACCAGTGACATCACGAGGGTGATGTCTTGACTTGTGCATGAATTGGATCCAAGTAAGGCAGAGCTATGCAAAGTCATATTGAGAAACATCTCTGCTTGTAAGTTACCTCCAGTCATCGACCCCACCAGTCGTGATTCCATTTTAATATTCAAGAGTCCTTTCAGAAGCCTTTAGGCAGACATGCCCAAACTCTGGCCTGGGCCTTACACTATCATCTACATTATAAAATGTTATATTTACCTGGTCTACACATTTTAGGCTCTCCTCCCTCACTCTAATATAATCCTATTTTGTAATTTAAGTGACCTACATCAAGTAGAAATTCTCTAGAATCCTGCCTGGGCCCTATACAGGATAACCCTGAACTCAGAACAAAATCCTAAGGAACTCTGCATGACACTTTCTTGAAAATTTATTACCAAGTCACTGAACAGTCATTCCTTTAAAAGGTTTTCTAACAGCATTCTCTGTCCCTATTCCCATAGTCCTCTGGTGTCTCATTGTGATGTGGAGGTGACAATAGGTTCTCAAAACTCAGAGTCTACCTACCAGGCAGGAAAGGGTTCAAGTGTGCCTCTGGTGAGACTATCTGTTGACCAAGAGCTGGTCTAGCTAAATTCAGAGGATTTCATTTTTCCCTGAACCTCAGAGAGACGAATATTTTGGTTTCTATAACTTTCTTTTGTTTTTTTGCTTTTTGGAGGGGGAGAAGGCAGGGCAATTGGGGTTAAGTGACTTGCTCAAGGTCACACAGCTAGTAAGTGTTAAGTGTCTGAGGCTGAATTTGAACTCAGGTCCTCCTGACTCCAGGGTGGTGCTCTATTCACTGTGCCACCTAGCTGCCCCAGTTTCTATAACTTTCAAACCACCTATTAAGTTGTAGAGGGATTGCTGCAGTCATTAGTGGAGAAAGTACCCTTATCAGTGAAATCATGGGTCCTAAAAATATTGATGGATTCCCATAATAGGGCAGCTTGATATAGGATATAATAAGCCAACTTCAAAGCCAGAATAAATCTCAGGTCCAGTCATTTTTCCCTCTTGTTTTGTCCATGTGATCCTGTCTCTCAGTGCTTTAGGCATCTCTTTATCTTCTGTGTGTGTGTGCGCGTAGGTGTGTGTAGGCAATCAGGGTTAAGTGATTTTCCCAGGGTTACACAGCTAGCAAGTGTCTGAGGCAGGATTTGAACTCAGCTTCTCCTGACTCTAGGGCCTGTGCTCTATCCATTACCCCACTTAGCTTCTCATACGCATCTCTTTAAGACTAAGAGTTATAGAGAAGGTGGTGATGTTCATGGGTAGAGAGAATTTCTTCATTTGGAAAGTCTCAATATTAATGAAATCAGAGGTCCAGTCCTTATTTCCATAATAAGTTTCGATTACTCAGGTAATAAGGAGAGAGAAAAGGCAAAGACATATAAGGAATTAAAAGTTCATTAAGTTGACCACAGTGAATTCTTTCATTTTAGTGAGATATTGCACAGAATTCTAAAAATCCAGCAAGCTCTATAAATTTGTTTCATCTCTTTGGAAATGTAACATTTTTTTTTTGCTATATCCTGTATGGGAATAATAGTGTCCATTGCTCAGTTCATATTAAGATTAGGAGGATGAAGTCAGAGGTAATATTTATGTTACTAAATAACTTCCAACCATGTAGTTAGCTTAGTCTTTCTATTATCACATTCTTATCAAAAAGGACAAAGTAATCCTTTAAATCAGATATCTGTTTTGTTTTCCATTAGCTAGTCCTTCTTTCTCCCACCTTCCTAATCAGCAATATGTTCTTTGCAAAAATTTTCCTATATGTTTTACATGATTACACATATATAATCTATATCAGTTTGCTTGCCATGTTGGGGAGTGGAGAGGAGAGAAAGGAAAGGAGGAAAATTTGGAACTCACAACTTGTAAAAAATGAATGTTGAAAATTGTCTTTACATCTAACTGGAAAAAATAAAATACTACTTATATTTTTTAAAACAGAAAGTTTTCCTTTTCCAGAAATTGGTTTAGGAAACATGAATAGGTGAGTGGGGTTTTTGTTAAAGTTTAATCCTTGTTTTGGAAAATCTTTAAAAAGCTGCAGAATCCTCTATCCCTACCTATTTTAACAGCATCTCTAAAGACATAAGCAGATTTTTACTGAGGTAAGAAATAAAATTCTAGCCCTTTATTACAAATGGAGTTTTATTACCAATATTTTCATTTTCAATGAAGTAGCAGGAGATATCATTTTAGAAAATATTATAAGCATAAAAGCTAATTTCATTTAAAAAGTTAAAGTTTTAAGAGAAATAAAATTGGAGTCCATTTTTAAGTATAACTTTGAAGATGCCATCTGTGACCAATCATCTTGTCCTATACGATATAAGAATGTAATTCTTTCTGGACTGTCCATATTCTTTCACCTTCCCAATAATGCTCATTCCTTTAAAATCAAAATCTGGATACATGAAGTCAATTCAGTTTTTATTTCCAGTAGATGGCACTGTACATCAAGCCTTTACAGATTTCAATATGAAAGTGCTTTTATCATTGCCTTTTATTACTATTAGTAGAAGTAGTAGTAATTTCTAGTAGTAATAGTAATATTTTAAGTAGCCCAGCCCTCATGGTAATCCTTTGAGGAAACAACTCCCATGAAGAAGAGGTCAGTCATCCCCACCAAATGCCAACTAATTCCCACCCACAGATCTGGCAAACCAGCCTATCTGAAGCAATAGGGCATCCTGAAGGAGAGAGAAGAGGCATCATATGCCATTGCCACCATCCTGGTCCCCCCTCAGACCTGATGGGGTTAGCTCAGGATCCTGGGACCAGGAGCCTTGGTAATAGCAGTGTCACCCAGACTATCAAACCAGCCCCACAGCCACCGGTAGGGGAGAAGTCATTGTGGAGAAAAGGGCCCCTTTCCTCAGTGATACCAGAAGCAACTGCTGACTGACTGCCACCAATAGGTAAATGGGCCCAGGAGCCCTGGGAGTGACAACATCTCTCAGACCACAAGCCCTGCTTCCAGTACATCCCTCAGAGTAATTATTTGGGGAAGCAATCCCTGTGAAGAAGGGTCTAACCCTCCGCACCAACTGCCAACCCACCAACCAATTGCTATTCACATAGCAAGGGGGGCACCCTGAGGGAAAAGACAGCAAGCCACATGTGCCAGGCAAGTCAAACTACTTACCACCACTACCACCACCACCACCACCATTTTGATTCTCATCTCTCCTCAGACTCTGATAGAGACAGCCCAGGACCCTGAACCCAAGGGCCTTGGGAGAAGCATTGCATCTAGCCCATTGGACTTGGCTGAAGGAGATGGAGCCTGGCACCTGCTCCTGTGGGTGCTAAAGCCAAAGCTACTGAAAACCCAGAAAAGAAAGCTATTGTCGCTCATGTTCTTGGCACTCTCAAATGGTCCAACACCAGAAGATGATAGTGTTTTATCACTGAAAATGACATTGAGAGACATTGCCCCCCAAGGCCCACGGGACCATTCCATCGGAACTTGCAGCTGAAACTTCCCACATCGATTGTCTCGCCCTTTAGAATGCGAGCTCCTCGAGAGAAGGGACTGTCTTACTTTTTTATACTTCCTCAAGACTTTGCACACAGTAAATGCTCAATTATTGCTTTATTCAAGTACAAGATAATCAAAAGACATAGTCATTGACTTCCTGAAACAAACACAAATACACTGGAATCTTTGAAGCTATGACAGAACAATACTCTTATAGTAACACAACCCAGGGACTATCTATCCCATATATGTGTGTGTATGTATGTATGTATACACACATGTGTATGTATGTATATATACATACACACATATGTGTATGTATATATATGTGTATTTAATAAAATTGTTGCACTCATAAAACACAGATTGGCATCTGCATTTATACTAAATTCTTTGATATGGGCTTTTGGCTGCTTGGCTCAACTTAGTCATTCTGCTTTTATGTTGTCTTCTGAAGGGTCTCTTTATAGTTCTGTACTGTGGCAGGTTCACTCACACCTGGGTCAGTTAGCTTTTAATAGAAACCCTTCCCCCCCAAAACAAGTAAACCAACCTTCCAGTGCCAAACTGCAACTTTAATCCCTTTCAGCTGTTCTGTCAGAGTGAGGTAAAAGAATGAATGGCCCAAACAATCCATGCTGTTGAAGAACCATACAAGCGCATATCCCACTGAGTTTTAGACAGAACTTATCACATGTATTCAAAGGATGTTGTTGTTCCGTCCTTTTTCAGTCCTGTCTGACTCTTCATGACCCGTTTTGGGAATTTTCTTGGCAAAGATACTGGAGCCATTTGCCATTTCCTTCTCCAGGCAAGGAAACTGAGGCAAACAGGGTTAAGTGACTTGCCCAGGGTCACATGGCTAGTAAATATTTAAGGTCAAATTTGAACTCGTCTTCCTGGGCCAGTGCTCTATCCACTGTGCCACCTATTTGTCAATTCAAAGGGTAAATGAAATACTGGTATTTAATATTACAGTATAGTAATATATTATAAATAAAATACTGGTATTTAATATTACAGTGCAGTATATTATATATTCCAATGGAGTGAAAGATTTGTTCAGTTGTCCTGAACTAGAGTGATTGGAAATATAGGTCTAACAGCAGAATTTGTCTAAAGAACAGATTAGCTAAGTTTGGAAAGATTCTTCACATAACAATTGGCAACTAGGTTTTAGACAAAGCAACTCATGAAATTCCAGTTTTTAAGGAATAATGGACTATTTTGAGTCAATGGAAGGGACTAAAAAATTAAGAATACTTAAGAGTATCAAGGTAAATATATAGTAATATGAGGGTTATATGAATTAAATGAGTGTGATGTAGAGGCTGGGTAGTCCATTGAATAGAACACTGGCCCTGTATTAATAAAATCTAGCTTGAGGCTTTTCTAGCTGTGTGATCCTGGGCAAGTCACTTAACTCCTGTCTGCTTTAGTTTCCTCTTCTGTATAATGGGGATAATAGCACCTGCCTTCCCAGGTTGTTGTAAGAATAAAATGAGATAATATGAGGAAAGTGCTTTTGACATCTTCAAGCTGTATCAATGCTAGCTACTACTGTTACTATATAGTACATCAGTATATACTATATGTCTGCATCACTATGGGAGTCTATGCACTCAAATACATGTGACAGTAGGTGCAGAAGTGTGTTACTGATTTCATCAGAGCATTTATCTTCCTCAGGAGAAAAAGGGGCCATACTTCGAATCTGGCACACTTGCAAATAAGTCATACTAGCTTTTTAAGTAAATGTCATTCGACAATACAGAAGTCCAGGTCCATATTTTTTAAAAAAGTACTATATGTTGTTTAGTTGCTTCAGCTTTATCTGACTCTTCATGACCCCACTTGGGATTTTCTTGGCAAAGATACTGAAGTGGTTTGCCATTTCCTTCTCAAGCTCATTTTACAGATGAGGAAACTGAAGCAGATAGGGTGAAGTGATTTGTCCAGGGTCACACAGCTAGTAAGTGTCTGAGGTCACATTTGAACTCAGTTCCTCCTAACTCCAGGTCTGGTGCTCTTAATATATGCTATAAGCTGTTGATTTATCCAAGAAGGAAAGGAATTCCTTAAAGTCATGAAGATTATAGTCCTAGAATGCTGATAATTGGTATATTCTATCATGGATCATTTTATTAAGCAATCAACCTACAAACACTTATTAAATATTTAGTATCTACTGGGCACTAGGTTAGGGGCTGGGGATACCAAACAAAAAGCAAAAACAGTCCTTGCCCTTAAAGAACTTACATTCTCATAGAGGAATTGTGGTTTTAGTCACTTTTGATTCTTCATGACCCCATTTAGGGTTTTTTTTGGCAAAGATACTGGAGTGTTTTGCCATTTCCTTCTTTAGCTCATTTGACAGATGAGGAAACTGAGGCCAAAAGGGTTTAGTGACTCGCCCAGGGTCACACAGCTAGGAAGTGTCTGAGATCAGATTTGAATTCAAGGAGATGAATCTTCTTCACTCTAGGCCTGGTACTCTATCCACTGTGCCACCTAATTGGCCCTCTGATGGGGGAGAGACTATAGGTATATACACATGGGTACATAAAAGATAAATTTTGAGAGGCCCTAGTCAAAAGTTTAGAGACTATTCTCATCATGTTGCCACAGAATAGGGATAGAGAAAGAAATAGAGGTAGCACGATATAGTGGGTGGAACATTGGACTTGGAGTCAGGAGGACCTACCTCAGATGTTTATTAGCTGTACAATTCTAAACAAGTCACTTAATCTCTCTAGTCCTCAGTTTCTCCACAAAAAGAAGGGGTCAGACCCAATCACCTCAAAAGTCTCTTTCAGCTCTAAATCTGTGATCCTATGATTTTTTTTTCTTGCTCAGGAGCCAGATTTCAACTTTCCCCCTACAAATAGAGAAAAAAGTCAATTAAAGATTCATCAAATCATTGACCTTCAAAATTAGAAAGGAGCTCGGTGGCCATCTAATCCAACCCATATCCAAAAAAAGGAATCCCCACTATAGTTAATCAGCTTTTGCTTGAAGACATCTGATGAGAAGCAGCCCTTCTCCCTGAGACAGCTCATTCTACTTTTGGAGGCGATCTCTGCCTTTGGCTAGGAGGTAGAATCTTCAAATCTTTGTACTGGAAGCAATTAAGTATTTTTGAATAGGACACCTTCCTTTTACAGATAAGGAAGGCTGAAACCTAGAAATAGTTAGATGACTTATCTAAGAGGACCCCTAATTATGAAGTGAGAGATGTGAACTCAGGTCTTCTGAACTTTTCAATTTTAGTGCTTTTTCTGCACTACTCGACTAACTCTTGCATTGGGAGTAGGGAAGACAGGAATAAGGGATGAACTAAGGTGAGGAGAAATTTGCCTACATTTTCAGATCTCTTGAGGGAAAAAGCCCTAGGCTGTTTGACACATTATAATAGTAGCAAACGGGTAAGACAACGATTGACATATGTGTTTAAAACTGTCATGGAGAAAATTTGGCAGAGTTGATGTTGAAGAGGGATTTCCTATACATAGATGGTGAGATCCTCTAGTTAAGGCCTGGGCAACATATGACCCACCAAAGGATTTTGGGTGGTTGTCATGTGACCCTCAGAGGGCCTAGTCTAAGATGTTCTTCTTTTTAAACATTATGATGATTAGGTGCCCACAAGAAGTTCACATTCTTTTGGAGGGGGACACAGTATGAACAGAGATGAATAAAACACAAACCATATGCAAAGTAATTTCCTGGGAAAGAAGGGACTAGCATATATAGAGATCAAGATAGACTTCATGTAACAGGAGGCCCTTTAACTGAGTCTTGAAAGAAACTAGAGATTCCTAAGAGGTAGAGTTGACGAAAAGGTGCATTCCAGGCTTATAGGACAGACATGAAGATGGGAAATGGAATGTCACATGCACATAACAGCAAGCAGGTCACTTTGGCTAGAATAAGACTGTGAATGGCTTTAAATGTCAAACAAAAGAGTTAATAGGGAACCACTTGAGTCTGTTGAGTAGAAAAGTTACATAGTCAGACCTAAGCTTAGGAATTTTAGTTTGGCAAGTTAGTAGAGGATGGATTGGAAAGTCAGGGAAACCAAGCAAGGGGTTATTACAATGATCTTTGCAAGAGGCTATGGGCCTGAACCAGGGCTGTGTGAGGAGAGAAAAGGGAATGGATGAGATAGGTTGTGGAGGTAGAATCACACCACATGGAAAAAGATAATCTATAGGGAATGAGGGAGGTAGAAGAGTCAAATTTGGCTCTGTAGTTGCAAACCTGGGCAACTGAACATATGAAGGTGCCCCCAAGAGAAATGGGGAAATTAGGTACAGGGAAGAGTTTGAGGGGAAAGGACAGTGAGTTTTGTTTTGGATATGTCAGGTTTAAGATTTCTGCATGGCATTTGGTTGGAAAAGTCCAATAAGCAACTGGAGACATGGAATAAGAACTCAAGTCAGAGACTAAGATGGTGTATATTTATCTGGGAATCATAAGCATAGAGATGTTAGCTGAAACCATGAAAGTTATCAGATCAGTAAGAAAGTATAGAGAGAAGAGAAGAGGGTTCAGGACAAAGTCCTGGAGTATGTCCATGCAAAGAGATGATCTGACAAAGAGACCAAGGCAGAAGAGGCCAGGCAAAAAGGAGGAGAATTAGTTAAGAGCCATGTCATAAAAACTCAAGAAGAAAACTTCAGGAAGAAGGGGGAAGAATTGTTTCAAATGCTGTAGAAAGGTCAGGAAGAATAAGACAGAAAAGAGGCCAACTGGATCTGGCAATTAAGAGATCAGTTATACTGTTGAAGGATCAGGTTAGAAGGCAGATTATAAGGGTTTGAGAAGTAGAAGATGTAGAAACAAAAACAACAAATAATTTTTGAAGGTTTTAAAAGAAGTTATATATGAGGATATATAGTAGGGGCATATAAAGAAGAAATAGTAAGATAAGTGAAGGTTGCTTAAAGCTGGGAAATATGGGCATGTTTGGAGGTAGTAAATCAGCAGATAGGAAAAGACTGAAAGTAGAGGAGGGAGAGGTGATCTCTTATTTATAGCAAACTACTATAAAAGATGGGAGGGGATGGCATCAAGAGCACATATCCCATAAATAGGGAGTGTCACTGACAAAAATCATTTGCTTAATCCTGAAGCAAAGGAAGAAAGATTGGGGGATGAGGTCAAGGGATTCTGAAATATATAATATGAGAGAAGAGGGAGGTCAGGGTGAATAGCTTCTATTTTCTTAGCAAAGTGTGGGAAGCGGTACTCTGTTGAGAAAGAGAGGGATGAAGATAAAGTGTGGGAGGTTGGGACAGAAAAAAGAAGAATCCAGCTATGAAATAGGTAGTCAGTTAGAGGAGAGTAAAAGGATTTCTGTGCTTAAGGGAAGATCCAGGTGGACCCAGACTACATTGTTATGTGGTTTCCTGAAGCTTTCATTCAGCAGCATGAATAATACTGGTAAAGGTGAATAGTGTGGGGATACTCCAGGTCTAGGACTTGGCAAGGCCTGATAAGACAAAGGGGCAAGGGAGTTGTGTGTAGAAGACAGTCTCCAAAGAACTCAAATTGAGTATAACACAGAAGAACACAGGTGTGCATAGGCAGGCTGTAAAAATTACAAATGAAGAGTTACAAAGCAGAAATAGAATGAAGGATGTCATCCAAGAGACATATGAATAGAAAAGGAAGATGGTAGAAAGATGGACTGGTCCAAATAGAGAGGAATGGATAACCAATTCATCCTGGTATCCTTATAATAGCAGGAGAATGTGAGGAAGGTTCCCAGCACACTTAGTGAACCACCAGTAGTGACCTTATGAGACAGCATGGACATGAGCTGCATAGGGTAAGGCAGGCCCAGAACTGCCATCTGTCCACAAGTGAGTAGAGCACATTTTGTTAGGGAATTGTATTTTTTATTTTTTTGGAGGGCAATTGGGGTTAAGTAATTTGCCCAAGTTTATATGGCTAGGTTTTTTTGTGTGTGTGTGTGTGTGTGTGTGTGTGTGTGTGTGTGTGTGTGTGTTAAGGGTCTGAGGCCAGAACCGAACTCTGGTCCTCCTGACTCCAGGGTGGGGGGCTTTACTCACTTTGCCACCTAGCTGCCCCAGGGAATTGTATTTTTAAAAAGGTGAACATTTATTGAATCCACAATCACAAGTCAAGTAAACAAGCATTTATTAAGCACCTATTATATGCCAGGTACTGTGCAAAGAGCTGGGGATGCAAAAAAAAAAAGAAAAACAGTCCTTACCTTCAAGGAGATAACAATCAAACAAGGTGACAATATTTTTAATTCATAAAGGACATTAGTCATCAAAATGAAACAAACTTCGAATTTAAAATGAAAAATTAACTAATAAGACTTAAGTCATAAAGAGAAAGGAAAAAAATATAAACAAATTATAATTATTTTTGGATATTAGGAGGAGCTTGGGAACACCTGGCATTTTATTGGAGGGAACAATGACATCACTGAGAACACAGATGTGTTGACATACTGGATTAGGTCAGAGGATCTGCTGTGAAACCCCCATCGTGTGGGCCCCCACTGTCCTGATCAGAGTGACCCACAAGGTCCAGTACATTCAGCTGACTCTAGCTAAGCTTCATTTTTTACTCCTAGGCCACCTCTTGCCTGCCACTGTGAATATATCTCTCCTTCCCCCCACCCCACCCCCCAATTCCTCCACCTTCCAGGCCTCCTTACTCCAGTTAGTGCTCTTGGACCCTGGAAGCACTAAGGTTTTACACTGGTTGGTTTTGATAAATTTTGAGCATTCCCCCATTCCCCTTTATTACAAGCTAGCAGTTTAAGCATGTGGAAGTATTTGAGTTATTCTGTATATTAGGAAAAAAATGATGGCTTTTCTCCCATATGGCATTTATCTTCTCTAGTGAGGAAAGATAATTTAGGAGTGGCAGGGCTATGAGTGAGTTGTCTCAGCTCTTCCCATGGAGTGAAGATTAATGTCATAAGAAACCAGTTATCATGTATCTTTTATATAAAGCATATACATATAGATGTGATGGAACATAGATTTTGATCTGGAAGGGACCTCAGAGGTCATCTAAGTCAATCTCCCTCATTTGATAGATGAGGTAATTGAGGCCCAAATAGGTTAAGTGCTTTGCCCTAGGTTATAGTGTAATAAGTGACACAGCAAAGATTCCCTGACACCCTTCCTCAGTTTTGAGGTGATACCTGAGAAGACAGAGTATGCTTAGTATGAGTGAGAAATTTGTCTTTCGACTTTCATTTTTATTTCTGAAAAAGATCCATTGGTTATGAAGCACCAAATATCAGTTTAAAACTTGGAATAGAATGTGAAAGTGTTAAGGAAATGATACTATATCATAACTTTTTATGTAATGTAGCACAATTAATCCTGAAAGTTTTCAAAGTCTTAGAAACTATACTTTAAAAAAAATACAGCTTCATTTTGAAAGGAGTGACTTGCAGTTTATGGTCACATAGGAGACAGTAAAATGAAAATTTTAATCTATGGGTATGGTAAAATGCTTATTGCTAGATTTAGGGTAAATGTTTAACATTGTGCACAGGGATTTGGTGGTATTAATCATAATGGGGTTTGCTTGGCTAAATCTCCCTGCATTGAAAGTATAATTCCTAATAGAGAGCACATTAAGTCTCCTTGACTTGGGAAAGGCATCAGTGGGTTTCACCAATGCTTTAGCTTTGGCAGGATATGCTGTTTTTTTGGCTTTAATTGATTTACTGTGGCTCCTAACTCTGAATATCTATATCCCCAATGTACCTAGTTCTGAAATAAAAATTAAAGTTGGAAGGTATTGGAATGGGAGGAAGGGGCCACTTTAATTGCCTCAGGGAATCACCTAACCAATTTTCAGCTTTCTCACTGGTGTCCTTGGAAGAAGGAGAATGGGGAAGAAGTTTAAGGAAGAAAAACCAAGGAACTTCCCAGAAACCAGGAAGAAACAAGTAGAAAAAGAGTGTATGAGAAGGTTAAAAAAATTGGAGCTTCAGAGCATGCTTTGAAAATGGAAACAGTTTTATGTGATTGCAGAATGCATTGATTATTGCTGAGAAGTTGGACATAGATACCTTTAGTTAATTTTCAATAGGAACAACCATGAAACCTTTCCCCCATCTTCTTAATCTGTAGTTTTTCTAGTTGTCAACATCCCTAAATTAAACTAAACTAAATGGAAATCAATACTTTAGTCACAGATATTTCATATTATGACAGGTATGAACCATTTGGATCACAATGCTAATGTAAATTGAGAAGAATTGAGTGGGCACAGTTTGCATACATTAGTACACTGTAACATCTCTTAGTCTAGGGATGTAATGTTCTTTGCATATCTGTTCAATTTGTTAAGAGATTTCTTCAGATCCTTAAAAGTCCACAAAATTAATAGGAAAGAAGGAGATAATAGAGAAGTAGCTTTCTATTGGCCTCTCACACCCCATCTCACAGCTGCAAGGGCACAGATTCTTCAGCCCAGGGAAGAAAGCATTTCCCCCACCAAACAGAAAACATCCGGAACTTCTGAGCAGTGTCAGGGAAGCTGAAAGGGCGCTTGATCTCTGAGCGGCCTTTGGACAGCCTGAAGTATCCTCTGAAGATAAAACAGTAAGTTCATCTATGGACTGTAAGTCCACAGTGAATGGAGCAGTGCCGGGGAGTGCGTTTGAATGAAGAATGGCTTCGTCTAAAGCATCCACGTGGACTGAGACCGGCTCTAGAGCTCTTTGACTTGAGGGTGTTCTCTGGGTTTTGCCCTGGTCTTCCTCCCACACTCTAGGGTTCGTATACCCACAAGGTCATTTGCAGACGATCCTGGGAGTGATATCTCGAAGTGTGTATAACGGT
>NW_027186546.1:8356374-8363194 GCF_028583685.1 Petaurus breviceps papuanus | reverse complement strand
CCCGGTCACTTTTGTTCCAACAAGAGTCTGTGCTACGCAAAGTGCAAGAGGGCCAATCCCGCAATTCCCCGGGGCTGAATTTGAGGATGACTTGATGCGCGCGCATGGGGTGGAGGGTCTGTAGCAGGGAAGGCTGGAAGAGGAAGAATCATTCCAGGAACCGAAGTGTATTTCTGCCAATTCCAGGGGAAAGCCGTGGAGATGAGGTGGAGGGCACTGATCCCACTTTCCCTGTAATTAGGATCCCAGGATCAGATTTGAAGGTTTTTTTTTGGGGGGGGGTGGCAAGAAACAGCCGGATTCGGATGACCCACACCTCCAGTTTGAATGTGTTTGCATGTACATCTCAACCTTCCAGCGTGCCCCACCCGTGCTCCCGATCCCAGACCCCTTGACCCACCGGTTTGGTTAAGGGTGAATTTCTGATAGGTTGAATTATGAAGCATACTTTTCCTCCCGTAACCCTGGAATTCCATTAAATCAGGAGACTGTTCTCTTGAGTTGTCGGAGGGAGTCTTCTGAACACCAAAGGATGAAGGGAAATTCCAGATCCTGGGCCTCAACATCCCCCTCCTCAACCGCGTCCCACCCCAACAGCACCCATCCTCCTATCGCCTATCCTGCCCTAGTCGCCACATCAGTCTTTGAACTCATGGACCACACTTCACTGCTTTTGGCGTCCGCCGGGTGACACACTCCTCCCTCGGGCGTCTAGTCCTTAACTAGGGTCCAGTGACCCCAAGGCTAAACTGAGGCTAGAGTCCAGACCAAAGTACTCGGTCAACAATTCAGCAACCTGATTCCTAGAGGTTACTTATTTCCTGGGGTAAGGGTGGGGAAGGGAGAGAAATGGGTGGAGTAAGGGACCTTTTTAATTTCGGGACAAAACACTTCTGTGCACCCAGAGCCATTGAGGTGGAGCAGAGGGGGAGGGAAGGAAGCGATCTGAAAGCCCAAAGAGGTTTTTCCCAATCTGTGACAATTGAGGGAACTCCCCCCTCCAAACATCAACTTTCCCAAGGAGAAAAAAGTTCACACAAAAAAATCCCTTAATATTCAAACATCAACTACCACAAAACCCACCTTTGCCCCCGAAAACCTAAACCCCAAACCCCAAATCATGAGCAAAACCTAAATCCAATCTTTTAGAAACACCGGGTCTTATTCAGTAATCCCCTGCCAATCAATCAGCAATCAACTCAATGGGTGGATGTAGGTAAGACTGTGTCCCGCCCCACCGCGACTCCCAAACTGCTTTTCTGGATAATAGACTGATTTTAAAACAAGCCCAGGAGATAGCACCACTGAGATGAATTCACTCCGACAAACTGCGAATTGTAATTTTTCGCTGTCGCTGGGTCCCTAATGTTTCATTCCCCAGTTTCATCTACCTTCTATTCTCTACACCTGCCTCGTCTCCATTCCCGACCTAGAGCCTCGTACCACGCACTTCTGGGGCTGAGCCCACCATACTGATAATAGGGTTTATTAGCATTGAAAGGGGCTTTTAAGAGTGCAGCTAGCCCCGAACTCCTACCTAGGGCTGGAATTATCCCCAAATTCCACTTCAACACCTCTAGAATATGTCAAATAAAATAGTTTTGTTTTCTCTTTCCATAGATCATTCCCCCAAACCCAAAGATAGCGAAGTACAGCTTTGGGGACACCTAGCTAATTTCCCATGCTATGGGAAAGTTTCCCCCATGTGGTCTCCTCCCTTCCCTAGTAAAAGGTTGTGCTGAAAGGCTGCTAGAGACTAGGCTCAATTTAAGTCAAGGCTGGGCGCAACAGAATGGGCGGGGCAAAAAGTTGCTTACAGTTATTTCTCCACACTTGTTAACTTTAGTTTGAAAAAGAAAACACCCTCACTCCAACTTTCGAAGAACCTGCAAGTTTGTTCACTTGGACCAATTAAAACAAATTAAATTACTCAAAGAGCAAAGGAAGCAGCCAACAGACAGAATACAAAACGACCCACATTTTGTACTTGTCAGTTTCACCGCTAGCAATATAAACTTTCAGTTGCTAGTTTATGAAGAGGACCTAAAGGAGGAAGGGGGAACTGGGGTGGGGTGGGGTGGAAGCGGGGGTTGGGGGAGGCAGAAAGGAGTGGGTCGGGCAAGTGGGTGGAGGGAAAGGGAGCTAATAATTGTTAGATCAGGCGAATTGGTTTAAGAAATTTTGCAACCGCTGGAAAAGGTCATTGAAGGAATTGAATGCAAAAAAAAAAAGTCATCTTAAAAAAGAGTGCCGGGCATGCGCAGAGGGAGGATGCCATATTGGAATGAGTCTGTAGTGAGCGGGAGGGAGAGGAGAGAGAGAGCGCGAGCGAGCAAAGGGAAGGAGAGAGAGAGAGAGAAAGAGAGAGAGAGAGGGAGATCGAGAGAGGGGGAGAGGGAGAGAGAGACACACACACACACAGATCGCCTTTTCACAACTGAGCTGAGGGGGGCTTTGTCCTTTTAGAGACTGGGGGAAAAAAAAAACTTCATCCAGGTAAGACGTCGCTCCGGGCGCTGCTTCTCCTGGTGTCCCAGACTTAGCATGGTTAAGGAAATCTCTGGCTGGCAGGTTGAGCGCGCAGATTAGCAGATTTTTTTTTTTTCCAGTTTAGGAAATAAAAGGGGGGCGGGGGGGGAATAAGAGCTTTTGAGCAAGGGGCAAAGGCTATGCATGGAAGAAAACCATCCCAACCTCAAACTCTTAAACTCTCCTTGATTGCCTGTCTGCAGTGGTTTTTTAATTTTAAAAATTCTTGCTCCCCCCCCACCCCCAAAAGCGAGGGGTGGGTGTGCAAGAGGTCCAAGTATCCTAGTTGTAAAATGCCTGGTTTTGTGAACTGCGTCTTCCTCCCCCTAATGCCCGCTGGCCCCTTTACACCTTTATTGGTGAATGCCCTTCTTTTTGCACTGGCACCACCATCCTCTTGTTTCTTCCAAGTCTCCCCTTTTGTAGTTTTTTTTTTTTGGGGGAGGGGAGTTTGAAGCAACTGCAGGGGAAGGTGGGGATAAGGATGGTTGGGAGGACAGCTAGTGAATTTATATATATGTACATATATATACATACATCTGTATTTTTTAAAAGTAGTGTAGGAAAGGATTTGCATATGTAGCTAAAATGGAATTACCACTAGTTCTGGAGGGTGCTTTGGAATGGATGGGCTTTCCTTTTTTCTTCTATTTTTTAAAAAAGTAATATCCTGTCATTTGGGGCTTTCCTGTTCATGTGACTTTCTTTCGAATTGACTAGACTTGATCTCTCTGTAGTCTAGAGTTTATTTTCTTGCTTTTCTTGGTGTTTTTCCCCCCCTCCCCCCCCTCCAGCAAAAAACTGCACGAACTGTTTTACTTATTTATTTTGATCAGGGGTGACCGAAGGGGGTGAGCAGTGAAGGGAGGAGGAGGGATGTGTGTGTGTGTGTGTGTGTGAAGGTGCATGAGATGTTGGACAGATACCTAAGAGCCTGATCGTTACGTGTTTTCTCCGAAGCTCTACAACTGCGGTAAATGAATATTTATAAATCGTGTCAGTTTCAACATGGCGGGCTAAGGTGTCTTTTAAAAACTGAAAATAAAGATTTTGAGGTGGGAAAAAACCCAACCGGAGATGCCACCTCTTAGGTTCTACTTTCTTTGGTTACCCCAGGTGGTGTTTTAGCGAATTAAATGGGAAAGCAAGAGAGGGGCGAGCTTGCCCTAGTTTTTTCCGCGGTAAAATTCTCTGTGTGTAAAGTCCATTACAGGAAGGGAAGGGAGGGGGAGAAGAAGGCAGCGAAGTTCCCTCCTCTCATTCGGGGTGTAAAAATACATGATGATGGATGTAATCATTTATTTTGTTTGTGCATGAGATAACTTCTTCCCCCTCCCCCTCCTCTCCCCCCCTCTCTGTGTTTATGTTGTGGTCTTTTCGCTGTCAAAGGCTCTCAGTAGGTGGAGCAAGGAGGTCCCTATTAAAAAAGGCTAATTGTCCGATGTCTGATGCAGTTGTGGTTGGAGACGCTGGTGGCTTTTCTCCCCCTTCTTCCCCGTGCAAGGAGGCATGCTGTGCTAAGAATTGGACTGCTCTTTCTTTTCTCTGTGTGTGGAGGGGGCTTGGGGGTTGGGGTGGAGAGGAGAGTAACGTTGAGTCCATGGAGCATCAGAGGATGTGACAGGACCTTAAAAGCACAGCGTCGAGGATGCTGGGCAAGGAGTTTATTCCTGGTTACTTCTTAGAGATGCGCCTTCTGGAAGTCAGGAGATGCAGAGGGAGAAAGGGGTACATGGAAGAATAGGTTACTTTTATATATAGAGTGCTTGGCTTTGGAAAGGTGTGATCGAGGGGTCAGTGGGGATGGGGAGGGATGGAGGAGGGGGGTGTCTTTGAAATTGCAGGTTTGGGGTCTCGGGGGTGGATTGGGAGGAGGGTGGTGTATAAAAAAGCTAGAGCGTTCATTCAGAAGATAGGATACACCCCATGGGTGTTGCTCAGTCGCCCCAGGGAAGGAACTGGAAGAGGAGTCCCAAACTGAGGGGGGGGGCATGCTTTTAGAGTTAAGAGAACCAGAGAACAAATACAGAAACCCAATTTATAGGGAAGGGAAACGCAAAAGCTGAACCACACATTTCTGCCGGAGGAGCTCTGGATAGGTACCTCAGACTAGAATTGTGTTACCTTGGCAAGTCACCCGCCCTCTTGCTGCCTCAGTTTCCTCCTATGTAAAATGAGGGAGTTGGGCTCAGGCTCCTCCAGCTCTAAATCTATGATCTTCTGATCCTTCCTGCCACACCGACAGGGGTCGCCGAGAGTCACCAGGCAGCCACCGCCGCGCTGCGATTGCTTAGTATAGTAGCGGGAGGAATCCTTCCCCGAGGGAGTAGGGGCAAGGTTAGCGCTTTAGCGTAGGGTAGGGGGAGGGAGAGCGGAAAGAAGAGGGAGGGGGGCGTAGACCAGCGAGGCTCTGCCTTCCGCAGTGTCTGCAAACTTAACCAGAGGGGAGCCGGGCGCACCGTCGTGCAGAAGTGAAAGTTAGTGCATTTGATTTTTTATTTTTAAAAATTAGGCTTTTAAAAAATATATAGATATTTCGGGCAGGGTTGGGAGTAAAAACAATAATCTGGTCTTTGGGCATTTTGAGTGGCGTGGAGGAGGGATCCATACAGTCTATTCTTTTAAACGGATGCTTACATTGTGTGAAAGGTCCTTGCAATTCATTTGGTTCCGGGGGTCTTTTGGGAAGGGGGTAGGGGGAGGGAGAAGTGGAGACTGTGGGCGTGCGTGTGTAATGTGTGTGTTGCAGAGGTGGTGGCGGCAGCGGCGGCGGGCGGTGGAGGAGGGACGGGCTAGCGACGAGGGAAGGAGCGTAATTTCAGCCCCATCGGGATTGCAGGGACTGGGAGTTGAGAAAAGCCTAAAATAAAGAGTTTTGGTAACGGGGAAAGCAGCCCTGGTTCCTTCTCCGTCCCATCCTTCCCCCCCTTCTCTCCGCCCCTTCTTCCAGATTGCCTGTGGGAAACAGAGGAGGCTTTGGTAAAGTAGGAAACCAGCCTAAAATGGCTCTTTGCTCGTAAACTGCAGTTTCAGCCGGGAACACCTCCCCTCCTCCTGACGTCGCTTATGACAAGCAAAGAATTAACTCCAACTCCACGAAACCTGCATTTTTTTTTTCTTTTGGCAACGCGGTTGTACAGTGGAGGTGAAAATGCATTCGTGCGTGTGTTTATCAAACTCCTTAGGATACGTGTGCATGTATGTGTAGGGTATTTGTGTGTGTATTAGGACTTTTCTTTCTTTTGGGAGAAAGAAAACCAAGGGGTTGGTTGTTAAGAAGTCGGGCCAGACCCACCGCCTCTTTAACTAAGCTACCCTGAGAGCCAGCTCAGCTGTTTCTTTGACTGGCAAGGTTACTAACCAACGGGTGCCAATAAATGGATTAAATGACGTGGAAACGGGGATCTTTAGGAGCCGAAGAACTCTCCAACCCCCTTGATCCCCCACCTTCCCCCTCCCTCCCAATCTCCCTACCCCAGAGCACCCGGACTTGGCTTTTTTCGAGTGGGGAGGCCACAGGTGACACTCAAACCCCAGGGGAAAGGTGTGTGTGGGGGGGTTCCCAGGGAAACAGGAAAGAGCATCCCCAAACTTCTTGCAGTTTCGCTTTCAGAATTCAAATCCCTCATTGACTCCAGGATCTTTTATTTCCAGGCTCCAGTGGGGGCCCTAGGGAGGAGGAGAGGCATCAGACATTAAATTTTGATGGGGGTGACTTTTTTGGGGAAAATTTAAGTAGATGCCATTCTTAACAAAAGCCCTGCCCTTTACGAGAACTTTTTGCTTCACCACCTCCTGAGATAAGCCCTGTCGTCATAGATGTATATTTTTCCTTTGGACTCTGTGCCCCCCTCCTCCCCAAGCCCCCTTTGCCTGGCGCAAGGACGTGGAGAGGAGACAGCCCCCGGCTCCAAGGAGAGTCTGCCCCCGCACCACGTTTTGTCAGTTTCAGCAGTAGCGCAGACGCGGCTGAATCCGAGCGGATTGGTGGGAAACCGATTTCCTACGTAGGGCCGAACCTGCTTTAATCGGGATCAATCGCTTCCCCTTTCTCTTCCTTACCCTCCCCCTTTCCCCTAATATGCCTCTAACCCAGTAGCGATTTGGGAACTGAGAAGGCGAAGCCTGTGTCCTACACCAAGTAAATGGATCAGTCTTTTCATCCAGGTGGAAAACCCAGCGAGGGGGCTTAAATCTGGTATGCTTTTTACTGGGGAGGGAAAAGGGGGAGGGGGTGGAGGAAGGGGAGAGGGGAAAGGATGGGGAACTGTTGTGAGCCCTGGGAGCTGGG
>NW_027186546.1:8345951-8356364 GCF_028583685.1 Petaurus breviceps papuanus | reverse complement strand
CCCAAACTGGGAATCTGACAGCTCCCGAGGCCTTAAATTTGTGATCTTGAAGCCTTTTGGGTTTTTCTGTGCCGTTTCTGGCAGAAACACCCTGGAGAAAATCTCAGATTGCCGGGCTTGGTAATGGTTGCGCTCTAATCATCTCTCTTCTCTTCACCCCCATCTCCCTCCCTTCTCTTAACCACCTCCCCCTAGTGTTTTTGAATAGCTGAAGCTCCCCACCCGGCCACCCAAGACTTATTCTAACTATGATATGCTGTCCAGCTGGGAACTGAAATTCACCAATGATGAAGAGAAATTGATTGGAAAGTGTTTTTTTATCCTCACCTTTTCTTGAAGCAATTATAGACTAATTTTTGAACTCACCTGACTATAAATAACCCTGGTCTGCGTTCTTTTTGTTTTTTTTTTCCTCTTTAAATGGCAAAATGAATTCTAGAAGAAGATTGGGTGGCTCAGGATTTTTCCCTCTCCCCTCTTTATCATGAGGAATTCTAAACTACCACAACCCATTCCTGCCCAAACCCAGCCAAGGAGGCATCTCTAACTTTGTTTTAGTAATCATTCTCTTCTATTCCTCTCTCCCCACCCTACTTTATATGTATGGGATACTATATGATGGAAACCTTGTTTTTAGCAGTAAGTGAAAGGGAAGGATGTACTTCAATCGAAATATACTTTGGGGAGTTTAGGAATTCTGTATGTAATTAAGAACAATCAGGGACCATGCTAAGCCCTTAAAGCTCCCCTCTTGCTTGTCTGCTACCAGAAAAGAGAAAAAAAGGTTTTATTTACATGGCATCTCTTTGAGCAAAAATAAGAGGTTGAGTGTCCATTCGGAGTTACCACCAGCTCTGTTTATACTAGACTTTTGGACATAGTTTCAGTTGTACTGAGATCCTGTTGAAGAAGATTGGGGTTGTCACTTAACCTCAGTGGGCTTCAACTTCTTCACTTGCAGAATGAGAGAGTTGAGCTAGATGGTCTCCAAAGCCCTTTCTTGTTCTAAAATTCTTTTGAGTTTATTAGCCTATGTAATAAGTATACCTAAATAATCTGTCTTCTGAACTGAAATTAAATAATATGAGTGTGACATAGGTAGTCTCTTCAATGTAGCCCAATCTAATCCTTGGGAAGATGGTTTAGTCTTTTTAGGTCTCAGTTTCTCACTTGTGAAATGAGATGGTTGGATTAGGTCATCTCTAAATTAACTTTATGACTTAGGTTTCAAAAGTATGTGGACATGCAGCTGGACTAGAGAGGGGTAGAGAAATTAAAACTGAAAGGTCCTTAAGTGGAGAGTTAACAGATGATGTGGGAATATGGTTGCTTTGTGTTTGTCTAAGGGTCCAGAATCCTCTGAGAAGTGTGTGACTTGTTTCAGCTCTCACTATCCCAGCAACCATTCTTAATATAGAATCATGTGAGACTAAAGAGTATCCTTATTTTACTTTTAAATTCCAAAGATGAAGATTCCACGACCCATTTAAATACCTTGTCCCACTTTTCAGTAGAATCAGACAGGAAGCCCAAGACTTTCATTCCCACTCCCTTCCTTTTGAAAGATTAGAAGGATTAAAAAAACTCCAAACCCCCAAAGCTCAGGACAGTTCATAAGAAAGATGATACAATGTGGAAAATAAGGCCATGCATTAACCATATTTGTATGCCAGATGTTTATTAGGAGAGATATGTACTGTAAACGAGTTTTTTTTTTTTTTTAGCTGGCAGCCTTGGAATAAGACATGAAATCTTAGCTTTTAAAAGTTGCTTACTACTCAAAATTGTTGTATGTCTATGAGTCATGGAACACTACAGTCTGAGGAATTAATAATAAATGTCACTCAGAGGGCAATAGAGAAGTGTGTGAGGTGAATATGAGCAAATAGCAACATCTATGAATGACAAAGAATTATGGAGGAAGTCTCAAGTACAATCATCAAAGAGATATGATTGAAAAAGATGGGCTGCCCTTAGGGTGAAAACCAGGGATATCTACCTGGTGGCAGTCTTTCTACAATTATCAAATTAAAACGCTTAACTCTAGTGTTGCAAGATAATTATAGTAAGCATATCATTTTATGCATTATCATCTTATCCCCTATTATCAATATTAAATCGAAAATTCTTTTAAAAAAAAGGCCATAATTTTTTTTTTATAGTTCTTGGCATCTTTATAAATGGCAACTATCTAGGAGTCCATAATCAACTATCTTCACTTTCATATCACTTATTCTTATTAGGAGATGCTGTCTTTTGACACCTGTTTGAGAATAGGGCTGTTGTATTTATTTTCTTTGTCATGTCTTTTTGATTTTTATAAAAATGTGTCTCTAGATGCATAGTGTTTATCTGATGAAATAAAATATTCTGCAAGGTAGGGTAGGGAATGACATTGCAGGCTTTGTTGAGAAGGTTCAAAGAGATGTACTGTTAACTCCTCATGGGGAAGATTTTCATCCTGTGAATTCTTCCATGGAATTTTTGTTGAATGGGAAAAGCCTTTCTTTAAAAAAACAAAAACAAAGAAACCCTCAAATTATTGAAATAGACTCGTTCTGTGTTAAATTTGGTAGCTTTTCTTCCATATCAGTCAAATTTAAGAAGGAACTGAGAGTCTAAATTACAATGTTTTCAGGCTCTGCTATCATATGTGGTCTGTGGGCATATTACTCTTACTGTTTGCCACTCATTTAAAAACCAGGGATGCTATGTCTGGTAGGTAAGGGGATAAAAGACTAATGGGATGGTCTTTTGACTGTGTTAATAACATTGTCCATGTACTGACCTAAAGTACTTTAAAATGTCTTATTGGACTATTTCTTCCCCTAATAGAATTTTCCCTAGTTACTAGGAAGTACAGCAAAGAAAAACAAACACTGGCCATTGTCTGACCAACTATATATGCCTCATTTTATAGCCATAGTCCACTATTTCCCTGATGAGAAGAGGGAGGTATGTTTTACCATAAGTCCTCTGAAGTCAAGCAGTGGTCATAATTCTAATGTTTTTTTACTTTTTTTCTTTTAAACTTACATTCTTATGATCATTGTATGAATTATTCTGGCTCAGTAGATATAGGCCTACCAAGTTTCTCTGAATTCTTCATCTTTGTCATTTCTTTATAATGTGATAGATTTGCACTCCATTCTTATACCACAGTTTGTACAATACTGCTATATATTTGTTTTGTACATGCGGGACCCTTCACAATGTCTTTGACTAATTTAAGTTATATACGTAGAAAAGTGGTATGGTTGGGGTCAGAGGTTTTGTACAACTCAGTAACTTTTCTGCCATAATTCAATACCGTTTTCAATACCACTACCATAATCAAGGCATAAGAGGAACACTGAACGTGGGAGTCAGGAACACCTGGGTTGGCATTTCACCTTGGAGACTAGCCTTTTTTATCTTATGCAAGACACTTAAGCTCACCGAAGCTTAGTTTCTTCATCTATAAAATGAAGTTACTAATAAGACATGACTAAATTCTAGGATTATTTTGCTGATCACATGAGAAAATGTGTGTAAAATACTTTGTTGAACTTTAATTTTTATTATAAATGTTTTTATTTTCAGAAGTGGTTGGGTCCATTCATAGCTCTCCAAATAATGCATTAGTGTATTTGACTTTTGCCAATTATCATTTATATCTACCAGTCAGATGGTTGGAGGGGAAGCCCCTGGGCTGCGTAAATTTGCATTTCTCTTAAAAGTGCTTCAGAGCATTCTTTGGTGTGGTTGTTGTTAGCTTGTTATTTTTCTTTCTTGAAAACTTCCTGTTCTAATTCTTAGACCCCCCTGTTTGTGGATCTTTTTATATATTTATAATAGGTTTCCTATATGTCTTGGGTATCAGTGCTTTCTCAGAGATTTGCTGCAATTTTTTTTCCCAAGCTACCGCTTCTTTTTTTAGTATAGCTGCATTGATACAGATTTAATATCATTTAAGTAGGTTACTTCTAGAACTAGGAAAAACAATAAAATTAATTTGGAGGAACAAAAGATCAGGAAATCTCAAGGGAAGTAATGACAAAAAGTAGGAATGAAGTAGCTCCAGTGTTCCCAGTAGTTATCAAAACTATGTTTTTAGACTCATCTGTGACTTCATTAGTGTAGGAAGTCCTGTACTAATAATAGGAAATAACATTCTCCCAGTGTTATCAGCATCTATCATTTATACTTTTTAGGGAGTTATCTTTGGGGTTTGTCTCCAAAGGTGTGGTGGTGGTAATATCCCAAGTAGTGTATGGTAAGTCCACCCAAAGGTAGATTGCATGTCCACCACAACCATAGCTATGCTTTACCCATTGCAGACCCATAATTCTCTGTACCTTTTCCTTTCCTTGTGCAATCTTCCAGTCTTCCTCTTTGTGAATGAGGTACAGGCCTGTCAGGGCAGTTATTAATCGACCCTAGCTAGACACCCACAGCAGGAGCTATGGAGGTACTCTTGGGAAAGTTCTCCACCTTCAACATACCCCTTAGAAAAAAAAAACGATAGAGGGACACGATAAAAAATTTGGAGATGACTGCCACTGAAAGAAATTAACTTGGCCAAAGTCACAATGACCCAGTGTGAGTGAGATTCAGGTCTTTGTGGATAGGAGACCCAACTACATCTCTATCCATGGTGCCATACTGCTTCTACTTGATAACTGATGGAAAAAAAATAAAGAAATTGACCTGAGGGGAATAAATTAGCCAAGCCAAGCAATTGAACAAAGTTGCTTTAGTGTTGTGTAAACACAAGAACAGAAACTATTAGAATAACAATTCCTTATTCAACAAAGACTTTTGGGAGAATTGGAAGGCAGTTTTGGCATAAGTTAAGTTTAGGTTAATACTTTTTACCTTATTCTACAATAAGTTCCAAATGGATATGTGACCAAAATTGAAATGGTCATATCAAAAAAACATTATAGGAGAATGGATAGAGGTACTTTGAAAAACTGTGGCTAAGAGGAAATTTTAGCCATACAAGGGATAGAGGTGATAATAAAAAGTAAAATAGACAATTTTACTCATGATATTTTTCTTAAATGCTAATTTCAATCCAAAATGTTAAAGGCTAGTTTTGACCGTCGGTGGTTTTTTGGAAGGCCTTAATTGTACTATGGGATGAGACCAGAAAATGTTGATTAAGTCACCATTTTCATTTAGGAATTATTGGTAGGAGGCCCAGACAGCAAGATGCCTAGGCAGCCCTATTGGAAGCACAGCAGGCATCAAATGGCTTTGCTGCTGAGACCATTAGAACTTAATGTATCAGGCCAATGTTTACATCAACTCTACAATATTTAATTCATTTAATTATTAAGTGTCTACTGTGTGCAGGGCACATATTGAGTTCTAAAGACATTAATGTTAATGTGATTTTGGGTAGACTAGAATGATATTCACTGACTTGTGACTTGAATTATAAATGGTAATGTGGGGGCAATGAACTTTGAAAAAAGGTTGAGTAGCAAACAGGAATGAGATGTAAGAGTTTAAAGATTTTAAAAATTTCTGAAATTGCAGCTAAGGTATTGAACAGCATTCAATTTTGATTATAAATTGATTTCATTTTTTTTCCTCTATCAGTACTGGTACCTACTCCTTAAATACATAAACAAGAAAAAATAAGAAAACTGTTCTGGAAGAGGTGGAAAGCAAAAATCAAAAGACACTGGGGAGGAGGTGGCATTTTCATTTTCTAAAAAGTGTTGGCAGCTGATGAAAACAGACTTTGGATTCAAACTTAAGTTTTTGGCTTTTCTTTTGTATTTGATTTTCTTGATCATGAAGAAAACTGAAGACAAAAAACAAAAGCTGGTATTTATCTTTGCCATACATAAACACCGTCTTGTGCTTCCTCTCTTGGCTCATCAGCTGTTCATAGACCCTATTCCCATGGCAGAGTTGACCTCAGGCAATGATGCTGACAAAACAAAGGTTCTTTACTCTATATGAATGAAAATTAATTTCAGCTCTTTTCAAAGCACAAGAGAAAAATCAATGTTTGCCAAGTGGAAGTAACAGAATTCTCAGAGAATCATTTGGCTTTCATATTCCTTAAGAGGTGGAAATGGGGGACAGGAAATGTGGTCTGGTGGTTAGCATATACCAGATATATGGAATTCTGAAGTTGACATGTTTTAGAGTATTATCAATTTAACAAAGCACTGCTCTTACAGCCACCCTGTGATGGATATAGTATGAACCTTATCCCTGTTTCACAGGTAAAGAAATTTGGGGTTTGAGAGGTACGATGGTTTTGTCCCTGATTACAACACAGATCAGATGTATTTAAGCTGAGATTTGAACTGGGCTTTCCTGATTTCTAAATTAAGTGCTTTTTTCCACAGTTGTTTTTACTTAATAACTGCTCTCTAGGTCACAGAGAACGTAGGAAAAAAACAAAGAGAAAGAGTTCAGCATCATCTTTTGCTGATGAAATCACTGAGGCACAGAGGGTTAAAGTGACTTTGTCTAGCGGCAGAGCCAGAATTCAAACAAATCCAGACTATCTGACTCCAAATACAGTATTCTTTCTACTCTACCACTCTATTAGTGATTCCAGTTATAAATGACCAGTTATGATTTTTGCCCATTATCTCACAGGGCATTGATGAAAACAGATCATATTTTAAGGTAAATATAAATTATCTTTATAACAAGCCTCATTTTGATTTTTCTGTTTTTAAAAATGTATTTATGCATTCCCTCCCCACACCATAAGCATGTGGTTAAAATTTTCTCTTCCATCATTTATTTTATTTTTCATATTTATTTAATTTTAATTTATGGAATAAAACCAACATTTCCAAAACATAGTGTAATAAAAAAGATGCACATAAAACTACAAATATATTTTGTACAACTTGCAGTTCCTTTTAAGTATATAAAAAGGTAGCATATACATTTTTTCTTTTTTTTCATTTTTTTCTTCTCTTTCCTTGCTACCATTAGACACAAATAGGTGTACACACACACACAAGTAAAACTATTCAATATATCCATCAGGATGCAGACAGTGTCTTCCTTCATATGTCCTTTAGAGCTAATTTGGATTATCTGTTATAGTCTGTTATAGTCAAAATTACTTTTATTTGCTCAAAGTTTTTCTTAAAAAACATTGCTGTTTCTGTGTACAATGTTCTCTTGGTTTTGCTCATTCTGCCCTTTATTATTTTGTGCAGGTCTTTCCGTGTTTTTCTAAGATCATTGAGTACATTATTTCTTATAGCATAGTAGTATTGCTATTAAGGTGATCTTAGCCCCACCCCAGCCTATACATTCTCTTTTCTGGGGTGGAGTGCTGTCCTGGGAAATACTAACTTTGCTCTGAAAAGGAGGTCCTCTAGCCCCTTAACCATAGATTCTTTTGGCACACTGGTAAAGCCTATGTACTTCTTCTCAGAATAATGTTTTCAAATGCATAATAGAAAATACATAGAATTACAAAAGAAACCAGCTATATTGAAATACAGATTTTTGTGATTCCAGATTAAGAACCCTAACCCTAGACAAAAACTATTCATTATAAGACTCTCATTACAGACATGCACTCTCTCTCTCTCCCACCCCCACTCCCTTGGGCTTTTTCTTTAATAGCATCTTTTAATTTCTTCTTGAAAGGAGAGGCCTGCCTTCCAATCTTCCTATCCCAGACTTTCCCCTCTATTGCTTTTACCTAACTATCCTAAAACCATTTACTACTGTTAAGACGCTAAATTACTATCCCTTTTCTGCTTACCCCCAGGCTTGGTGGGGTTATCCAGGGGCCTTAAGGCCACATGTGGCCTTCTAGGTCCTTAAGTACAGTCTTTTGACGAACTGGAATTTTACAAATTTGGATTTGGTCAAAAGGCCTCACTCACTTTAGGACCTAGAAGGCTACTTGTGGCCTTAAGGCCTCAGATTCCCCACGGCTGGGTTATACCTTCAGCTCCCCTCTGTCTTTTACACTCCTCCCTCCAGGTTTTGAGAGCTTCCCATTGTGGTGACCCATGCAAAAGATAGTGATATACTTAGAGTGGGATTGAGTCCAAAGAATATTGGTTCAGTTCTTTTTTCCTGTTTCCTGATTACTTAAGATCCTTCTAAATCTTGAGTTTCTTAGATCTCTTATTTCTCATTTTTGTCTCTTTTACTCAATCTATTTTTTCCCTTAAAAAAAAATCTATAGATACGAGAGAATTCCATTTCTTAGTCTTTCTTTGACATATATTTATTTACCCTTGTTGGGATGTTTGAATTGGATGTTCTGCTCATGTCTGTCTCCTCCCTTCCCCCTCCTCCCTTTTCCTTGCCTCTGTCTCTCTCTTCCAGAAATCTCACAAATGGCTCTTTTGTTAAAAATCTCTCTTTTCCCATTAATTATTAGACTCAGGTTTGCAGAATATTATTTGGGGTTGACATGTGAGTTCCTCTGCTTTTTGGACCATTCTACTCTATTATTTTCTTTGATTTCTTGACTACTAGTAATACTGAGTGATTGGAATTGAGATTATTTCATAGCTGAAGACCTTTCTCCAGGTTGCTGGCAGACTTTGTTATTTGGTATTGAAATTTTGAAATATTACCACTACATGCCTTAGAGTTTCAGGACTAAAGTTTTTCTTTGGTAATGATCTGTGGTTTTATTCAATCTGTACTTCATTGTCAATATTCAGAAATACTGGATGTTTCTTTTCGTATGGTATTCAGGTCTGTAAAGTTTATCATGTTCTTCTGGGAGAACTATAGCTTCTAATTGAACTCTGCACATGTCTTTAGGGTCAGTTACTTTGGCTTGCTGAGAATTTATGTTCTTTTTTTCTTGAGGTTTTATTGATATTTTCTGTTTCTTACATCATGATAGTATGCCATGCAACTCTCCCCCTCCCTGAGACACATCCCATATAACAAATAATACTTTTAAAAGCGAGAATAAAAGCTCAGCACAACTGATCATTTCATCAAAAAAGTCTGAAAACATGTGCAAAATCTCCCATCTCCACAAAGGGGGTAGGTTTGGGGGTGGGGTATCTTCTCATATGTCTCCATTTGAGTCCTGTTTGAGATTTATAATTTTGTTATGTTTGCTTTTGATTTTTTGGTGTGTCATTGTTCTTTCCATTTCCATCGTTGTGGTTGTTGTGTATGTTGTTTTATTGGCTCTGCTTACTTCACTCTGCATCAGTTCATATAGATCTTCCCATGCTTTTTTGTAGTTATCACATAATAAATTTTTACAACACAGCAATATTCCATGTCATTCATGTACCAGAATTTGTTTAGCCATTTCTCCATTGATGAATGGATATCTACCTTGTTTCCAATTTTTAACTATCACAAAAAGTATCGCTATAAATATTTTGGAGTTTATGGGAATTTTTTCCTTACATATGGCTTCCTTAGGGTATAAACCTAGTTAATGAAGTCTTTTGTTCAGAGGGCATGGATAGTTTTACTCACTTTATTTGCATAATTCCAAATTACTTTCCAAAATGGTTGTACCACTTCCCAACTCCACCAACAATGTATTAGTGTGCCTATTTTCTGTAACCTCTAATACTGATTTGCCATTTGGGCGTCATTTTTGCCGCTTTGTAGGGTGTGAGATGAAACCTCAGAATTGTTTTGTTTTGCATTCTTCTTATTTAGTAATCAGAAGCATTTTTTTCATGTGGTTGTGAATCCTTTTGCAGGTCTGTTGATAATTGTTCATCTTCTTTGACTATCTATTGGGGAGTAGCTGTTATCATATATCTTGGAAACCAAACCCTTACCTGCGAAGTTGGATATGAAAGATTTTTCCCATTTGACCATTTCTTTCTCATCCTAGATTCATTAATGTCTGTGCAGAAACTTTTCAGTTTTAAATACTCAAAAAGTGATCTATTTTTTCTTTTGTTATTGTCTCTATCTCTTGTTTGGTTAAGAATGCATCTCTTACCCATAGCTGTGAAAGGTGTATGATCTTTTTAATCTTCTAATTTTTTTATAATATGATCTTTAATATTAAAATCATATATCCATTTAGAATGTATTGTAGAATATGGTGTAAGATATTGGTCTGAGGCTAATTTATGCTTTCAGTTTTTCCAGAAGTTTTTTATCAGATAGGGAGATTTTCCCTAGGTAATTTATAGTTTCTACTTTATCAAACACTGAATTATTGAGTTCTTTTGTTTCTGAATCTTCTTTGTCTAGTCTGTTGCATCGATTTATCCTTTACAAATACCAGATGGTTTTGATGACTACTGCTTTATAATATAGTTCTGAAGTCTGGAAATCCTCTTGCTACTTGTCCATACTTTTTTTTCATCATTTCCCTTGATATTCTAGATCTATCCTCCTTCCTTCCTTCTTTACTTCTTCCTTCCTTCTTTCCTTCCTTCCTTCCTTCCTTCCTTCCTTCCTTCCTTCCTTCCTTCCTTC
>NW_027186546.1:8326012-8345941 GCF_028583685.1 Petaurus breviceps papuanus | reverse complement strand
TTCCTTCCTTCCTTCCTTCCTTCCTTCCTTCCTTCCTTCCTTCCTTCTTTCCTTCCTTCTTTCTTTCCTTCCTTCCGGACGGCAGTTGGGGTTAAGTAACTTGCCCAAGGTTACACAGCTAATTTTTTGTGTGGGTGTTAAGTGTCTGAGGCCACAACCGCACTCGGGTCTTTCCGATTCCAGGGCCAGGGCTTTACTCACTGCACCACCTAGCCGCCCCTGATCTTTTCTTCTTTCAAATGAATTTTGTTATTATTTCATTAACTTCTGGAAAGTATCACCTTGGTAATTTGATTGGTATAGCATTAAAAGTGTAAATTAATTTTGACAGTATTGTCATTTTTATTATATTGGCACAGCCTAGCTATGAGCACTGAATGAATAGTCTTCCAGCTACTTAAGTTCTTTATTTCTTCAAGGAGTGTTTTGTGGGGCGGCTAGGTGGCGCAGTGAGTAGAGCACTGCCCCGGAGGACCTGAGTTCGGATCAGGCCTCAGACACTTAACACATACACACACACACACACACACACAAACTAGCTGTGTGACCTTGGGCAAGTTACTTAACCCCAATCGCCCTCCAAAAAGCAAAAAAAAAAAGTGTTTTGTAATTGAATCTATATAAGCCTTTTTTTTTTTTTTGTACTTTGGAGGAGGTTGCTCCCCAGATGCTTTGTACATTTTGTAGTTATTTGGAATGGAATTTCCTTTTCTATTATTGCTTTTTGTGTTTTGTTATTATATGTTGATATTGTACATTGATTTTTGAGGATTTGTTTTGTGGCCTGCAACTTTACTGAAGCTGTTAGTTGTCTCGGCATTCCAAGGGTTTTTCAAACAAACCATTATGTTATCAGCAAACAGGGATAGTCTTATGTCCTCTTTACCTGCTTTTATACCTTTAATTCCTTTTTCTTGTCTTATTGTTAAAGCTAGCATTTCCAGAACTGTATCAAATAATGGAGGTGGGTAGGGGGAAAAGAGAGAGAATTGATGTTTCACTCCCACATTTATTGGGAAAGATTCTGTTGTATCCCCATTGGATGTGACACTTGATTTTGTTTTTTTAGATGCTTTTTGTGATATTTTTAAAAAAGGTCTGTGTCTGTACTTTTTATTGTTTTTAGCATGAAAGTGTGCCTTGTCAAGGGCTTTTTATTCTTCCATCGAGATGATCTTGTGATTTTAGATGTTTTGTTTTTTGATATGATTAGTGATATTGATTGTTTTCCTAATGTTGAACTATCTTTGCATTCCTGGTATAAATCCCACTTGGTCATAGTGAATGATTTCTTGGATACATTACTGTAGTCTATTTGATAACATTTTAAAAAAATTTCTGAGTGTTCATGAATGATATTGGCCTATTAGTTTTCTTTCTGTGTTTTATCTTTCCCTGGTTTAGGGAGGCCTGTGTTTGTCCCATCAAATAATTTCTTCAGGTTGCTTTCTATCTCAGTTGTTGAGAAGAATTTGTGAAGTATAGGTTTGATAGAATTTTCCTGTGAATGAATCTGAACCAGGAGTTTTTTCCTTTGGTAGTTCCTTTACAACTAAATCTATTTCCTTTTCTGAGAGCAGATTACTTAAGGCCTCTAGGTCTTCTGGTAGTTTAGGTATTTTATGTTTTTGAATGTATTCCTTTATTTCTTTTGTGTTCTCAGTTTTGTTAGAATATAACTGTGTGTAATATGTTTTTATTTTTTCTGGTTTTACTTCTTGCTCACTTGCTATTTTGGTGATGTGATTTTCTGCTCCCTTTTTAAAGTCAGATTGACTGAGGTTTTTATCAATTTATCAAATGCTAAGTTCTGTCCATAATACCCATATCCACCTTTTCACTGTTACCTCCATCAGATAGATACCCACCTTTATCCCTTGTGTACATTTAAAAAGAAGTCTCTTAAAGAAGTCACTCTGTGGCTGTCTTTGCCTGCTGCATTTATTCACTATTCTTGTATTTCTGTTGTTTGGGGTGTTTGAGAAGCAGATAATCTCTTCAGTTCTGGTTTTCTTTCTTTTTTAAATTTAAAAAATTTTAGACTTCAATATTAAAACTTAAATACACAATAAGAAAAGAAAAAGAAACATTATAAACTTAAATACAAAATAAGAAAAGAAAAAAAAGCATTGCCATGTGCACAGCAGAGAGGATTCAGAATATACAACAATAAATTTCCATGTCAGAAAGACTATATAATAAATACTACATATTGTGTTGAGAGCTGTCCATCTTTTCTTTGCTTCCTTGTAAGTTTTCTTTTGTTCTGTGCTGTATTCTTTTTTTTATTTTGTTCTTTTTCCCCCTTCCTCCCTCCCTAGAAGGCTACAATTAAGTGCATATGTGTGTAGATGTATACATACATACACATATAGACATACACACATACATATACATACATAAACTTAAATATCTGTAATCATACTCATATATAGATATATACACTCATGTATCTATGTAAGACCATACTATAATACTTGTCCCCTTTTTCTCTGGGGGTGGATAACCTCTTCCTTCATAAGTCCAAATCTTTCTATATTTTTCCAGGTCCACCAACTCATCATTTCCTACACCACAGCAATATTCCAACCTTATACTATCTAGTTAAATAGTCCAAAGCAATGTTGATGAATATGACTGACATGTAGTGTAGTTTCCCTATTTTTCTGTTTTGATTGAATCTGTTTTAGCCTTTACTTTGTCCGAGATCATAATTCCCACCCCTCGTCCTTTTTCCCTAACACATATTCTGCTCCTGATCTTTATTTTTGTTTGTGTGTATCTGGTTTTCTTTCTTAAAAGTGTTTCAAACTCTTCTTTCTTTTTGCATGTACATCTTGTATGATTAAGCCTGGATTTGCAGGGTGGGTCACCTTGGACTACATCCTGAGCTCCATTACCCTTTAGAAGCATTGTTCCATTCCCTTCTTCTTTTTCTAGTCAGTATGGAATAGTCTTGCATTATTTGAATGCCCTTTCCTTTGTATTTAAAGGTATTTCTCCTGATGGCTTATAGAACCTGTTGTTTCTGAGTTGAATTGCTAAATTCAACGGATATGTTTCTTGGAGTTTGCAGCCTTATGTTTTTTTTTTTTTTAGTGGTGATCTGTGAATTCTTTCAATAGGAATTTCATTTTCTACATTTAAAAGTTCAAGGCAGTTCTTGTCTATTATTTCCTTCATTACCGTGTTAAGGTTTTTTGACCTATTGTGTTCTGGGAGACCTGTGAAACTTAGGTTGTTTTTATTTATCATGCCTTCAAGGTCAGTATGTTTTGCTTACATTGTAAGCATATTTTCTTAAAATATTATTGCTTTTCTTCTTCTTTTAGATTGCCCTTCACTTTTGTATATTTGTACTCTCCGTCTGTTGTTCTGCCTTTGATTTATTTGGTCAACAGTTGCCATTGCAGATCATTTTTGCTGTGCATGCCATAAATTCTGCTCTCATAATTTATGATTTTTCTCTTAAACCACTCAGGCTAGGGGCAGCTAGGTGGTACAGTGAGTAGAGAGCTGGCCCTAGAGTCAGGAAGACCTGAGTTCGGATCCAGCCTCAGACACTTAAACACACACACACAAAAACCTAGTCGTGTGACCTTGGGCAAGTCACTTAACCCCAATTGCCCTACCTTCTCCCTTCCAAAAAGCAAAAAAAAAATTCTTTCCTATTCTTGGTGTCCTAGATCATGGAAGCAGCTGAATTTGCTTTATTTTGGGGGCCAATTTTTGTTTTGGAGAGGTTTAAGAGGTCATGAGGATCAAAGGAAATGGTAGGCCACTATCTTGTTGCTTGGGTAACTTAGAAGTCTCAAAGTTATTCTCTTTTCCTTTTCTGCCAAATTTTTTCCTCACTTGAGTATTTTTGCATTTGAAATCTGTCATTCTCCTGTTTGGTCACTCTAAAACTGTGAAGAGATTCTCTACCTCATGTTCTAAGTTGTTTATTCTGTTTGTCTTTGTTAATTTTTCTTTGGAAGCTTTGATTTCCAACCTAATTCCCATGATATCTTCTTTTGAAATTTTTGTTTGCCTTTCGAACCATTCTGGAGGTTTTTTTTTTTTTTTTGCTTTTTGGAGGGCAATTGGGGTTAAGTGACTTGCCCAAGGCCACATGGCTCGTTTTTTGTGTTAAGTGTCTGAGGCCCTATTTGAACTCAGGTCCTCCTGACTCCAGGGCCGGTGCTCTATTCACTCCCACTGCGCCACCTAGCCACCCCTGGAGGTTCTTATTTTTGTTCTTGGATCTGTGGGGAGTCTACAGAATTTTTTCTTTCCCCATTGGGAATTTTGGCTTTATCTTCCTTAATATTTGTTCAGTGTGCTCTTTGAATTTTTACTCTTTTTATTTTTTAAAGTCTTTTTGTAGTCTCCCAATTGGACTGTCTGCCAGATTTCTTTTTTTTCTTGTGGATTTTTTGTTTCTCACCTTTTTTTTTTTTTGTATCCTAGTAGCTTTAACTCTAAACTCCCCTCTAATTTTCATCTACTTTGCCCTTTGCTGCTATGTCATCCTATACTCCTACATAGAACCCTGAGACAGGGCATTTGGAAATTATGGGGGCCTGGCTGGTTCTCTGCCCGGAATAAACTCCATGGAGAGAGAGCCTACTCCAGCTAGGTTCTTTGGGCACCTTTCCCACAGACACAGGAGCCCCTTCCTTGGCTGTTCTGCATCTTCTGTCCCTCCTCCCACTCCCCTTCTTTTTTTTCATGGATCTGTAGAATCAATGTTCTGCCTCTAGTGTATTGGGGGAAGAGTTCAGACTGAGTTACTACTACTGCCCTTGGGAATCGGGGGAGGCCCCTACCTCCAGACCCAGAAACACAAGCCCATGATGTTCCTTGGGCTGCTGACTTTAGGCTGTGCCATGGTAGGAACATTAGGAGTGGGAGCTTTTAAAGTATTTCAGTTCTCAGATATTATTTCATGAGGCTGTTATCTTGTATTGTTTCTATCATCTTTTCCTTTGGGTTTCAGCTTTAATTGCTGTAGGTTTGGCACACATTTCTCTCTTTTTTAGGTTTTTAGGTTGGAATTACAAAGGAAGTCAAGTACTCTGCCATCTTGCCCCAAATCTCTCAGGTTTTTTATAAAGAAACATCCATCATTAACTCTTTTACCAGGTGTAGCACTTTAAAAATTGCAGGAAAAGCATTTGTGTTACCAGTGAATCATTTTTCCTCTTTCTGTCTGTCCAGATTATAAAGATGCTTTTCCCCTAAAGTTTCTTTTTAAAAGTAAGCAAATGAAACCCCCTAAACCTCTGTATGCTTATAGTAGAACTAGACAAAAGCAGAAACTGAATATTCTACGGAAAATAAAAGCTGTCATTTGACGTAAATGGTGCCAGTTTTTGTGTGTATGGCTTAGGTTGGAAGCCTGAAATTAAAAAGCAGACATTCATAGACTGTTGTCTTGCCTTCCAGTTGGTGCTCTGTTTGGAAGAGGGGCAGGCTACCAGTTATTTGGAGATCTTAGAGAAACGTTCCTTAAAATTGAGAGCCTTCTAGAGAGTGCAGTGGCATGTTTTGGAAAATTGAGATGGATAGAAAATGATGTCCAGCTGCCAGTATTTTGTATGTTATGGGCTTCAACATAGATCTTAGACTCTCAGTCTGGTGATTTTCTTTTTTACCATATTGCCTCTAAATAGCTCTGTGATCAATTCAATCCATTGAATATTGATTAAGTCTGATTAGTTTTGTTTAGATCTACCTATACTTTTTCTTGCTCTAAAGCTGTTCTGACTTGGCAGCTTCTAAAGCGGTTGTTGTTGAGTCATTTTTCACTTGTACCTGGCTCTTTGAGACCCCATTTGGGGTTTTCTTGGCAAGGATATTGGAGTGGTTTGCTATTTTTTTACAGATGAGGAATTGAGGCAAACAGTGTTAAGTGACTCGTCCAGAGTCACACAGCTTGTAAATGTCTGAAGCTGGATTTGAACTCATGAAGATGAGTCTTCTAAGCCCAGTGTTCTATCCACTGCACCACCCAGATGGGTAGGGGATAATGAGGACTATGATAGCAAACAATAGGTCTCATTCTTGGATTCTTTTCCTTGATTATTCTACCCTGAATAGGCTTTGGTCTTCGTGGAAAATGAATGATCGGAGGTCACCTTGGAGATCTGCAACTCTTCAGGTTTCTTTATTCCTGTTCAAGCAGATAGATTTATAATCATAAAACATCAGAACTGGAAGGAAGAGACATCAGTATCATTGAGGCCAATTCCTATATTTTACAGATGAAGAAACTGAAGCTGAGAGAGGTTGGGTGAATCATTAGCATCAGTATTAATCATCTAATACACACAAGCTCAATACGTACTTGTTCTATTTGCCTGCCTTCTTGAGGAAATGGTACCTTAGACCATAGGCGTTTCATAATTGTTTGTGGAATTGAATACTGTTTCCTTCAACTTTCTTTCCTGTTCCTTTTATTTTATTCTGTTTCTCTCTCCACCTCCCATACCCCCTTCTCTTTTCCCTTTGCAGGACCATACAATGCATTTTACCCCATGCATAAAAATCGGTCAGATAATAATAGCACATTAAGGTTTGCAAAGCAAAGACTGAGCCCATATAGTAAGTGGCAAAGTTAAGATTTAAATTTAGACCTTACCTGATGCGGAGTCTAGGACTTTTGTGTTATCCAGGCTGTCTGTCTGGAGCTGTGGACTTTAATTCTTCCTTAAACCTCACCCCCTAAAAGCAATTATTTAGAAACTCTTCTTATGACTCCTGAAGATAGTAGGAATTCAGTCTTTATTTCCAACTGACAAAAAGCCCTTTTAGGAGTCAAGTGAGATTCCTGCCCAATACTCATTTTCTTTTGCCTGGCTCTGCTGTGGGAGGAGTTTCTGAGGCTGGGCAGTCCCTAGCTGTTCCCCTGAGTAGGAGGGAGGAGGTCATTGATAAGCATTAGCACAGACAGGCTAATTTTAAAAAGCAGGATGCAGCTGGTGATGGTTTCATATGGAATCTGACAGTTTTCAAAGATTCTTCAAGGCCCTGTGCCTTTGTGATTGTGATCTCTGCCAATTGTGGGCCTCCTGATTTTTCCATAAGGAGATGTGGATGGTTGGATACTGCCCTTTTAATAACATTTGACAGTTATATAGCACGTTGATTCTTCCTGTCTTCCTCCACCCTCTAATCCATTCCCTATAGCGTCGTCATTGAAATATAGCCAGCTCTGGGGTCAAACATGGTACTGGGAATTGTCTCTGCTAAGGCTCTAGTATTTAGTGGACAGAGGATGGTTAAGCTAGATTAAAAGGCAGTTTGGAAATTTAGGTTTTTGAACCCAGTTGTTTACTAATTTAAAATTTTTTTTTTTTATCTTTGGTCATTAAATTAATTGTTTTTCACTTAGACATCTTTATATATCTCCCCCATATGTTTTTCTCTTAGTCTCCCAAACGTCACCGGAATCTCAAAATATTTCTCTTCACCCTGTAATAACTAACACACATACAGATTTTTTTTTTTAAACATGTATCTTACTTTTTAATAATCCACCCAAGGTACTGATTGCTTGTCAAACCAAACTCAGCTTGTCATTCAAGTCTCTTCATCACTAGGCTCCATCTTAAACCAACCCCTCCCCACCCGGCCCTGACCTTGTCCTCCCTATGCTCCCCAGCACTTGAATCTGGCAATTTTTCAGAATCTTACGCTGTTTTTTTTTTCTGTACCCAAAATACTTCATTCTGTCATTTTGCCTCTTATATCTCTTTTAGGGACCTGTTCAGTGTCTTTTTCCTTCATGAAACCTTCTGTGAGTAATCCCCATCACTGAGATTTATTCCTCTCTCATTTCTAGTTATGTTCCCATGCCTATGCTTCATTATCTGAGATTTTTTTTTTTTTGAGGAAGGAAGGCAGAATAATTGCGGTTAGGTGACTTGCCCAAGGTCACATTGCTAGGAAGTGTCAAGTGTCTGAGGCTGAATGTGAACTCAGGTCGTCCTGATTGCAGGGCCAGTGTTCTATTCACTGTGCCACCTAGCTGCCCCTTGTAATGGTTTTTTTAGGTACACCTTGTTTTAGTCTTAGAAACCATGTTTTGTTTGTTTAGTTAGCTGTGATTGTTTCATTTGGGGCTGCTTTGGGTAATGGAGCCAGAGCTGGCCTGAAGCCAGGAAGATTTAGTTTGAGGGCTGCCTCTTCCTAGTCCTGGTTTTGTGACCCTGGACTAATTTCCTAATCTTTCAGTTAACTCCTTAGGACTATAAACTGCAGAGAAGATGTTGACTTACTTTGGTACAGGAAGTTGCCTTGCCCGAGAGAATTCCTTATACCTATGAAATTATAAGTCCAGTTCTTATTCCTGATTTGTCTTAACAAAAAGATTATACACTACATATAAATATCAGGTAATATTTAGATAATTAGATAATAAAACATTAGATAACATTTACAAAATAATGTTTAAGCTTTTTCAATAGTGGACCATGAAATGAATGATTTTGCATCCATATATGTATAGATTCATGAATTTAATCATAAAATTAATTATATCAACTTTAAATTAGAATTACTAATTGATCTAGGCCTGTTATATATAAGTTATAACCGACAGGCCTCTCTAGTTCATATGAATGAGCTAATTAGTTAAATTTTCCTCTGTGTGTGTGTGTGTGTGTGTGTGTGTGTGTAAATCTCAGATTGTTCTGGGTCATATTTTGGATGTGAGGTGCTGCATTTATTATCCTACATTAAGTAGTATGAGGCATAAATACTCAATTTGCATGCCACACTGGAAAAAAACCTCTTGATTTACAGTCAGAGGACCCAAGTGTGAGTTATGGCTCTTCTGCTTGCTACTTGGGCTAGCAATTTAATCTCTTTGGGCCTCAGTCGCTCACTTAAGTGGGACTGACCACCTGTCTAGCTGTGCCTCACTTAAATCCAGTACCCTTGAAAAGTCAGGACATTGACCATGATGTCATTGGTATGCTTCAGAAAAGAAGTATAAATAATAACGCCCAAGTCAGGTAGTTAAGACCAGACACTCTCCAAATATCCTTTCTGGTTCTAAATGCAGTGATTTTTTCTGAGCTTTTTAGAAGCACATCTATTGCATAAAGCAAGGAATATTTTATTTTCTTATTTAACTCATATATGTATCTTGTCTCTTCAACTTGATTATATATTCCTGGTTGGGTTGTAATTAATTTTTTAACTTTTTCCACAGTATAATTTGCTCAAAAGTTTTCTGTAGAATGGGATCTAGAAATATTGTGACTGATTTACAAAACATTTGTTAAGTTCTTTGAGTGCTGTGAATGAAGCTACTAATTAACTACATGGGAGATGTGCTATTACTGCTGAAGGTCTGTTCCATTTTTGGAAAACTCAGTATACAAAAACATTTTCTTATAAAACAGAAACATAAGAGGGGGATTATTGACCTAAAAGAAGGATTCTTTGCTTTACAAAAAATTTTGTTCAAGTAGAGAACCCTTAATTGTACATTTAATATATTGTTTGATTTGGTCAAATTTGACTTGTTGTCATGTCTGTTTTGTATCACATACTTAGTGTGTTTGCATTTATTAGAGAGAGGGGCTTGGCTTAAGATTTTGTTGGTGTAAAGAACTCCCAAAGAAGAAACTCCCTCTATCAAGGCAAGTTGTCACCTTTTCTGCAACCTAGAATCTTGAGTTTCCCTAGGGGAGAGCTGTCAAATTCTCCTTTGGTAAAACTCTGGAGAGCTGCCAGAACCAGATTAAAATGCAATTGGGAAATGTTTAACAAAATGCATAACAATACAGTACAACATAGGCAATGTTAATTTGTAGTTTATTCTAAACTATGGTGTGGCTCCAAAGGGATCCATTTTTATTTGAGTGCCCAAGTAATAAGCAGCAGAGCCATAAATTCACTCTTGGGACCTAGTCTAGAGCAATCAGGGGTCAAGTGACTTCCTCCCATAACACCGCCAGTATAGAGCAGAAGGAGAAACTTGAACACAGGTCTTCCTAGCTTCTAAGTCAGCTTTCTAATCACTATACCATACTGCTTGTATTTTTTGCAAACATTAAAATATTTAAAATCACAATTTATAATCAGAAAGATTTATTACCCTTTAATAAGAGTCACCATGATAACATGATATTAAATTAAATCTTTTGTTCAGGATGTCAGGTGACTCAAAAGAACATTTCTTTATTCAGTCCATAATGCTGTCTTCTCTTGTCAGAGTTCCTTCCTAATTTCGTATAATGTCACCTACCTGTCAATGGAAAATGAAGGACCATGCCCTCTTGGGTATCTTCTTACAAATGAGCAGATTTTATATTGCTGTGCCATTACCGATCCTGATTATAGAGTAATCCTTAATCTGGTATTTGAGTTCTTCTGTAATCTAGTTCAAACCTGCTTTTCCAGCCTTATCACATGACCTGTACATGTCCAGTGCTCTAGCCAAAGTAGACAGCTTACCATTTCCTGAATCTGTGATAAAATGGGAAAAACCAAAACAAAACAACATTGAGTCTGGAGTTAGAGGATGTGGGTCAAGCCCCATCTTTGATGTTTATGACACAGGTGGTTTTGGCCAAGTTATTTAACCTCTTTGCTTCTTGGTTTCCTCATTTGTAAAATGAGATTAGACCAGATGGCTCTGAGGTTACTTCCAGCTCCCTCCCTCTGAGCCCATGACTTTTTCCACATTCGTCCCCTTGCATGTGGTGTAGCTCTTTCCTTCTTTTTTCTTTACTGGTCATAGGATTGTAGATTTATGAAGGACCCAGAAGCATTTCCAGGGGCATCCAAGCCACCTCTTATGTTTTAAAGATGAGTAAATGGAGACCAGAGGGGTTAAGGGAATTGTCCAAGGTCCCACAAATCCTGTATATCCTTCAAAGTTTAGCTTCACTGTTTTTTTCTCTTTTTCCTTCCAAAGCCCCATAACAGGAAAGCACCCTAATGGTACTGTTAGGCTCTCTTTGGTCACTCACCTCATGCTGCTATTGGATCTTGTATGATAATGATTTACATACTTATCTTCCCACTTAGATTGTAAGCTCTTTGAAGGCTGGGACTGTTTCACTTTTGTAATTGTGTCTTCTGTGGTTAGAATTTAGTTGCGGTACTTAATGCATTCAGTCAGTCAGTCAGTCAAAAAGTAGCTGTAAGCATTGGGCAGTGCCCTCTGCCATTGTTGGAATCCAGTAGATATTGTTGTTTGATTGAATGAATGAATACTCCTTGAAGACACAAACTGAAGCCGGAAGTTTGAATAACTAGCACTTGCTTTATAGTAGGGGGAAGGATGCTTTATCCTCTCATGTACTGCATGGCCATGTTGGAAGCCTCACAGTTCAGTTGTAGTCTGTGTTTGTGAATAAAATCCAGTTTTAACTGGATTAGAGTACTTGTTACTTAAAGGGAACTTGTAATAAGTTTTGTGAAGTAAATGATATTTTTGTAATGTAAAAATAATAATAGAATCAGATCTCTTTGGTATGTTTAGAAATGACATATTTAGGAAGACAAATGTTTAAAAATCAGATGTTACTTTCATTTCAGTTCTACAAATGCTAATTGAGTACCAACTGTTGTGTGGGGGATTGTGCTGGGTGCCAAGGATACAAAGACAACAAATGAAATATTTCTAACCTCAGGAAGCTTACTTCCATGGGGGAAAACCATGGGTAGACATTAACTCTTAAGTCAACTTACTGACTTAGGCTATTGTTGTGGGTCCTTTGTTTTTGAAGAGGACCAATGACATCACTGTTGATGTCTTGACTTCCATCCAAATGGGATTTAAGTGAGGAAGAGTTGCATAAAGATGTCAACCTCACTCTCTTCCTGCATCATTGAAGTTCAGTGGCAGGACAAAAGGCAAGGTGACTAGTGATGGCCCAGGCTGCAGCTGACTCAGGCCCTTTGGATACAAAGACTGCTACATGGAGAATGGACTGAAGTAGGGCAAGTAGAGATAGGGGGAACATTTAGGAGGATTATTAGATAAAAAGATGATTGGAAAAAAAAAATAGCAGTTTCCCCTTGCCCCTTACTCTACTTTTCCAGTTCTACAAAGCCCATGAAAATAATCTGCAGCATATGTGTACATGTTCTGTATGCATATGTACACAAAAACATATTGAAACTGCTTATATATAACTATATGTGATATACATTTATGCGGTCTATATTTAAAGTTATGGTGGCGAAGAATATTTGCTTTTTAAAAATGACAACTGAGAAGCAATTATATTATACTTTTTCTTAGGAAGACTTGAATAACTTTTATTGGTTATATTTATTCATATTATTTTTACATTTTTATTATTGCTACTGCCTGATCTTAAAACACACGTTGCTTTATTTGCTTCTCGAATTGAGATAGCCCTGGGAAACCAGGTTTAGTCAATTAAACATTTATTAAGCACCTACTACGTGCCAGGCCCTGTGCTAAGTGTTGAATTAATCAATTAAGTGGAAACTAACTTGCTATATAACTCTAGGAAAGCCACAACCTTTCTGGTCCTCACTTTTCTCATCTTTAAAATGAGAAAGTAGGCCTTGTTGAGCTTATGGTCTTTTCATGTCTAGTATTGTGCTATTCGGTGGAATGACTAACAGGCTGTAAGGTCATGTAGGGTGAGAATACTTCACTAAATGTTAAACTCCATGAAGGGTAAGGATCAAGTCTTACTCATTCTTTGTAATCCTCATGGCCAGTCATGAATAGCATAAACCTGGATCGTATTCTTGGTAGGCACTCACTAAATACTTATAGAATTGACATAACAGGGGTAGGTAAGAAAAAATAGCCTTTCAAAGAAATGGAAATCAAGCCTGTACTACACTGATTGGGATTTTTCTTTTTTGGATCCACTACAATTTACTGCATTTAGCTTCTCATTTCTTATCTTCCAAATTTGAACAACAAATTTAATAGTACAGCTCACCATGTACCAGCATGCTGTTTGATTGGGAAGTCTAAAGGTGATATATTGTGGCTTGTAATTCATGGTCTTTAGTTGTTATTGTGGGAATAATAGGCTGCCTTAGACCTTGATATTCATGACATGACTATGCTCCTATTCTACTATGTGGACAGAGGGAGAGGAGGAAGGAAGGAAGGAAGGAAGGAAGGAAGGAAGGAAGGGAGGGAAGGAGGGAGGGAGGGACGAAAGGATGAAAGAAGGAGGGAAGGGAGTGATTGAGCTGCTTTACCCAGCTAGAGGTGGCCATTTGGGTCCTCAGTGTGGCAGCTACTACTACTCACAGATTGTTGATTGTTGTTTGTCCTTTGTTCTTGAAGAAGACCATGACACTGGGGAGGTGATATTATGAGTTACAGTGAATTGGGTAAGGAATCAGCCCAAAGGAATATAAATTTTTATTGCTGAAACTTTGTAGGCTATCTTGGAGTTTACAGGCTAGATTTCTTTTTTATGGATCATGCCTTAAACCCAAATCACTGACTCTCATCGATTGACCAACAGTAGGTCCCAGGTCAAGTCTCATTTGGTCATTGTTTAGGCTCTGATGGCTCAGAGTGAGTGTAAATAGCAATTGTTTCTGTTTTGGCTAGAAACTGTTGAGGGTCTTCCCTTCCCAGTTTGATTTTCTTCTTTTGACTAGGTAAAAGAGGTTATTCTTTGCCTCATTTCTTACCTAGCCTTAATCACTGAAGTAGCTCTTGCCTCAGTCAGACTAAGACCTGTTAAAGACCTTAGCTTAAAAAGGTCAAGATCTCTCATTGCATCCAAGGACATCTCCAGTCATCCTGATCTATGTTTTGCTACTGGACCTAGATGACTCTGGAGGACAAAGTGAGGCTGGTGACTTTGCACAGCCCTCCTTCACTTAAATCCAATTAATTGCAAGTCATGACATCACCTCCTCAATTTCATAGTCCTCTTCCAGAAGAGAGACAAACAAGAATAATGCTCTTATCATTCTGTATTATGTTTCTTAGCACTGAGGTGTGAATTTGATTGTAAAGAGAAAAAAAAATCTAATGTTAGGGGTAGCACTTTGTCTCAGATTTCAGTCTACTTTAAATGAAAACCAGTGAGACCACTTGAAGAAAAAAAAGGAGTAGATTGCTTTGCTAATCAAGGAAAATCAAACCCTAATGGTGAGATTTTCACCAGCTTACTACCAATAATAGCTCATTGCACTTGATGATGGAATGAGGCAAGGCTTGTGTCTTTTCCTTGGAAATATTTGAAATTGGTACATGAGGTGGGAGGATACATTCTTAGGCATTATCATCTCTGATTCCCTTATTGAGGGCAGTTCACAGTGATAGTAATATATGGCACTTAAAACATTGATTTTTATCATCAAAGCTATTTATAAATATTGTATATTCTCAAGAGGGATTGCTGTTATTTCCCATGTTATCTGAAGGGGGAACCGAGGCTAGAACCTCGAATGACTGAGAATTTCCATCAGAGCCCTCACAGATTTTTCAGTTTGGTTGATTTTTTTCCCCCACAAATTCTTTTTGCAAGCTGGTTTCCAGTAATCATTTTGAATTCCTCTTAATGTCAGATGAGGTCTGTTTTTTGAAAAACAGCATGATTTCTGAGGGTAGTTGGAATTTTATAAATTCTCACTTTTAAGTTTCACATTTTTCTGTCAGACAGAACTAACGAGCTCTTTGCCTCTCAAACTGTTCCTCAAAAGTAAAAGACATACTAAAGTGACTAATTTAGACTGCTTTGTGGTTAGGCAAGTCTGAATTAGGGAAAAGTCTACATGATAAACTACAAATGCAGTATTACCACTTTCAAATAGCACCTTTGGCTTGGGCCTTTTCATTGTTCTTACTGTGGGACTTGGCCTTCTTTCTCTTCTATTGCTATGTATTCTTTTTTTTTTTTTTTTTAAGCATTTGGGGTTAAGTAACTTGCTCAAGGTTACATGGCCTAAGTGTGCTAAGTGTCTGAGCCCGGATTTGATCCCAGGTCATCCCAACTCTGGGGCTGGTGCTCTTACTCACTGTGCTACCTGGCCACCCCTATTGCTATGTATTCTTGATGGTATCTTTTGCCATTTTGGGTGTATGAGTCTTTGTTGATAATAGACTGTAAATCTGCTAGCACTAGACATGTGTCTTTCCAGCTTCCTTCAGGTCACCTGAATTTGTGATTCTCCAGGGATAATGATGTTCTCTGGTTTGGAACTACATAATATCCCATAGAGACAATTGTTAAAGGATGAGTTTTGTGTCAAGGAGCTACTTGGCCTCCAAATTGAAACTGATAGACTCTTTCCCAAATTCAATCATGTCTGCTCTCTTTTCAGTTTTGGGCCCAAGTAATTTCCAAGCTAGAGAGCTACTTAGGGATGACTGCCCATTTCTTTGCATGTCCAGGATGATACCTGGATTTTTTTTTCCTCCTAGAATGCTCTTCTTTGTAAAGTGACATACACTAGTCTTTTCTCATGTTTGATAATATTTTGTTATTAGATTTGGATGCTAAGGGTGGCTGCCTGTCCCTGGTTACCATATCTCTGCTTGGCCAGGAGATTGTTGCTGACAAGGAGGGCTTCTAGGCTTTTTGAGTCTCCATGCTTTGGTGTCTTTTGAATTTCCTAAATTCAGATTTTCAAATAACTTTTCCAAAAATGAAGCATATTCCAGCATCTCATAAAGTTTTCTTTCTTCCTTTTCGTTTTTTCCTTTTCTTCCGTTCACTTTTCCTTCTTCCCCTTTCCTTCTTCTCTTCCTTCCCTTCCTTCAATTTTTAGTTTTAATTTTTAGTTAAAAATTCTTTTCCTCCCTCACCTGCCAATTGAGATGGTAAAAAATATGATACCCATTATTCATATGAAGTCATACAAATCATTTCCTCTCTCTAGTTCTTTCTCTCTTTTGATTGCTCCTTTTCAGTTATGCTCATTTGTTGCCCGGCTCTTCTGTGACCCCATTTGGGCAAAGATACTGGAGTGGTATGCCATTTCCTACTCTAGTTCCTTTTATGGATGAGAAAACTGAGGCAGACAGGGTTAAGTGACTTGCCTAGGGTCACCAAGCTAGTAAGTGTTTGAGACCAGATTTAAACTCAGGAAGATGAGTCTTCCTGACTCCAGGTTGGGCACTCTATCTGCTGAGCCTTTTCCATATTAGCCATATTAAAATAGTCTGGGGGCACACCAGGAAAAATGAAGAAAGGAAAAAAATTATGCTTCAGTCTGTATTCTGTGTCTGACAGTTCTCTATCTGGAGGTTGATAGTATTTTTCAACCTGAGTCCTTTGGAGTTCTGGAGGATCGTTATATTTGTCAGTTAAGTCTGTCACAGTTGTTTATCTATACATTATTTCTATTGCTGTGTACTTTGTTCTCTTTGTTCTGCTCACTATTTTGCATCAGTCCATATAAATCTTCCCATATTTTTCTGAAACCATCCCATTCATCATTTCTTACATCACAACTATATTTCATTACATATATATGCTATAACTTGTTCAGCTATTCCCCAATTGATGGGTATCACCTCTCACGTTTCCAATTCTTTGCCACCACAAAAAGAGGTGCTATAAATATTTTTGTACATATGAGTCCTTTTTCTTTCTCTTTGATCTCCTTGGAGTATAGACTTGTCAGTGACATTGTTGGGTCAAAAGGGTATACACAGTTTTATAGCCCGTTGGGCATAGTACAAATTGTTCTTTGGAATGATTGGACCAGTTCATGTGTACCTATATTTGTGTACTTATTTTCCTTCCTTCCTTCCTTCCTTCCTTCCTTCCTTCCTTCCTTCCTTCCTTCCTTCCTTCCTTCCTTCCTTCCTTCCTTCCTTCCTTCCTTCTTTCCTTCCTTCCTTCCTTCTTTTTGGAGAGCAGTTGGGGTTAAGTGACTTGCCCAAAGTCACACGGCTAGTAAGTGTGTCAAATATCTGAGGTCAGATTTGAACTCAGGTCCTTCTGACTCCAGGGCCAGTGCTCTATTCATTGCGCCACCTAGCCGCCCCTGTGTACATATTTTTCCACATCCCCTCAAGCATTTGTCATTTTCCTTTTCTGTTATCTTAGTCTGATCATTGTGAGGTATTTTGATTAACCTCAGAGTTGTTTTAGTTTTTTTTATCTCTCTTAATATTAGTGACGTAGAACATTTTTTCATATCATTCTTGATAGCATTGATTTCTTTCTTTGAAAACTGCCTGTTCATATTCTTTGACAATTTTTCAATTGGGGAATGACTTTTATTTTTATAAATTTTCATCTATCTTCTATGTATTTGAGAAATAAGATCTGTCAGAGAAACTGGCTGTAAAAAATTTTTTTTTCTTCATTGTTTCTATGATTTTCTTATTCTGACTGCATTGATTTTGTTTGTGTAAAAGGTTTTTAATTTTATGTAGTCAGTTATTCATTTTACTTCCTGGATCCACGATGTCCTTTGATCATGGGCTCTCTCCCTGTCCATAGATCTGATATGCTCCTTGAATTTGCTTGTGATATCACCCTTTACTCACTCTGAGCTTTTGTTGTTTTATGATATAAGATGTTTGTCCATGCCTAGTTTCTGTCAGGCTACTCTGCACTTTTCCCAGTTTTGTCAAATGGTGAGTTCTTGCCCCATTAGCTAGAATCTTTGGGTTTATTAAACACTAAGTTACTGTGCTCATTTGCTTCTGTACATTGTGTACTTAATCTATTCCATTGATCAACCGTCTGTTTTTTTTTTATCTAGTACCAAATTGTTTTGATGCTTAGTGTTTTGTAGTATGGTTGGAGATATGGTATTTCTAGGCTTCCTTCACATTTTTTCCTTATCGATTCCTTTGATATTCTTGACCTTTTGTCCTTCCAGATGTATTTAATTATTGAATTCTTTGGTAGTGTTATTAGTATGGCACTCGGAACAAGTAAATTAATTTAGGTAGTAAGTCATTTATATTGAATTGAGTTGGCCTACTCATAAGTGATTAATATTTCTCCAATTATTTATATCTGTTTTCAGTTGTGTCAAGATTGTTTTATAGTTGTGTTCCAATAGTTCCTATGTGTGTCTTGGCAGGTAGACTTTCAGGTTTTTTTATACTGTCTATAATTATTTTAAATGGAATTTCTCTTGCTGCTGGACTTTTTTTTTTAGTAATATATAGAAATGCTGAAGATTTATATGGGTTTCTTTTATATCCTACAACTTTATTAAAGTTGTTAATTGCTTTACCCAGTTTTTTATTTGACTCTAGGGTTCTAAGTAAACCATCATATTATCCACAAAATTGATAGATTTGTTGCTTATGCTTATTCTTTTAATTTCTTTTTCCTAGTCTTATTGCTACAGCTAAAATTTCTAATACAGTATTGAATAATAATGCTAGCAATGGACAGTCTTGCTCTACTTCTGATCTTATCAGAAGGGCTTCTGGTTTAACCCCATTACAGATGATGCTTACTCTTGGTTTCAGATAGATACTACTAATTATTTTAAGAAAAGCTCCACTTATTCCTGTGCTTTCTAGTTTTTTTTTTTAATAGGAATGGGTGTTTTTTTTTTTTTTGACAAATGCTTTTTATGCATCTGTTGAGATAATACTATGATTTTTGTTGTTTTTGTTATTGATATGGTCAGTTATGCTTACAGTTTTCCTCACCTTGAACCAGCCCCATATTCTTGGCATAAATCCAGCCTGGTCCTAGTGTATGATCTTTGTGATACCCGTAAAGTTTCAATACTTAATTATAGTATTAAAAAGTCATTATTCCAATCATTAGCTGTGGACAGTAAGCTCTAGAGATTTGCCAGGTCTTAGTATAGGTGATAATTTCAAGCAGTGGGGATGAACGCAGTGTGGTGAATGGAGTAAATGTAAAGAGAGACAAGAACCAGGAGTTACAGTCTGTGTAGTGGAGACAATTTGCCACGATATTAAGTAACTTATTGGTGTATCATGTTATTTAGATATTCTTTTATGTCAGCATATATTTTGATGTTCATTGACTTTATTATAAAAATTATTGTAAAATATTGACTTTATTGTAAAAGTTGACTTTATTGTAAAAGTCGACTTTATTGAGGGAGTATAGCAAAAAAGCATGTTGTAATATTGACTTGGGAATCAAGAAATGAAAGATGTTGGTAGATTACTTAGAAGCTTCATAGCTATAGATGATGAGTGTTTTCTTGAAGAAGGGAACCTGAAAACATTAGGAATGGGGATCCTTAATAGAATCATAGGATATTAAATTGTCTATTGTAATGAGAGTGAGACAAAACAGTCATTCTGGAATCATTTTTTCCTGGTCCGAACTTAGCTTTATTTCCTTATTGCCTAGCATGATGTCTTGACATAGTAGGTACTAATACAATACTAGTTGAAATGGATTGATTTTTGTTGGTTAGAACAAAGGTCAAAGTTAATTCTCAGTAACAAGAAAGGATAAAGATGAGAGGATCATACTACATGAACAAACAACTCAGTTTGAATAAAATGGCAGTTTATGGGCTAACTTCTTTGCAGAAGATGATAATCAATATTCTCCATAGTACTTGACAAGATACAAACTCCTAACTCTTGTATTTGCTTCTTCCAGAAGGGCATAAGTTATCTTAGCATTAGGTTACTTTTTTTTTTTTATCATTTATAGCGATAATGTCAATATGAGTGTTTTTTGTGCTGAATGTCCTAAAACACCTTATCTCATTATTTCATTGAGCTCATTGTATTGCATTGAACATTGAATTGCAATATGATATGAAATATCATAGACTTTTTTTTGTAATAAAAAAAATTAAACTTAAATACAAAGTGAGAAAAGAAAAAAAGATTACTATGTACACAAGCAGATCATAAGAGAGAATTCAATACAAAAAAAGACATTTCCATTTCAAGAAAACCCATATAAGAATTACTATACATTCTTTTCAAAGCTGCACATCTTTTCTTCCTTGTTGGTTTTCCTTAATTCTCAACTTTGTACTTTTTACTTT
>NW_027186546.1:8230235-8325912 GCF_028583685.1 Petaurus breviceps papuanus | reverse complement strand
GCTACAGTTAAGTATGGAGATAAACACACACATATATGTGTGTATGTACTCATTATTTATAATCACTAATTATAAGCCATTAATATTTCTCCAGTTATTTACATCTGTTTTCAGTTGTGTTCCTCTAGTTCCTACATGTGTCTTGGCAGGTAGATATAGATATATATACACAGATACCTATAAACATACATGCATATACACATATACATACCTTGATTATTCCTATCATCTCTTTCTCTAGAGGTGGATAGCATTTTCCTTCGTAAGTCTTTCCATGTTTTTCTTTTTTTTTTTTTTTATTAAAGCAATTGGGGTTAAGTAACTTGCTCAAGGTTACACGGCCAGGTGTTTCTGGGTGGGTGCTAAGTGTCTGAGCCCGGGATTCAATCTCCAGGTCTTCTCAACACTGGAGCCGGTGCTCTTACTCACTGTGCTACCTGGCCGCCCCCTTTCCATGTTTTTCTAAATCAACTTGCTCATTATTTCCTACACCACAGCAATATTCCAGCCTAGTCACATTTTATGTGAGAGATTGTCTATGGAAAGCATAGTGTCTTAAAAAATGTTCCTTTGAATTCATTGGGCGCCTCCTTGCTGGTAAAGCAAACTCCCTATGGATTGACTGGGAGTGGGGAAGGGAACCTGATCTCAGTTTGATTCCTTGTGTTGAATTTCTTTGATCATAACTTACAAAGTGGAGCCTTTAGAGTTTTAACATATTGAATAATAGAAGAGCTGGGAATAATGGTTTAGGAGGTAGCAGACATTTCAAAGGAGGGTGGGGGAGCCAAGTTTTTCTGGAAGGTAGGTAGCAATTGGTCTTGGCCAAGGGGAAGGATTTTTTTTTTTTTTTTTACAAAACTCAATAAACTAATGAAGCAATTTGTAGAATGTCCTAAGGTTGGAAGAGGAGAAGGAAGTTATTCTTCTTTCCTCTCCCTTACTGCCACTCTTACATTTATTAAGTGATTTTGCTAAATTTCTTCCAAGAGTGTGGTGCAGTGGAGAAAAGTGTTTTGGAGTCACAGGACCTGAGTTCTAATCTATTTTCTAACAGTATTCAGTTGACCTTTTACATGTACAATGAAGTGGTTGAATCAGATGATATCTGATGTCCCTTTCAGCTTCTGATTGATGATCCTGGGAAATGGCCAACAACTCCACATCCTTGAATTTCATTAGCTCCCATGGATTTAACTATCATCTCTGTGCTGATGATTCTCATATTTACTTATCCAGCTGTATTCTCCCTCCTGACTTCAGTCTCTCATCTCCACCTGCCTGTTAGATGTCTCTAACTGTATATCCTGTAGGCATCTTAAACTTAGCACGTCTAAAATTGAGTTTGTTCTTTTTCAACTTTTTGAACTTCTCTAATACTGTTCAGGGCTATACTGTGAGGCTCTCAGCTACCGAGGTGTCATTTTTCATTCCTGGAATGCCCTGCCTCCTTATCTCTGACTCCTGGCTTCCTTAGCTAAAATCCCACTGTTTGTAGGAGGCCTTTCTCAGGCCCTCCTGGTGCTGATGCCATCCCTTCTGAGATCACTACTCTTTGTATCTTGCATGTGCCTGGTTATTTTCATGTTTGTCTTCCTCCATTAGAACGTGAGTTCCTTGAGGGCAGGGACCATGTTTTTATCTTTCTTTGTATCCCTAGCAGTTAGCATAGTGCCAGACATATAGTAGGCAATTAATAAATGCTTGTTGTCTGACAGTCTCTGATGCATTGAATGGAAAAGTAGAAATAGCACTAAAGAACACCCAATGAGAAGAACATCCAGTCCAGACATATATACACAGATGTTACAATTTTAAGGACATTAGTGAATTGATTTAGAGAGAATATTATTATTGGATATTATTACCAAAAAAGTGATCAAGAAAATACCAATAGCTAGAACATAACCATGTTTCTTCTTTTCTATCTTTATAAAATTGTTATGAGAATAATGTTATGAGAATAACCTCCACCCTCATCAGATAAAAGTGTGAAGAGAACAGGCAGGCTTTCAGAAGCTATATCCTACAGCAGACATTATCTTTACAATCAAACTGACTGAAAGAGCTAGAAAATACAAGAGTTCATTTGTTTCTTGACTGCAGCAACAAAAAAAGTTGATTTGGTACAGCAGAATGCTGCCTTAAAGGCTTTTATTCAACAAACTGTCTCCTCAGCACATGTCAAAATCTCTTTTTAATAAAAAGAAAAATTATTTTTAACATTGATTTAAAATTTTTTTTGAATTTTGAATTTTCTCTTTTCCACCCCTCCCCAACTCATTGTGAAGTCAAGAAATGTGATATCAGTTTTACATGTGAAATCATGCAAAGCATATTTCCATATTAGTCCTGTTGCAAAAAAAGCAAGAAAAATAAAGAGTGAAACAAATATGCTTTGATAATGCATTGAAACTCCATCAGATCTTTCTGGAGATGGATAGTGTTTTTCATCATGAGTCCTTCAGAATTGTCTTGGATCATTGATTGCTGAGAATAACTAAGTCATTCACAGATGATCATCATACGATATTACTATTGCTATGTACAATGTTATCCTCGTTCTGTTCACATCATTTTGCATCAGTTCATGTAAGTCTTCCCAGGTTTTTTCTTAAACTATCCTACTTACTTTCTTATAGCACTATAGTATTCCATTACAATCATATATAATAACCCTTTTAACCATTTCCCAATTGATGCACATCTCAATTTCCAATTCTTTAATAACACACAAAAAAAGCTGTTATAAATGTTTTTGTACATAAGGGTCCTTTTCTTTTTTCTTTGATGTTTTTGGGATTCAGACAAAGAGGTATTGCTTGGTCAAAGGATATGCACAGTTGTATAGCCCTTTTTGGCATAGTTCCAAATTGTTCTCCAGAATACTTGGATTAATTTACAACTCTACAACAGTGAATTAGTATCCCATTTTTTTCCATATCTCCTCCAACATTTGTGATTTCTATTGTCATAGTAGCCAACCTGATAGCTGTGAGGTGGTACATGAGTTTTAATTTGCCTTTCTCTTATCAATAGTGATTTAGAACATTTTTTCATATGACTATTGATACCTTTTGATTTCTTCTTCTGAAAGCTGCCTGTTCATATTTTTTGACCATTTGTCAATTGGGAAAATGATTTGTATTCCTATAAATTTGACTCAGTTCTCTATATATTTGAGAAATGTATAGAGAAATGAATAGAACACTGGCCCTGGAGTCAGGAGGACCTGAGTTCAAATGCAGCCTCAGACATTTGACACTTATCTAACTGTGTGACCTTGGGCAAGTCACTTAACCTCAATTGCCTTGCCTTCCCCCATCCAAAAAAAAAGGGAAAAAAATTGCTGTAATTCCCCCTCTCTGTGTTCCCTGCCCCCTTCCTCTGTTATCCTTCTGATCTTGACTGCATTGGCTTTGTTTATTCAAAAGCTTTTAAATTTAATGTTATTAAAATTATCCATTTTCTATCCTGTGATTCTTTATCTCTTTTTTGGTTACAAATTCTTCCTTTATCCAGAGATCTAACTGGTAAAATTTTCCATGCTTCCCTATTTTGCTTTATGGTATAACCCTTTATGTCTAAATCAAATATGGATTCTGACCTTATCTTGGTATATGATGTACAGTGTTGGTATCTATCTAGTTTCTGCCAAACCACTTAACAGTTTTCCCAAGTGAGTTCTTGTCCAAAAGACTTGGATCTTTGGGTTTATTAAACACTATTTATTACTGTACAGTCTGTACCTAATCTGCTTCACTGATCCACCACTCTATTTCTTATCCAGCACCAGATTGTTTTGATAATTCACTGCTTTATAATATAGTTTGAGATCTGGTACTGCTGGGCCACCTTCCTTCATAATTTTTTCATTGAATCTCTTGATATTCTTGACCTTTTGTTTTTTCAGATGAATCTTGTTACTATTTTTTTCTAGCTCTATGAAATAATAAATTTTGGTAGTTTTATTGGTGTGATTGAAAAAGTAATTTTACTGAATAAAATAAATTTAGGTAGAATTGCCATTTTTATTACATTGGCTTGGCCTATGCATAAGCAATTAATTTTTCACCAGTTGTCTGTCTTTATTTGTGTGAAAAGTGTTTTGTAATTGTGTTCGTATAGTTTCTGCATTTGGCTGTCAAGGAGACTTCAAAGTATTTTATATTGCCTGCAGTGATTTTAAATGGATTTTCTCTTTCTATCTCTTGCTGCTGGACTTAATTAGTATATTTAATATGTAGAAATCCTGATGATTTATGTGGATTTATTTTATATCCTGCAACTTTGCTAAAGTTGTTAATTGTTTCAACTAGTTTTTTAGTTGATTCTCTATGGTTTTCTAGGATTTTTAATAGGAATTGAGTGTTGAATGTTGTAGAAAGCTTTTCCTGCATCTGTTGAGATAATCACAAGATTTTTATCAGTTTTGTTATTGATATGGTCAGTTATGCTGATAATTTTTCTAATATTGAACCAGCCCCTCTTTCCTATGGCATAAATCCCACCTGATCCTAATGTATGGTCTTTGTGATTTATTGCTAAAAATCTCCTTACTATTATTTTATTCAAAATTTTTGCATCAGTCAGATTTCATTAGGGAATTGGTCTGTAGTTTTTTTTTCTCTGTTTTTGCTTTTTCTTAGTTTAGGCATCAGTGACAATTTGTGTTGTAAAAAGAATTTAGAAGTACTCCTTTTTTGCTTATTTCCCCAAATACTTTGTATAGTATTGGAATGGATTGTTCTTTATATGTTTGGTAGCATTCACTTGTGATTCCATCTGATCCTGGAGAATTTTCCTTAGAGAGCTCATTGATGGCTTGTTCAATTTCTTTTTCTAAGGTAGGGTTGTTTAAGTATTCTATTTCCTCTTAATCTGGAAATTTTTATTTTTGTATATTTTCATCCATTTCACTGGGACTGTCAAATTTATTGGCATATAATTGGGCAAAATAGCTCATAATTTTTCTTTAATTTCACTTTCATTGGTGGTACATTCATCCTTTTTTCTCTTGATTCTGATAGTTTAACTTTTAAAAATTAAAAAAAAATCAAACTCATGGTTTACCTATTTTATTGATTTTGTTTTTTTCATAAAACCAAATTCTAGTTTTATTTATTAGTTTAATGTTTTTTTTTAACTTCAGTTATATTAACTTCTCCTTTGATTTTCAAGATTTCACTGGGGATTTCATTTTCTGTTTTTTTCCCCCTTTTTAAAAATTGTACCCCAGTTCATTGATCTGCTTTTCCTTTTATTGATGCACACATTTAGAGATATAAATTTTCTCCTAAGTACTATTTTGGCTGTATCCCATAAATTTTAGTATTTTGTCCCGTTGTCATTCTCTTTTTTAATGAAATTATTATTTCTATGATTTCTTCTTTGACTCACTCATTCTTTAGGATTATTCAGTTTTCATACAATTTTTAATCTGTTTCCATAGCCCTTTATTCAATGTAATTTTTATTGCATTACGGTATGAAAAGGATGCATTCTGCTTTTATGCATTTGTTTGTGAGGTTTTTATGCCCTAATTCCTGGTCAGTTTTTGTGAAGATACCGTGTATAGCTGAGAAAAGAAAAAAGTTTGTTTTCTATTTCTATTCAGTTTTCTCCAGAGATCTGTCATATCTAACTTTTCTAAAATTCTATTCATATCTTTAGTTGTTTTCTTATATACTTTGCGGTTAGATTTATCTAGTTTTGCGAGGGAAAATTTTAGGTCCCCCCACTAGTAGAGTTTTACTGTCTGTTTCCTTCTGTAACTCATTTAATATTTCCTTTAAGAATTTGGACACCATGCCCTTTGGTTCATATATGTTTGGTATTTGTTTCATTCTCTATGGTACTTTTTTTTTTTAAACAAAATGTAGTTTCCCTGCTTATCTCTTTTAATTGGGTCTATTTTTGCTTTTGTTTTGTCTGAGATCATAATTGCTATCACTTCTCCTTCTCTTTCTCCCTCCTCAGCTGAAACATAATACATTCTGCTCCAGCCCTTTATTTTTACTCTGTATCTCTCTTTTTTTTTTCCTCTTTAAAATATTGTAGAATTCTGATTTCTAATCCACTCTGCTGTCTGCTTCTGTTTTGTGGGTGAGTTCATCCCATTTACATTTACAGTTATGATTACTAACTGTATTTCTCTCCATCCTTTTTTCTCCATTTATCCTTTTCTTTCTCTCATTTTTTTGCCCTGTCCCTTCTCAAGTCTGTTTTGCTTCTGATCACTGCCTCCCTTAATTTGCTTTTCCTTCTACCGCCTTCCCCTTTCCCCACCTCCACCCCCATTTTCTTATCTCCTTCTCCTTTTATTTCCCTGTTGGGAAAGATAGAATTCTATACCCAACTTAGTGTGTATGTTATTCCCTCTGAGCCAATTCTGGTGAGAGTAAAGTTCAAGTGTTGCCCACTACCTTGCCCATTTTCCCTGCCACTATAAAATCTTTTCTTTGCACATCTTTTTTATGTGAGATAATTTCCCCTATTCTTCATATGTCAAAATCTTAGAATATTCTTTTAGAGATGTAACTAGGAATATTTTAGAAATGGTTATGGAATAAGGCGAAGGCCGAGTAGGTGTATGCTTAATAAAGGAATACAAATAGAAGAAGGGCTTCCTATAGATGATAATGTTTTCTCTGCATAAATCTGTTTGTTGATGACATTGTGACAGTTGCACCAATGCCCCTGTAGTTGTTTAAATTTTACTTTTAATTTTTTTACCCTGCCTATATTTTTAAATTATTTCCTTCCCTCTCCCCTTCTCAGGGAGCCATCCCTTGCATCAGAGATTTAAAAAGAGGGGAAAAAGGCAGCTCAGCAAAATTAGCACACCATCTGTGTTCACCCTTATGAGCATTCCTCATCTGTAAAGATGAGAGGGATGTACATTTTCTCAACTCTCCTCTAGGGCCATGCTTAATCATGATAATATTCTGAGAAACAGTGCAACCCGTATATAGTATTAGCTAGAGAACCTTACCATTCTATATTCCCATTCAGGTAATGTTTTGTGACTCTGATGAACAACTTTGAGGAGCTTATGACCTATTGCTTTATGCTGTATTTGTTATTGACACACAGTAGGTCACCACAATTAATCTCTGGTTTTATCTGTCATGTGACTGTAATTTTTTTTTCTCCATTGGTTTTGAAGATACCATTTCTTAAGTGAGGCTTTATACTTGTCTTAGGCTTGACTGAGTGAAATGCTTTTTCAAAATTAGAAGTTGACAAACCAGGACTTTACATTATGCCTGCCTCTCAGCTGTGCCACCAATAAAGATGTAGTTTATTATAGAAACAAGTTTGTGACATTCTACCCTGTTCCTTCATGTATATTCATCAAGGATTACTATTCCCCTAAAGATTTTATATGGATGAGAATTTACAGAGATGGGTAAATGGCTCATAGGTTTAAGGATGGAAGGAACATTAAAGGCCATCTTGTCCTTTCATTTTATAGATGATAAAAAAAAAAACCAAGCCTAGAGAGGTTAAGTGACTTTCTGAAAGTCACGCAGTTATTATGACCTCAGTCAGAGTTCGAATCCAGGTTAATTTTTTTCAGTCCCTTTAAAATTATATCACCTCTAGCACAAGTTATTTCCATGTGGGCCAGAAGTTTTCCTGATTTCCCCTATAACACTATTGTCACTTTCTCATACAGTATGTTAAGAATATTGCAGACTTGGAGTCCAAATGTGGTTGTTCTAACTTCATTACCTATTAGTTAAGTTCACCATAGAAGTGCCAGAAGATTTCTTCCATATGGTCTTTTTTCTGATCATGCTTCCAGTTTTATCCACAAAGATCTTGGGATGCTCTGTCTTGGCTGAGTTTCGCACCAGACTCTCACCAAGGTTATCTTCTAATCTAATGTTTTGTCTTTTCTTTTTTTCCTGTAGCCACATATAACTTGTATTTTTTCCTTATCTTCAATACTTTGCAATTGTGTTTGTCTTCTGAATGGGTATTCTCATGATTGGCACCTACGGTAGCATGATTAAGTTCTTGTTGTCTCTGATAGTTTCTGACTTATTCTGGACTTCTCCTCGTGGGGACTTTTTGGGATCAGTTAAACTTTCCACAGAAATGGTGGCAATTTGAGTCAATGTTTTTACTGGTATCTGGTTTTTTTTTTTTGTTAAGTTGTGTAAACAGTTACAGAATTTCTCCATCTTTATCCTTCAGATCTGATATTTATTTGGTCTGTTCAGTTGATCCATTCTGATTGCACAGACAAATAATTCTGAAATGACTTCTAGGTTGCTTGGTCACCATTTATTTCCTATCAGTTAATTTACAAGGGGCAATGTGACTTCGTGTCTAGAGAGCCTGCCTTGGAGTCAGGAAGACCTGCATTCCAGTTCTAGTTGTGACAAATGGTAGTAGCTGTGTGACCTCAGGCATATCACTTTTAACTTCTTGGTACCACAGAGCAAGTACTGGATCTGTTATACTTAGAATGAGTCCCTTTTGCAGTTCCACCTTCTAGTGAAGTCACAGGTCTGGTCCGATAGGAAAAATACCCAACAAAAAATAATTTTTAAAATAAGTTTAATTAAGTTGCTAAGTAAGCTGTAATTTTCTGTGGTATTTGTATTACTACCCATGAGTTCTGTTGGAAATTGATGATTTGCTACACTTAAATTAATGCCTCAGACAAGCAAAACAAAACAGAAAATATCCCAGATTAACCTTTCTATTCTCTCTGATTAAAATCAATTGTATAAATATTATAACCATTAAGGAATAATAAAAACTTCAGCTCTTTTAAAAAAAAAGTGTCATGTTGGCCACTTATATTTAGCTGATTTATTATTAGTTGAATTTATGGAAATTTTCCTGTTCTTGGCATTCTATTTTTTCCAATGAAAATTTTTTACTTAAGTTTTTTCTTTTTTTTTTCAGTGCTGGTAAATAATTTTATTTTTCATTCAGTGGAGAGTTGGAAAAAAAGTATCCCAGGCAACTCTGATGATGACTATTTTTTTTTTGGAGGGGGCAAGGCAAAGCAGTTGGGGTTAAGTGACTTGCCCAAGGTCACAAAGCTAGACAAAGTGTCTCCTGTTAGAGGTAAATTTGAACTCGGGTCTTTCTGACTTTAGGGCTGGTGCTCTATTCATTGTGCCACCAAAGCTATCCCTCTGATGTGTATTTTTGAGAGAACTTTAAAAAAGCATAGCTATAAAATTCCTTTATTCAGTAAGACTTCATATGAATCACCTTGTCTGTATCAGGTTGAATGTATTTTTTCCTAAGCTTTTCTCCTCTTGTCATTGATATATGAATAACTTACAAGAGATCCTAGAATTTATGACTGATAAACAAGTATGTTTCAAACCCTTAATTATTCACTCTTGATTATCCATGCTAAAACCAGAATGCATAATGCAAAATGGTTGATAATCCCTCAGTGTTGTGTTTTTAATACTTACTTGATTCCTCCCTGTTTCTCACCCTGCCTCCCCCACCCCATTCCTCTGCAGATTTACTTTTCCAATTTTGTTTTGTTTAGGTTAATATTAAAATTGGTTTATATTCCCTGAGGATATTGAAAGTGATGGCAGGAGGGTAAAAGCTCCCAGTGTAGAAAGGATCTTGGAAGGAGACAACCTTCAACCTCCTTCTTTTTTTACATGTGGAGAAACTGAGGCTCAGAGATGTTAAATGGCTTCCCCACCATCCCACAGGCAGTAACTAGCAGAATTAGGAAGTACAAACTCAGGTCCTTTGACTCTTTCCACTGTACCCCCCCCCCCCCCACCTGGGGGTTGGGGGTGATGAAGGGAAGGCAGATTTTTACTAGCAGTGAAAAATATTGAAGATTATGAAATTTTTGAGCAAATAATGATAGAAATAAGGCTGTATACTGCACATTTCATTAGGACATGCAGCCAGGGAATTTTAAAAGCAAATATTTATTGAATACTCAGTCATAAGGGATTTTATTTTTAATTCTTTTATTAATTTTGTTTTTATTTCTCTAACAAAAGAAATTTAAAAATTAACAAGTAAACCACTTAAAAATGCAAACTTAGCCAAGGTCACTTTTAATCAAAGCCTTCACCTTTCCCTAAGATACAGGATGACCTTCTCAACCTGATCTTCTTGGCTAAAAAAAAGCATCTTTCCAATTCAGTCCTATTCCCTTAGTCCTACAGTTAAACTCTAAAGGTTCAGCAGCAGAGCCATTTAAGGACTGGTGGTCAGAGGTGAACTTTTTTACCTTCCTTGTCCTTATCATCAACTGTAGACCTGGGAACACGTTCTATAGGCCGAGTGAGCCATGGAAAACAAAATTGCCAGAGGAATCAAAAAGGGAAAAATGTGCCATTGATTTTCCCCTGACCCAGCTATAATGGGACAGGTTCTTTGGGCAGGAAGAGGCCTTCTGGGGCCACCAGACAAGCCTGAACCTGCCTGACCTTCTTGGAGAAGAATTGGACTCCTTCCAGCAAGAGCTTCTTTGGACCAGTTGAGGCTGCACAGAGAAGAGACTCTGAAAAAGGGTCGTATGGGGTCCTGGACTGAAGTAGAGGAAGGAAACAAGGAGTAGTGATGGAAGGAATTAGTGAAGGATGCAGCAATGGGGGTCCACAGAGACTGGGATGGGGTTGAAATTGCCCCACCTGACAAGGAACAAACAAAAGGAAGTTTATTTAGCTATAGAGTGGAAAGTGTATTCAGCAGAGAGCAGCTGGATGGCACAGTAGATAGAAGGTTGGACTCGGAATGAGGAGGACCTGATTTCATATCCTACCTCAAACACCAGCTGAGTGTTCCTAGGAAAGTCGCTTGACCTCTCTGTTCCTCGATTGTCTCATCTGTAAGGCAGAGGGTAGGATTTGGTGAACTTCTAAGGACTCTTCTAGCTCTAATTGATAATCCTGTGATGTAATATTGCATTGACTCAGCTGTGCCTCTATGAATACACAGTCAAGATGTGTTTGTCAAGACTGAGGAAGGCCCAGTGGCCCATTTAAATTTGGAGGAAAGTTTCCATTACCTTTTTTTTTTTAATGGGGGTTAAATGACTTGCCCAGGGTCACATAACTAAGTCTCTGAGTTTGAATTTGAACTCAGGCTCTCTTGACTCCAAGGCTGGTGCTCTATCCACTGTACCACTTAGCTACCACCCCCAATACCTTTTTTTTAAGAAAAAAAAAAAAACTAACCTAGTCTATGGGGTGGGGCGGGGGGGAGGAGGAGATGACGTAGCTATTGCTCCTACAACGTAGGGAAATCCCTTAGGAAGTTGTCAAGGGGTTATCTGTTTGGAGGGTTTAACATATATTCTTTTGTAGTCCCTCCCAGGAATAATTAGTTTCAGGACTATCTCTTTGGGAGAATAGGACAGGGCATATTGTGCTATGTGTGGACCTCTATCTCTTAAAAATTTTTGTTTTGATGAGCATAGTATAATAAACATTTATAGAGTAAATGAATGTAGGAGGCGGCTAGGTTACGCAGTCAGTAGAACACCAGCCCTGGAGTCAGGAGGACCTGAGTTCAAATTTGGCCTCAGATGCTTAACACTTACTAGCCATGTGACCTTGGGTAAGTCACTGAACCCCAATTGCTCTGCCTTGATGAGCATAGTATAATAAATATTTATAGAGTAAATGAATGTAGGTGAGAGACACCCTTGAAGGACAAAAGACAAGGGGAGGAGAAGTTGCAAATTAAGTTGGATGGAAAGGCTGGATGATGTCACTAATTCTCCTACATTGGTGGACTTGATAAATATTTCCTGAATACAAGCGAATAGTAAAGGAAGATTGTTCAGTGTTTAAGGAAACTGCATTTGAAATCAGACATACTTGGGCTCAAGTCCCAGCCTTATTTGTTGGGTGACAAAGCCTCAGTTTCCTTGAAGGTGAAATAGAGATCATTATATGTGCACTGCCTGCTTCACAGGGTGACTGTTGAGAAAGTTCCTGGGAAGCTGTGAGGCATCACATCAATAGAATTTTCGCGATTTACTATGTAGTTCTGTCTTCCTGCTTCCCACATTCTCATAGCAGCATCTCTTAAAGTATTCCCTGTTCCTCTCCTATCCCCCATCCGTATTACTAAGAGTTGTTTTCCTGGAGAAGACATTAGTAGGTCATGCCACTCATATAGAAAGCAAGCTGGGAAAATTCCCATGATACCAGGCAGCTTAGTAGAATTTTTAGGGGGGGTGGTGAACCACTGGTCTCCTTTGTACCCTAAACACAGCTTCCCTTTTCCCTGTGAGGCATAGATCATGGTGTAGTTCACCTGTGTGGTTCTAGTTAATGGCTCGGTTGCTCATAAAGGTTCAGGACTGCCTCTTTTTTGATCGTATCTCCAGCAGTGCCTAGCACACACACACAGTGCTTGTTCCTCAGGAGGTAACACTCATTATAATGTCTCTTGATTGGTCACAGTCTCAGTGAGTGACTTGTATCCAATGACCTCAGTGCTTTTTCTACATCCCCTGTTATCCCAAGGATATTACTGATGACATATAGTATATTCTAGAGCAGACAGCACCATTGATCCTTAAATGTAAGGAAAGTAGGAAATACTAGAATAGGAAAACTCAAGGAAAATGAATTTAAGGAAAATAGCAAACAACAGAAAAATATAGGGAATTAGAGTTTTGGTATTAGTGGCAGGCTCTTTTGTCCCTGGGCACTTGATGTTAATGCAGGGTTGCAGCATTTTTAAATTTAGGAAGATTTAAGGAAAATAAATTCAAGGAAAATAGGAAATAATAGAAAAACATAGGAAGTTAGAATCTTGGTGTTAGTGGCAGGCTGTGTTTTATCTGGGCACTTTGATGTTAATGGAAGGTTCTAGTATTTTTTGGGTAACTCAGGGCAGAGTTGATGAAACCTCTGCACCGTTTTGGAACGGGGAAGCCTCCAAACCTTTGATTGTGCTGGTCCATCCACCCGTTATTAGCCCAATCATGGAAACTTTATTCCTACTCTATATTTTGGCTATGGGAAGGCTATGTTCTGGCCAACATACTCTTCTTTGCAATGGTAGAGTGTGTTGGGGCAGAGGTGATTCCTGTCAATCATGATCATTCTCTGTGATCCTAGGGTGTCCCTGCAAGACCTCTCATATACCTCAACCTGTCTCACTTCATGGCTAGTGAAGGAGATCCAGTCATATGTCCTATAGGTTGATTGAGAGATACAGAGAACAGAAGGTTGAAGGAACACTTGATTTTTAGCCGGCAGAAGAACAGACTTGGTCTTTAGTTATGTGAAGGCTCTTCTTTTGACATGCTCTGGTTGGCCGAGGAGGATGGACTTAGGGGCAGAGGGTAGAATTTGCAGATTTAATCATGATGTTAGGAAGGGAATTCGAGCTATTCAAAAGTGTACTGCTTCAGGGAAAGACAGATTTCTTCCTTGCTTGAGGTCTTCAGATGGAAGCCGAATGACCTTTTATTGGGTATACTGTAGAGAGGATTCATTGAAGGCACAGGCTGTGACATCTGAGGCCCCTTCCAACTCTGGGGATGCCCAAGGAGGGCCCCTGACCCAGGCTGTCCTCTCCTGCCTGGCCTAAAGATGCCAGCATGCTGACCAGTCTGAAGTTTTTAAAATAGGTCTTCCCCAATAGGATGCTGTCTTAGAACTTTAAATGTATGCATATATGTTACGTTAAAAGGCTTTAGCTGATGTTTTACTTTAGTTAATGTTTTAATTTGAAACTTGCTCTCTAAAGGGACTTTTTTGTGAAAGGTATGATTAACAAAACATCCACATATATATGTAAATGGTAAGGGAATACAATGGGGAGAAAGCAATTTTGCCCTATCGGCATATGAGTGATTTCAAGAATTTAAATTCCCAGAATAAATATTTTCTGTTCCCAGTGTATATGTGTATATGAATGTCCTCTGCTAAACCCTCTGTTAAACCCATCTGTCCATTAGGCAGTTTCCTTTTAATTGATGATATTTAGGAACTAATTGTTAAGGAATGTTGTGGTTGAAGGCCTTTTTAGTCATGTCTGAGTCTTCATGACCACATTTGGGTTTTCTTGGCAAAAATACTGGAGTGGTTTGCCATTTCCTTTTCCAGCTCACTTTATAGATGAGGAAACTGAGGCAAACAGGGTTTAGTGACTTGCCCAGGGTAAAGAATGGAGCTCATCAAATGATTCATTAGTAATAATAGACTCAGCTTTCTTTTTAAACCATCTCTGGGATTGTGAAGAAAGTGAGCTTATACTTTTGGGGCAGATGGTTACTGTGATATTACCAGTTGTTGATTGTTGGTGTTAGACTGTATGCTTTGTGAAAGACAAGAGTTAATTGCTCGGTAGTGCAGGGGAAAAAGCCTATAGCTTGGAACCAGGAAGACTCAACCTTCATGAGTTCAAATGTAGTCAGAGACATTTGCTAGCTGTGTGAACCTGGGCAAGTCACTTAACCCTGTTTGCCTCAGTTTCTTCATCTGTAATTCTTCATTTGTAAAATGAGTTCGAGAAATAAATGGTAAACTTCTCCAGCATCTTTGCCCAGAAAACCCCCCAAAATGGGGTCATAAAGAGTCAGATATGACCCAAATGATTGAACAAAGAGAATACAACATAATGCTATATACACTACATGCAATTTCTTATGATAAGCTAATGTTTAGTGATGGCTTACATAAGCCCTTAGGAAATTTTGTTTTTCTGGTCCTTCTTCTCTTCCATGTATTTGGCTCCCATTTTATTGATTTTTGCAGTTTCATATCTTTTGCAGCAATGGGAAGCTCAGGGAGTATTGTAATGAAACAACATTGATATTACAATGAAAGTGTCAGCTCCTGTCCAAATTAGTCTCTGTCTCTGACTTTGTCTCCTCCTTTCTCTCTGTTTAAAGAAACATTAAGTATCCAGTTCTTTTCCAGGAACTTCCTAATCATTCACTGGTGAGCCTTTGTTCTAGTCAGTTAAAGAAAAATCAGTGTGATATGGGGAAAATGCCTTCAGCGGATAAACACTTGGGTTTAAATAAAACAGACCCTTTCTTAGCAGCGTTGTCAGGAGTGAATCACCTGCCTTCCCAGAGCTGCCTCATCTTTAAAACAAGAGATACTGATACCTGTAGCATTTACTGCTTCACAGGCTCATTGAGAAGATCAGATGATGAAAAGTATTTATAGGGCTTTTGCAAACCATAAAATGCTGCATAACTGTCAGCTGTTAAAGGAGGAAAAAGCCAGTGTTATTGGGTGACTTGCCTAGCTTTACAGAACTGGTGTAGAAACTCTGGCCTTCTGTGAAATCAGCTAGGGTGATTCTTTTAAATTTTGCCTGAGTTAATAATAATAATTATTATAATAACGTATCTTCTCCCCTCTCCTGACTCTTTCAGTTCCTCTCCCCCACTCCCCCCATCCCGGCCCTCTTTTACTGTCAGGTTAGGTTCCCAGAGGGGAGAGTATTACTTACTGTTCTCTTCTAGGTTCTAGCCATAACCCTGAGGGTTTAGAGGCTTCTAATAATATTGCTCAGGAGTCACCATTGGGTATGCCCCCCAGTACTGATCAGCCATTTGACAGCTTTTGTAAGGTGTTTGTGGATATTTACTGAGATGGCATAGCAAGGATTGTAGTTATGAAATAGTCCAGTAAGCTGAGAAGCACACGCTCCCTTGAGAGTCCCAGGCCGACCTTGAAGTACAAACTTGGGTAGAGAAAATGTGGGACTGAGGAGTGCCTCTCAGCTCCTGGCTTTGGAAGGCCTTTTCTCCCTTGGAGGAGTTCACACTGGTTGTAGCTGATGAACTCTCTGGCTCAGCCAGGCTGTCTTCTTGGAGGACCTGGGGTTGTGACAGATGGGCCAGGCCACTGCTGGGCTGAGCAGAGCAGAGTTGGTCGGTGAATATGCTGGGTCCCTTAATGGACTTGGTTGTTCCTGCTGCTTTTAACTCTAGTTATCAGTGGGACTTCTGATAGCTCTTTTCACCTCACAGATCACCTAGGTGCTTGTGTCTTAGGATGCTCATTCACAGGGAAGAGTAAGCACAAAAGAATCAAGAGGCACCATCGACCAGGTAGAGGGGGAGGGAGGAGGGTAGTGAGATAGTAAATGTTTATTGAACTCAATGTGCTAAGTGCTAGGGGTATCAAGACAGGCAAAAGATGGTCTCTGCTGTCACAGTCTAATCAGAGAGACGTGATTCAGACAACAATAAAAGGGTCGAGGGAGGGGTTTATGGGTCCTTTTGTACTTGGGCTCAGTTCTGGCCCAGTACCATGTGAGTTCTGACCCTTCAGTCAGCCAGAAAATGCCTCATCACCAGACAGCACCTGCCCTTTGTAATAGCAAGTGTTCTAGCACACGCAGGATGGCCTGCTAGCACTGGTTCTCTGATCTGCTTTGCTGAAGGAAAGACAACTTTTAAAGGGGTCAGCAATCTTACTTTAATTGCAGATAAATAGGAAATACAAGCAGAGAAATTAGCACAGAATTTCTTTTTTTTTTTTAAAGCAATCGGGGTTAAGTAGCTTGCTCAAGGTTACACGGCCAGTTATTTCTGGGTGTGGTGCTAAGTGTCTGAGCCTGGATTTGATCCCCAGGTCATCCCGACACTGGAGCTGGTGCTCTTACTCGCTGTGCTACCTGGCTGCCCCTAGCACAGAATTTCAACAGACAGGGCTCCTACTCTCTGAACAAAGTAATACAACCATCTGCATACACCACCGGGCCGGGAAAGCACAAACCTCTTGAGTACTCACAGTCCTGTCCAGGGAATCAAAAGATCCTTCTCATGAGCAAGCCCCCAAAGTAAAATACCAACCTCCCAGTATATATAGGTTTCGACTAATAGACTCAGAGCCAGAAGGCATCACAACCCTATGGACTCGGTGCCTAATTAGCTTAGTACCTAGAGGTGTGAAAGCCTTCCTACAAGTGTGCCTCCCTTTAAGCAAGCTCCTCCTTAGGCAAGTTCCTCCCCCAGTGGGCTCTGTGTGACTCAGGATGTATTACAACTGTGAAAGCACTAAGACATCTGTGACTGAAATACCTGTGTACCTTTAGATCTGGGAACACAGCTCCTGTTCCAGGGGAAAAGGGGACACCTGCGGTCACATAGGCCTATTAATGGATAGGGAAGATCTTCCTATTCAATTAACCTTACACTCCCTTCAGTCACATGTAATACTAAAACTAATCAGAGAATATTTCTCATGCTCTTAGTACCAACCATGTAGGGCAGCCCTAAGCTCTCATTGGTCAGCCCAATAATAGCTAACATTTCTGTATTGCTTTAGGGTTTGCAAAGTTCTTAACATGCATTATCTCATTTAGTCCTGACAACAACCCTTTGAGGTAGATGATTCCATTATTCACATTTTATAAAGTGACTTGTCTGGGGTCATGCTTCTCATAATAAGAAGCCTGGGCAAGACTGAAACTCTGATCTTGCTGAGTCCAAGCCCAGCCCTCTCTCTACTACACTGACTATAGTGTAAGCACTACCTCTCGGTAAAATGGCAGCAGTCTGTCCTAAGAGCTGGATGAAATTAGGAGTCTGGCCATGTTCTGCTCTGGTTTAATGAAGTGACCCCAGGATTCCTGATGCCTATGGAGCTTTCATTAGTCAGAGTACTTTAAATTTTAATAGTCATAATAAAAATGCAGTAGGACAAGATTTCCTCTTCTGGAGAAATAGGGACTAGCTTGACTTGACTTGATAAATATGTCCTCATATGTGACTCTATTGTCCTGAGTGCTGCTTTTTTTTTTTTTTAAAGGAAGCTCTTTCTACAGGATGAAATAGGGAGCAGAAGATAGTTTTCCTTGAATAGAGAGCAGTGTGTCTATGGTTTCCAACATGCAAGAGACTTCACATTTGTCATTGGAGAAATGTAACAGTCCAGCCAATGGTAACAATGAATATGATTCAGGTGAGTTGATTTATCCAGGTTCATTTTACTATTGGAGTTAACAAAATCATTGTGGGTTTTTTTTTTTTTCCAGAATGGGAGGAAGGTAATTCCAGTTTTATATAACTGAATTGAGCAATCATTTTCAAACCCATGTGTTGCATATTTTGAATGTTTTTAAAAGTACGCCTTTAGAGTTTTGCAAGCTGACATTTAAAATTACCTTCACTCCCAAATCTGAGAACATCTAACATGAAAAGTTTGAAATTTATAAGAAATCTAAAAGTTGCGAAATTTGTAATGAATCCTCTTTTCCTTGTTTTTCCTCCCCTCTGCTTGCCGCCCTCCCTCTCCCCTGCCCCCGTCTACCGTATAATCTAAGAAGAAAAGTCTTCAATTGAATCCTAACATTTTTCATATTAAGGATAAATGGTATGGAACTGAGGGAATAGTTTCAGGAATGCTAAAGTCTAGAATGAACTGAGGTTCCAGGAAAAAGCTAGGGATAACAGAAAGGACCTATCTTTAAAGGGTATATTCAGAGCAAATAGAATTTTGGGAGAGCTGGGTCCACCGTTGAGTGGGTTGGTATAATGATAGACACCAGAGAAAAAGCAGACAATTACATAATTTCTGTTTTGGTTCTGTCTTTACTATCTAGGGGAAGATTATTTAGATGGGAAATTTAAGCCCAGACTAGGTGATAAGATAGTAATGGAACACCTGACTCTGAGTAAAAGTTGGTTGGTTTAGACAAATTATCTATCAGAATACTGAATGAACTTGTAGATGACCCCACTGAATTGGTGCCAGTCTTCTCTGTGTAATTGTGCAGAACGAAGGAGGGGCCAGAAGGCTGTAAACAGGCATATATTATCCTGATTTTTAAAAAGGTGGGTTGTATGTGGCAGAGTGAAGTCAGAGGACCTTGACTTAAATCCTGGCTTTGTCACCTCCCTGGACTCAGTTTCCTCTTTTGTACAATGAAGCAGTTGTACTGCCACTAATTGAACTACTGATCCTCAAGGTCGTTTCCAGTTCCACTATGAAAATTATAGATGGTATAGACTGACATTAATCCCCAGAAAAATTTTGGAACAGGTCGTTAAAAATGGATGGCTCATAGACATTTATGGAGTACTAAGCTCCAGCCTGAGTTTGTTCACCAGCAACATGCTAACTTCATTCCTTTTTTGATGAGGTCTTTAGACCGCTGGATTAGGGAAATGCTCTGAGAAGGTTGTATGTGGATTTCAGCAGGACATTTGGACAAGATTCTTTCATGAAATCCTCATGGACAAGATGAAGAGACTTGTGTGAAGGGTATTTAGCCCAGGAAATGAGGTTTCTAAATGAGTGTTGATTAAATGGATCAATGTCAACTTACAGGGCAGTCTAATGATATGTCTGAGGGCTCTGTCTTGGACAGATCCTGCTGAACACATTTGTCAGTGACATAGATAAAGACATAGAATTATCAAATTTTCACAGAACACAAAGATGAGATGGGTAGCTAAAGTGTTAGATGAGACAGTCAGGATTCAGAAGGACTGTGGCTGGATAAAATAAAGACCTGAAATACCCGCTGGAGTAGGGCCATTCTGACGCTGGCCAGTAATTTGTCCATCATATTGTTATGTTAAATTTTCAGTATGACAATTTACACCTTGGGAATCTGCAAAGGGGCTTGTAGTATTGTTTTGTTGATTGTCTAGATACTTAAGAAAATGATGGATAAAATGTTAATAATGCTGATGAAACTTATTGTAGGTACATTTTCTTTTTTTTTGTGGAAGAGCTGATTGTTAAACATTTACCAGCATACCCCTCCTGTAAAGCTGTAGAAGTAAGAAAGCCCAAGTGGAGACAAATTCCTCTCCCGGTGGAAATGTCTAGAATTCCTTTTTGACCTAATCTTTAGGAATGACACAACCATGCCATATATCTCATTAGTGCCTTTTAACATCTCTTAGTTCCTTGGTACAGGGCTACAACTTAGAGGAGGCCTTTCTTGAATTCCTCTCCCATTAATCTTCCCACTCCTGTGCAGTGAATAGAGGGCTGGGTCCAGAGTCAGAAAAAACTGTGTTCTAAGCCAGCCTCAGACACTTGCTAGTTAGTTGTGTGACTCTGGACAAGTCACTTAACCACTGTTTGACTCAGTTCCCTCATCTGAAATGTAATACTAGTATCTGCCAGTTAGTCATTGTGGGGCGGCTAGGTGGCACAGTACATATCGTGCCAGGCCTGGAGGTAGGAAGACCTGTCTTTGTGAGTTCAAATCTGGCCTCAGACACTTGCTAGCTGTGTGATCCTAGGCGAGTCATTTAACTGTTTGCCTCAGTTTCCTCATCTGCAAAATTAACTGGAGAAGGAAATAGCAAACTTGTATCTTTTCTGAGAAAACCCCAAATGGGGTCACAAAGAGTTGGACAGGACTTAAAAAATAGCTGATCAATTGTTGTAAGGATCAAATGATCAAATGAGCTAAGAATTATAAAGTGTTTCTCATAGCTCCTGATACTAGTAAACATTCATTAAATTTTATTATTGTCATAATTAGCATTGTTATCCTGCAGTGATTGAGAGGTCCTTAAGGCAGGTAGTTTTCATTTTGGCTTCTCTTTCCAATGCCATGCACACAGCAGGCACTAAATAAGAGTTTGCCAGACTGACCTGAGTGTCTTGTTCTTTCTGGCATACTTTTAAGTCCCCCCCCCCCCCCCCCAGTGCTTGCTGAGCTGAGCTGGTGGTTTTCACCTCTGAAAGCTTCTGTCTTTGACCATATCTTGCTTAGCATATCACCCCCCAGCCATCTGCCTTCTGTTGCGGCTGGGCCCCTTTCCACGACAAGCTTTCTAAAGCCTTTAGAAGCCAACGAAGCACCGGCTTTTAACTTCTGTGAAACCTTAACTGTTTCCTTCTGCTAAAGTGCTTTCTTCTATTCATTAATGACCCTATCATGTTAGAAATATTATACCTGTTGCACTTGAGGCTGGCCTCCTGTTCAAGGAAAGTCTGTTGTGACTTAGTTTATGGATCCAGGTACACCATGGTTCTGTAGGCATTTTTTTTCCTCCTCTGATTATTCTTGTTGGATTGCTGAAAGCATGAATATGATATGATATGATATAGATTTTAAGGTTTGTAAAGTGCTTTAAAGTTCTTATTTGATCCTCAAGAAAACCCTGGGAGGTAAGGGCTATCATTGTTCCCATTTTATAGAGAAGGAAGCTGAGGCCGAATGGTTAAGTGACTTGTCCAGGGGGATCACATGAAAAAGTTAAGAGTCAAACTCAGGTCTTCCTGAGTCCCGAGTTAAGGGCTGGGTCCCTTGTTGCCCCCATGTCCTCCCAGTTCATGCTGTATTTAATTTCCTAAGGCTGTAGATCCTTGATTCTTTCTAATGAGTTTTCCCTGTTATTTTGCTTTTATAACTGCATCAGGGAAGCCCTTAGTGGTTCTCCCACAAAAAAAAAAAAAAGGCTTTTGTGAAAGTAGAAATGGCGTTAGAATATTGGACTGGGAGTAGGAACAAAACCACTCCCTTTGTAGACAGGCAGAATGAGATACCACCATGGACATGCAAAGTAATGGGTGATTCTTAATGTGTTTTCAATCTTTGATGATAGATACCAAATACACTAATACAAAAAGCATTAAAGGTCGACGTGTGTTAATAAAAATGAAACCCCATGGGGGAGGGAGGGCAGAGATGGGGAGAAAATTTGGAACTCAAAATCTTGTGGATGTGAATGTTGAAAACTAAAAATAAATAAAAAGATGAAAAAAATGAACTCCCTTCAATTCATAAGCCAGCTTCAGAAAGCTTGCTCAGTATTAACCGGGAATCTGTGATATGGTGGATACTGTACAGATATATGCTATATACAGAGCCTGTCTGGTGGGCAAACCCATTCTGTGCCTCCAGGTTCAGCAATTTAAGCAAACATCTAGCCAGGTTTAAATGACCCCCAACCTCTGCTACTTTTTCTTTGTAACTCCGGAGTCCAAACAACTGTGTTGCAACATGGGGCATAACTAGCATCACATGATTTATTTCCTTCAATCCCAAAGAGAACGTAGTCCTTTTCAGACAAAAGCTTGGGATGAAGGAAGAGAAAAGCTAATCTGCCCTGTTCCTAGCATGTTTCTCCCATGTGTGTATCTCTCTGCCTGTTGCTGGTCAGGAAAATGGCTGTGATTTCTGACAGTAGTGGTTTTTCTGAAGCAGAACTTCAGGTTAAAACAATAGACTCGGAGTCTCATTAACAATCTCTTTCCCTCTCCCGTCCTGGTCTCTTTTCCTTAAGAAAGCTCAAATAATAGTGAAGATCAATAACTGACACCCAACTCCTGTAAATGAAATAGGCACAACATAAAATTACTCCTCGTCCTGTGAACACAGGCGACGTGCCCGGAATGAGCATGGATAGATGAGCTAGCCTGGGAACTGAAGACCTCTCCAGCAGACAAAATTGACAGCATTATCACAAGAAGCACAAAGAAGGAAATAAACTAAAATACAATTTCTGGGAATTCTCAGCTCCTTCAATTTCTATGTGATAAAAGCAAGCAAAACAATATTCTGACACAGTGATAAATGGATTCCTTGACATTATTTTTACAGACACAATAAATGTAATTTCCTGATGAAGTCTGTAGATAAAATGTTGATATAAATTCAGACTGGGGGAGTGTCAGGATGAATAGGGGGCCTGTCTTTTTTTTTTTTCCTTTTAGTGATGGGAATATATCAACCATTGTATTCCTTGGATTTTTCTGTTTGGGAAGGAAGAAATCAAGACTTATGGGAAAATTTACATCTTTTAACTGAACCCCTTACTCATTTTGGGACTCAATTTAATGTGGTACTGAACTGCTTCATGCCTGTTTTGTGGAATGATTCAAGTAGGACTCAACAGTATTCTTTCTTCCCCAGTCTGCCCTAATTTAATTTCATAACTTACAAAAGTAGCCTTTATTAGGATTTTCCCAGGAATCCGAGCCAGCTTCTTAAAACTATGACAGGTGCCTCAAAGGCCGTTGCATATAATTGTACCCATTTGGAGAGCCCTGCCCAACATGTTCATCAGAAAGAAGTCACAGTTCTTTCCTCAAAGCCTTGGATTTATCCGATGTATAGATATGTTCAAAGGTTATCTCCTCCCATGAGCTGGCTAAATCTTTTTTGTGCTGTACTAAAACGTTACCAGCGAACACTCAGTAAGTTTTCAAAAAGAGGTGGAAAAAAAAATAAAAGCAGTGACATCATACGGAAACTCTCCAGGTGAGAAGCCGTTTGCCTTACCTGATTTCAGTTGCTTTTTTTTTATTCCCAGGCTCATCTTAGCATTTCATTTGATGCCACTCTGAAAGCTTTCTAAAGATCAGGACCCCATCACCATTTCTTTTTCAGTATTTACTGTTCCTTCTTTTTAAGGTTGCACAGATTGAGTTCTCATTGACAGCCTGAGGGCTGAAGTATAATTAAATAAAATAATATTATTTAATATGAAATAGCATAGACATATGAACGTGTCTTTTCTTTTTCACTGCTTTCCCCCACACCCTCATTAGTTCCTACTTCTTCACTCAGGAATATATGGTTGTTTTAAAATTAAACTTTTTGAGAGGCAGTGTGGTGTAGAAGATAGGCACAGGTCCAAGAGACTTGCTTTCAAATCCCACTTAATAGCAATATGACCCTGGCCAAGTCATTGAACCTGTGTGCCTCATATTTCTCTTGTTGTATAATGGAGAGAGGTTTGGACTCTTCTAAAGTCCTTTCTGGCCTTAGATCTATTGATCCTGTGATCCTAAAAATATCTTTATTTGACAATTAAATCCATCCAAACCTTTTTTCCCCATTGTGAAAATATGTGTATCCCAAGTTCTTTTGGGAAGGAAGAGTGACTTTATTTTTTATATTAATAATCAACAGTCAGGTTGGGCAAATAATTCTGTCTTGCAAATAAAGACACTTCATAGTGATTACTACTAAGGTCTGTTTTTCTTTAGAAGTGAGGAGCTATGGGCTTTTCTTAATGTAACTTCTGATGAATTTTCATTACATTAATAGGGACATTTTGTTGAGTAGTTCCTTAGCCCAGTGCATGTAGTAGACTAAATGCTTATTATTTTAACTAGGGAAGGGGACTGTCAGAATCTCCTTGATACAGTGTTTGAGTTTAAGAAGTTTGTAGATCAGCTACAAAAACTTGTTCTGAGTTTATATGGTCCTATGTTGCAAATATTTTGTGCTCTTTATTTGGAATTTCTTGATGAAGTAACTTTATGGAATCTTCTGATCTCGTCAGGAAGTAGTATATTGAGCACAACTTTTAAAATTTGCTTGTAGTCTTTGCTTGGTTATTATAACACATGGTCAACAGATTAAGGCCTAATGTTAGAACAATAGAATGGTAGATCAATGGAACAGACTGGACATACGATTTACAGCAGCAAATAAATGTAATAACTTTGTATTTGACAAGTGTAAAGGCTTGAGATATTGAAATAAAAATTCATTATTTGAAAAAAATTATTGGGAAAACTGGAAAGCAGTATGGTAGAAACTGGGCATAGACCAGCATAGACCAATCTTGCACCATTTATCAAGATAAGGCGAAAATGGATATATTGACTTAGGTATAAAGGGAACTATTTTACAAGGAAATTAGAAAAACATGGAACATTATATCAGATTTAGGAGAGCAATTTATGAAGAAACAAGATAGAGAGCAAAGTTAGGTGTAAAATGAATAATTTCAATTATGTTAAGTTAGAAAGTTTTTGTATAAATAAAACGTCACCAAAATCAGAGGGAAAACAGAAAAAATTTTATAGTCAATTTTCAGAGGCCTTTGGAAAGGATCATAGGATCTTGAATCTAGGACTGAAAGGGAGCCTCTTAAGGGGCCATCTAGTCCAACCCCTTTATTTTGCACATCAGGAGGGCCACTAGAGGGTAAATGGATTTTTGCTCAAGGCCTAGGAAGCATGTTAAAGAGTGGATCTAACCCAACCGTTTTCATTTTACAGATGAGGTCATTGAGGCCCCAGGAAATTGTGTGGTTTATCTCAGGTCTCAAATAGGTAGTAAATGTCAGAGGCAGGATTTGAACCCAGTGTTCAAAGAACAAAGAATCAGTGTTCTTCTGTTCTGTTTTACCCCTTTAAGCCAGTTGAGAGTGATCTTGGTCACCTTTTACTTGTTCCCTTTGGTTCACATTTGGATATTTTTTCAAATTGGGAGGTACAGGGAAGCTTAAATTCACACTTCCTGCTGTACCCATCTGTCCTCTGAAAACAGTACTATTCATTGAGCTTATCAAGCTGAATGAACACCAAGATGATTTTGTGAAACATTTTATGATTGTTACAAACAGAGGATTAAGTTGTTGTGGGTGTTTAATAACATTTAAGCCCCTGCTGTGTGCTTAGGTATTGGGTATGTGGAAGAAAAAAACTACCCACAACTCTGCCCCTCCCCTCCCCCCCAAAAAACAAAACCCAAACCAAACCAAAACCCAACAACCAGTCCTTGTTCTCAAGGAATTTACATGCTAGCAGGAGACAACCCACGCATGTAAGTAGATACAAAATAGCTGCAACCTATAATAAATTGAGAAAATGCCTGGATATTTAGAAATGAAAGAATTCTAGATATGACAGAGGTAATTTCCCAATGAATTTTGTAGGTAGATTTTATAGTAAGTTTGCTGTTAACAGTGGCATCAGATCAAAATTTTGTTAAGGATGAAAGGTTATACTAGATATTATCAGGGTTAGCATTTTATGTATCTGTTTTCCTGTTTCATATCACTGGGGAGTTGGGTCTTTTGTTGGGACTTTTTTCTAGGGAGAATGGCATTATTGTGTAGCATTAAGAATAGTGGAATAGAGGTGCTGGAACTCTCAGGTCTGGTGATGTTCCGCCACCAGTTAACCAGTGTAATTAATCTTCATTTAGTACAATTAATTGTTTTTCTATCTCAGGCCTTCAATAAATATTCATTGACTAAAATGACTATAATCTCTCTGTTATAGTTTCCTTGTCCATAAAATGAAGATTTTTAATGACCCTAAGAAAGCTGATTCTATTTGCGGTATTCTCCAAAGAACCCAATATAGTGCTGAGCACATAGTAAATTCAGTGAATACATAAAGTAAGAGGAATGAATAAAAATGTCAGAACGATCCTGTGTGCAGAGAGACTTCTTACTGCTTCCTTGGTTCCCGTGGTCATCTCTTTGATGTGGCTACATTCGATAACTCCAAACTGGTGCACTAAAGCTCAGTAAAGATGTCAGTGAAATATTGTAGAACAACTTGTTTTGTTCTTAGAAAGCTTATTAAGACCTTGACTCTAATAGGACCTCCAAGTGGAATTTCTTCATAGCTTCATTTCCCCAGCAGTCATCTTGATAACCAGCAAACCAATGCCACGTGCGGAATCTAGCAAAATCCCTTTAAGCCAGTGCATCAGTTTTTCTTGCATTAAAAATTTTTCTAGTCTGACCGAATTGCTCTTGCCTTTACTTATTTCACTGTGGAATTAATATTTTTATGTTTTTTTTTGGGGGGGGGGTTTATTTTGGTTTAATTTTTGTCTCGTTTTTGTTTTTCAACAGATGAAGGTTCGAGCATGGAAGATCCTGACTTTAATTGGGGTGAATATTTGGAAGAAACAGGCGCAGTTGCTGCCCCTCATACATCATTCAAACATGTATGTAAAACCATCTTTCTTTTTTTTTTTCTTCTTGTTTTGCATTTAGATGGTTAAGAGTGAGTTTAGAAACAGATGTTGAACAATGACCAAGATGCCAAGAGACATTGAAAAGTACAGTATGAAAGGAAACTCAGCTGTTTTTTGTTTGTTTTAAGAAGTAGAGCTGACAAGGAAATGTGAGGGATCTGGTTTTACCTGCAAAGGGTCTACAATAGAGAATTCTTTTATCCTTAAAAATGATATCTTCATTGCCATACTGATTTAAACATACCAACCTAGACACTGAACTTGCTTACTGTTTTTCTTCTCAGACATCTTAGCACCTAAGCACATAGTTTAGCAGTGGTCGGCACTTACTCAGTGTATGTTGACCGACTGCAGATGGTTGTGTGCTGGGTGTTGTGCAAAACAAATTAGACAGATGTTGTCCCTGCTCTCTAGGGGCACACGGCCCGAGGCGGGTGCCATTAATATGGACAAACAGAAAGTCTGCAAACTAAATGAGTAGTTCCAGGGATGGTTGGTTAAAACAACACAGCAGACAGACATTTGTTCAGTTTGATTTTCTACCCTCATGTGTGTACAAAAGTGTTCTCTTATGTCAATATACAGAACTTTGGGGCAGGTGGAAGGCGATGATTCAGTCTTGCTTCAAAAAAAGGTTTTATCAATGTCTTTTGTTTTTTACATCACAGTTATTTCTGAATACCCCTCCTGTAAATGAGCACCCCTTGTACAGAGAATAAGCATTAGGTAAAATTGTGCAGCTGAGGGACCCTAGCCTCCCTACTGAAAGGAGGAATGTGAGTCTCATCATCTGTTTCCTGGGACCAACACTGATTTTTACAATAGGAGAGTCTCATCATTGTTTTTACCTTCTTTTAAGCATACTTCTTCAATTTTCTTACATTTATCGTCTTATTTATTTTTGGAGGGGATAAGGTAGGGCAGTTGGGGTTAAGTGACTTGACTAAGGTCCCACTGCTAGTTTTGTGTTAAGTGTCTGAGGTCAGATTTGAACTCAGGTCCTCTGGACTCTGTGGCTGGTGTTCTATTCACTGTGCCACCTAGCCACCCCTACATTTATCTTCTTATTAGAATTCTTAGATTGTAAGTTCCTTGAGTGCAAGAAGGACCGTCTTTTGCCTTTTTGTATCCCTAGTGCTAAACACATTGCCTAGCACATAGTAGGTGCTTAATAAATGTGTATTGATTGACTGATGCAAAATTAATGTGTTGAATTACTTTGCCACAATTTATTCTGCCATTCTCCAGTTGTTGGGCACCTACTTGACTTTCAGGTTTTGGCTCCTACAAAAAAAAATGCTGCTCTGACTATATTCATATATATCTCCTTTTTTTTCCTTACTGACCTCTTTGAGAGTAGAGCCAGTATTGGGATAGTTGGGGTCAAAGGGTATGAACAGTTTAGTTACTTTTCTTGCAAAATTCCAAATTCTTTTGCAGATTAAGCTGGATAGATGAATCCACAACTGTACCAGCAGTGTATTAACGTGCCTGTCTCTCTGAAGTTCCCAAAACACTGTTTTTACCTTTTGTCATCTTTTGTCAATTTGTTAGGGTATGAGGCAGAACCTCAGAATGTTTTTGATTTATATTTGTCTTAATACTAATGTGAAACCTTTAAAAATGTGGTTGTTTATAGTTTGTAATTCCTTTGAACCGTTCACATTCTTTGACTACTTATTTGTTGGGAGTGATTTGAAATGAAGCCTGTATATTGGATTTAAAGATTTTTGTATAGTTCATTTTAAAGAACAGGATTTGTTGGCGCTTCCAAGTAGTTGGGTGGTTTGGGGTCGTGGAGTCACTTTTTCTTGAATATATAAGAAGTCATGTGATGACTTTGAAATGGAAACCTTTATTTTTCCTGGGTTACTCTTTCTTGTTCTCTTATCTATTTCTGTATGCTTGTGCCTTTTCCTTCCATCAGGGTGTTTACTTTTAGTCTGAATATATTTGTTAATATTTTCCAACTTAGGGTCCTAGTAACTTTTAACTGTAAGCATAGTGTCTGAGGTTCAGCAGTCAAAGCAGGAGTTTCTTGTGTAGTTAGAAGTAGTTACAAGTCACTAAATTTACATAAGATTTATTGAGTCTGAGCCAAAGAAAACAGTTCTTATCATTAATATTGCTTCTCCACAAAGTACAGATGACATATTCACCACTGGACAAGCTTCCAAAGAAAGCACAATCCTTGTCTTAATTGGATTATTACTAAAATAAGGAAATTGTATGTAACAACATTATAGAGAAGGTTAAGCTTCAGGATATGTGCTTTTAACTATAATAAACATTGCTTTGTAGGAAGTAGGCATTTGTCTGAGGAACACATTTCTTCTGTGTTTCCCAGGCGTTCAGGGCAAAAATTGATCTGAGCATCATATACTGAAGTTAAGATACTGCCATATTCTTTCCCTCATTTAGTGCTGGTGTTGAGTCACCAAGCTTGGCAGCTCTTTGGAAGGTAAATGCAAAGTTGCTTTTATTAAAGCTCTTTATATTTCCATCTTCTCTAATGGGAAGGATTCTTTTGCCTCTGCCTTTAAGGGATGGGCCTTTAGTGCTTAAGAATGACTAGCCACTCATGAAACTGACTCAGAAGCTTAAGAATTAGGCACAGCCTGAGTGCTGGAAGAGCCAAGTCTCAGAAACTGCTTTTCTTAGATGTTTCATACCTGCATATAGAAGGAAGGAACCAAGCATTTATTACATATCTACCATGTGCCAAGCATGCACTTTCCAAATATTTAATTTGATCCCCACAACAATGCAGGGAGAGGTAGGTGCTACTATTAGCTAAATGACTTACCCAGGGGCACACAGCTGCAGGCTCATGATTTTTCCACTGTGCCACCAGCCTGTGGTATAATCAACTATTCTTCTATACTTCAGTGAGATGTGATTTCATTGCTGTGGGTGTTGTGTTCGCTGAAACAAATCACAACCCTCTCTGTGCTTTGATACATAGTTTTGATTAATTGCTGTAGTTCAGAAAATTAAATAAGCCAATAGTCCAGTTAGAAATGTCCTGGCACTATCTTTCAGGCCATGGATGTTTATATTTTACTAGATTGTGAGCTTCTAGAGGTCAGAAGACATTTCTTCTTCTTTGCATTCTCCGTAGGACAAACAGTGGTTTCTACATAGGCATTTCTTTTTGACATATCATCAGTGGGACTTTGTGAAATTTAGACCAAGCTTGGTATGGTTTATTGAGTTGACAACATGCTGGTAGGTTGCTGGGTTTAAAAACATCTGTCTGCTGAGGTTTTAGAAGAATAGTATTAATTTTGTGCATTATATTCAACAATGATTCCATTCCTTATTTGCTTAATCAGGGCCCAGTTGGGTTGGCCTTTACATCATTATTGATTTGTATTAGCTATGCAAATCACATCTCCCTGTGTTGCATGTTATAATCATTGCAATGTGTTTCTGATTCCGTAAGGTTGAAATCAGCCTTCAGAGCAGCTTCCAGCCTGGGATGAAGTTAGAAGTAGCTAACAAGAACAATCCGGACACGTATTGGGTGGCCACCATCATAACCACGTGTGGACAGCTCTTGCTGCTGCGTTACTGTGGTTATGGAGAGGATCGAAAGGCCGATTTCTGGTGTGATGTGATGACGGCCGATCTTCATCCGGTGGGATGGTGCACTCAGAACAACAAGGTGTTGATGCCCCCAGATGGTAAGTTCTATTCATCTGTGCTCCATTTTGAAGACTTTCTTGCTTCTCTATCCTCATGTTTGTAGTTGCCACAGGAGTGGAAAGGAAAACCTAGATATTGAATTGGAACCCTAAAAACCTGTTAATAGTAAAACACCTCTGTAATATTTTTTAGAACTAGTCCTTTATTTCATTATCTGAAGAGTAGGATTTTTTTTGTCTTTTGTTTTTTAAGCAGGGCCAGGGGTGGACAAAGAATCCATTCCCAGATGTCAGAGTCTGATCTGACAGTTTTGTCATCCCATGGCCTTTAACAGATGAAGGTGTTTGAGCACAAAGCTAAAATTGTTTTGTTTTGTTTTTTTGATGGGGGCAGGGGAAGGAAAGCTGAAGGGGGAGATGCCAAAGAGAGAGTCAGGTTTTCTCTTTGGTGATTGATGACATCATTTTTTTCCTTTTACTTTGGGTAGCTGGCATTTTGAACACTACTGTTGAGCATCTTAAATAGCCTTCCTCTAATAAACTTTAATCTGCTTCTTGTCAAGAGACGGTCATAGTGTGAAGCATTGAGAAAACTAAACAGATGTGGAAAAATTACATCATTCTCAAGGGAGCTTGTGAAATTTCTATCCCTAAGGTCACTTGAAAACTGGATTAGGTTGAATGCTAGAAGTAGAATTTAGGAAATTGCTGTCTTTTGCTGTTGAGGTGAGAAAGCTTTTGCTTAGATCTCTTGATTCTGGGGCCACATTCTACATCTGTACTTTATACCTTAGCGGATTCAGCTGTATTGAAAATATCAGATTCAGTCTTTTTATTTAATGTGGACTTACCTTTGAAATGTAAGAATATTTTAAATCAACCTGTTGGTGTTAAGAACTTGTGATGTTTTAAAGTTAAATGATGAGTCGCTTTGCACAGTGTGTTGTAAATCACTTTAGTTTCCCAAGCTGTGAAACTTAGTGGTCTTTTAAGATGCCTGATCCATTGGAAGTAAGACTTTTCCTTTGATTTTTTTGGTGGGGTTGGTTTTTATTGAACTATGTTCACTTTCTTACTTGGTCCTTCTTATGGTGGTTCAGTACACTGATGAAAGAGAAGGCTTAGGTTGGGGTTACAGAATATTACTGTGCAGCTCCATGACCTTGACCTCTGTGACATGTTCCAACCAACTGAGCTACAGATCCCTAGAACATTTCATTTGCTAAAGAAGGTTAAAGTAACATTGGCACGGCAACAAATAAAGGCTTTTCAGGAAAATAAACCTTGAACTGAAATTGGTGACCTATGTCTGCAGCCCCTGCTACTGGGGCGATGGAGGCTGGTGAATCATTTGAGTTTGGGAGTTCTGAGTTAGAGTAGGGCTGTAGCCAAGTGGGTGCCCTCACAAAGTTTGCCATTAGTATGGTTCTCCCCCCCACCATCAAGAAGGGGGTAAAGAAGGACACACACATACACACACACACACACACACACACACGGAGAGAAACAGCCAGAGACATGGAGAAAGCGATGGATGGAGACAGGGAGTGGTGGAGAAAGAGACAGGGTGAGAGAGACAGAAACCCAGATGAATGGAGACAGGGAAGGAGGGGGAGAGAGATGGGGACAAAGGGGGGAAGAGAGAGAGAGAGGGGAAAGAAAAAAGATGGAAGAGAGAGAGGAGAGAGACAACATGCACTGCTCTTGTGATCAGTGCTGGGTTAATTGCTTGTAGTTTTTCTACCCCTTCTACCTCCCATCACCCCTATTTGATTGATTCCTGTTAAAAAATTTCATCTTCACTTACAAAATACTTGCCTTTATAGTTTTAAGGGAGGTTTTGGGTCAGGTTCTAACTGGACCTTAGCTTTTATGTTCTCTCTAGACTTTAATATGCAAGCAAGATGAGAGTTGGTCTAACAAACAATGCAGTATTTGTAGTCAGAGGCCTGCGTTTGAATCCTGGCTTCTCTACTTACTATCTCTATGATTTTGGGCAATAAACTAAAACTTTTGGGCCTCATAGCACCTGGTAGAGTGTGTGTGATACAAGGGCACCTAGATAAATTTGAATAATCTGTTAAAAGAGGGGTTTGAAATAGATACCCCCAAGGTACCTTCACACTTTGCATCTGTGATCTGTGTACATTGTAGTGGGTGGAATGTGGTGTTTTAGACTGAACAATGTAACTATTTGGAAACATTTGTTCCTGTAGACCAAGATGTAGGCCAGATTTATAACATTTTTAGGAACCCCTTCAAACAAATAACATTAATATAGCTTAGTAGTACAATAGTCATAGACAAGAGACAGTGTAGTATCATGAGAAATAGGTCTGCCTTGAAGTCAGAAAGATCTGGGTTCAGGTTATGGTTCTGACACATAATAGTCTAATCATAGGAAAATCACTCACCTTCTCAGTGTCTGAGGTGACAATTTAAGACTAGAAGTTAACATTTAGTTACTGATTTGGAGAGGTTTTTGAGTTCTTACACTGATAAAATCACAGATTTGGACACTCTCCCCCTCCAAAAAAAAAAAACAAAAACCCATCAGCAGCAACAACAAATAGCTGAAGTGGTGCTTTCAGACTTAAGAAACACTTTTCAAGAAGTATCTTATTTGAGCAAGCCCCAGAGGTGGGTAGTACAGGTATTATCCCCATTTTACAGAGAAGTAAATGGGACACTCTTTCAGAGAAATCGAGGGCTTCCCTTTTGGTCACACAGTTAGTGGAAGTTTGGGCAAATCTTGATTCCAAGCCTGGCAAACCATCCATTATGTTACACTATTTCTTTATGGTGTCTCTTTGGGATGTTGGAAGAGATGCTGTAATGCGAATGTAAATTTTAAAGATCTTCCCTGCCCCTAGGCTAAAGTGCACCAGAAGCCTGGGGAGGGAGGCTTGTTTTTCAGTAGATACTTTTTGATTGGCCAGTGGGTCAATAAGGTTGTTACATTCTCTGAGCCAGGAGAAGGCTATATAAGCCCTGATGTGTAGCTTTGTTTTGGGACTCACTTTGAGAAGTGTTCTGTGATTTGATCTGAATTCTGGGAAGCCGTTGTTGAGAGTCCCCCGGCTTTGAAAAACTCAGAATGTGGAAACCCAGATGTTGACTGGGTATGGATGTAATGGTTGGACAGTTTGGAAATCTGTCTACTTGATGTTTCTGTCTTGATAATTATGCCTGTATACTTTGAGGTTCGGGGTGCTGACCTATTTCCCCTGAACAAGGTAAACGATATATGTCTGATTGATTAAAGTAAGCTTGTTAACCCATTTTGAGTTGCTTTCCTTTAACAAAGCAGATCCAAGAACCTGTGGTAGCTGCAAACCCTGAGGACACTTGGGGTGCTTGCTGCTACAGATGCCAAAATATTTGGAGATGTTTTTCTTATGTTGTTCTTATATACTATAAAATTCCTCAAAAGAATTTCTCTTTATTGAATTTTTTTCCATTTAGAAAATTCAGAATTTTACAAATATTGCCAAAATAAACCCTTCCAATATATCCTATAGAACAAGGGGAGTTAAACATGCAACTTCAGATCTCTTATAATATCGTGCTTTTATTTTAAAGTATATAGTTTTCATCTTGGTTTTTTTTTTTGGTACTGTTTTGTTTGTGGTTGCTTCTTGACTTTCTTCTCTTTTGTAAATTTCCTCAAATTTCACTGATATGAGCTAGTTTACTAGTAGAATATTAAAAATATTTCCCAGGTAACAGTAATATTAATAATAAAACATAGCTGGCATTTATATGATGCCCTAAGGTTTATAAAGTGTTTTACAAATATCACCTCATTTTATCCTTACAACCACCTTGGGAGGTAGATACTATTATCCCCATTTTTACAGATGAGAAAACTGAGGCAAATGACTTGCCCAGAATCATATCGCTATTAAGTGAGGCTGGATTTGAACTCAAGCCTTCCTGACTCCAGGTCACTAGACTGGATAGTCACTCATACACAGAGCCATGTAGTTTTGCTGTGAGGCTGCCTTGTGTGTGAATCATTGATGATGATGTCCTTTTGCCAGTTGATTTCTAAACCCTTGGCAAGGGGTCCAGATTAGCCCTACTTTGGGCTGACTTCTGTATTGTGAATTGTACCAGTACACTGTAGGAACTAACGGGTTCATTTAGCGTAGAACCCCTAGCATAGCTTGAAAGTAGTACAGTGTTTACTAATCAATTCTCTTTTCTCACTTGGATGAAACGTGTCAGCAGTCACAGTTTCAGACACACTCTCACATTTATAACCTCCTGATTTGTGCTGTTAAACAAGACCCAGACACCCTAAACATGACAAATTCAAAATGAAAAACAGAAAAATCTTGTAAAAAAGGAACCTACAAAAAAATCTAAGACAAAAAATGGTGCCTAGTAACTCAGCACTAATAGAGTTGAAAGGTTTATTATCCTAACAGTAGTAAATTATGTTTATTTGAAGGTGTTTCTCTTTTATTTTTTTTAAAAAAAAACTTTAAAAATTTAGCTAATAATCAATATGGCTTAGAAATCTACAGCACAGAGAACAAAGTCAGGAAATACCAAGGTCATGGGGCAAGAGGTTTTATTGATTGCTGTAGTACAGGATAATTATTGCTTGGTAGCCAGAGGCTGCGGTTCTTCAGGGGAACAGTAGAATCTCTTTTTGATCCAGGATTCTTGTTTTTGGATTTTTGAGCCTTAAGAGAGGCAACTATAGACCCTTTAAACTGTGTAGTTGAAGCTTGTGACTATTTGTTTTAGGTTAGATATGGCTGCATTTGGAAGTTAACATACTTAAATACTAACTTGAACAATAAGAATGCAATGATGTGGTGTGGTTTGAGTTGTTAGAAGGTGGTTTAGGCATTTCTTCATTTGTAGTGTATTATAGGGAAAGGAGCTTGGACCTCGGAGTCAGGAGAAACAGATTTTGGTTCCATTTCTGGCACTAGCAAGATATATGTCCTTGAACAAGTCACTCCTTTGATATTTCTGTATTGATAAGAAAGGGGGATGGAATGAAAAGTCCCCTCCCCTTTAATCATCCATAATATACCTCTTTTGAAACAACTATAAAGACTACAAAGTTTTCTCCCGATTTCACATGTGTACCCTGAAGCAAGGAGAGATTGTGAACCTATATTACAGTTAGTTGGTGAGGATCAAAACAGTGGCTCATTGAAACCTAGTCCAACGATTCCAGATGGAGCTCAAAAGTCAAGTGGCGCCACTGATGACTGTAAATTTTGAATTGACTGATGCATAAAAACCACTGTATTAAGACAATTTTGGCCACTAAGTAGAGAGGATTGTGGAAACAGGAAGCCCGCATGTTTCATATAAACAGAGAAAACAAGTGGAATTTCTTGATAATGTGATTTTGGAGTGGAGTCAAGTCAATGAGCTACAATTACAGCTACAATTATAGCTACAAAGTTGTATTGAGAATGACTCAAGGGGGATGAGACCGCTCCCATGTTTGGGTGATGTCATCACTTTCTTAGACCTGACGGTAGTGGGTCTTGGGAGGGGGAAGGGAAGAAAATACACATTTATTAAGTGCTTGCTGTATTCCAGGCACTGTGATAAGTGACTTCCTTCCTTTGAAAGTCGAGGGTCTCTGCAGTAGATCGTAATGCACTGAGTGACATTCCGAGATTATCTACAGGGTCATTATACTTTTCTCAAGTCATTTTTGTTGTGAGAAGAATTTCATTATTTTAGACGACAGTTTTACAAATCACTTTGAGCTCTTCACATTGCCATATTTTCCTGTATTGCTCTTTTAAATTAATTTTATCTGTGAATTAATGGGAGCAGCAGTTATTCCATTAAGTGTTACGAGGAGGCAAACAGCATGGCGGCAGCTCAACTATCTGTCATTAAGATTTGATTTCATCAGCCGTCAGAGAACTCCATTAATGAGGGTCTGTTTTGAGAGGCCCAGGTTGCAGTCATAGATTCCCTATTCAAAGAGCCACATTCTTGCTTATAAGCTAGGTAGGACTAATGGGTACTAATCTTTCAGATTAAAAGTATTAAGAAAAAAAAATGTGCTACGTTACTACAGCAGAAGATTATGGCTTATATAAGAGGAGTGAAATGTAAAACATTTTGGCTTTACAAATCAATAATGCTTGATTTATTCATCAGCAACAGTGCTTGGAAAGGGCAGCTGCCAAATAATTATTGTTTATAGTGATAATGTAAGGAAATCATTTAATCCACTGACTGTTTCATTGTTATTTATTGAAAGATAGTGACATTACCTCACAGTGTAATGTCTGTGGGCAGGGAGCTGGCTTGCTTTGACAGGTGCACCTTGGCATACTTTGTGAGAGGTCTTGTAATTGTTGAGGTGCGTCTTGTACGTGTCTTATAGGTCAGTGCGCCTCTAAGTAGAATCCCTTATTTTATGAACCAAGAAGGTTTTGTGGCTACTTTCTGTGGTCAGAATTAAAGAAACGGTCTCCTTGAACATTCGGAATCAAATCGCCAATTTAATTTTCCTCCTTATCATTTCTATAATTTAAATGACAAATTTAGTTCTCATTTTGTTTACTATTCAAAGGAGAATCAAGATTACTGAAATCAGAAAATAGACATTTAATCAAGTCACTGACAGGCATTTATTTGTTATGACTTGTTATATGCCAGGCACTGTGCTGCTGGGTGCTCAGGATTCCAACACAAAAATGAACCGCTACCTGCCTTTTAGGAACTAACATTTCGTTGGGGGAAATAACAGGTACATATGTTAAGTATATGGGAAAATAGAACTTATTTGAATAAAGAAATGTTTATGAGGAGATAGGAGATTCAGCCTTCTGTTCCCATTCTGTTTTTGCTGCTAAGTTCCTGGGCCTGATTTTGCCTACCATTTTATTGCAGTTGTGGAATCAAGGAAGATGCCAGGAGTTGTCTGGGACTGTTATTTAGTTGGACCACTGAAATCAGTGAGCAGTTATTACTACTTTAGGAGTAGGCCTGGAGTCCAGATATGGACTTTTGTGGAAAGTGGCAGAAATCTAACTGGCCTGTAAAAACTGAAGTGGTCTGCCTGGCCCAGGGAGCAGTGTAGTAGGGAGATAAGTAGAAAGCATCCTTCTTAGAAGAGGAAAGAAGTCAAGTTTGAGATACAAAATAGGGCAGGGCTCATGTCCTGCAAGTGGGGCAAGAATTATGAGGGGCACTCTATGGAAGTTGGCAATGGAATGCTGTTGGCAAAAAAGCTACTACCATGAGTAATCATATGTTAGCAGGAATGCAGCATGTAGGAAATTAAAAGTAATTATTCTGCTAGTTGCTTCAACATTGATCAGACATTTAAAAACGCATCAGTAACATCCGCAAGATATTTTGAATTTGTATAGAGAATCTAGAAGATATCAGTGAAAATTATGGAAGGGTTTGCCATCTGTTAGCAGTATGACCTCAGGCAAGCCATTTAACCATTGTAGACTTGGAGAGGTGATCTCTCATGTCCTTTTCAACTGAAAAAATTCCATACTTTTGTTCTTACTGCAACTGTGCAAGGGGCTGGTCCATTGACTCTTCTCATAAGCATGGAAAGACAGTGAGCCAGGTAGGGGTGATGGGATACACAGTGGGAACAGTGCTGGATTTAGAGATGGGGCCCTAGGATCAAATTCATGCTCAGATACTTCCGATTTGGGTAATTTTGGGTAAATCATTTCTCTGGAGCATTGTTTCCTCATCAGTAAAAGGAGGGGGTTGGAGCAGGTGACATCTAAAGTCTTTTCCAGCCCTAAATCTACTCTCCTCTGGTTCTTACAAGTAGGGTGGGAACGGTTCAGTGGGCAGACATGGATCACGGTCTATCTGTCTGTGGTGGGGAGGGGATTGAGAATGTCATAGCGGTGACCTCCGTTTGTAAGTAGGTTGCCTTTAAAACCATATTAAAGCTTGAATGCAAACATTCATTTTGTGCTCCATGAAGCAGGAGCGTGGATGTTGTGATTGACAGCTGGATTTGGTATGGATTTCTGTCTTACAGCTGAGCCAACAGACCAGAATCTGCTCTGGCATTATCTTAATGCCTTCTCTGGGATGTATTATAGGCGCTAAAAGGAGGAGACTGCTGTGTACACTTGTAATTGCCATGGTGGTTTTTGTCTTAACATTATTGACAGACAATAATTCGAGTAGACGGGTCTTAGAATATTATGATATTAACAGAAAGCTTGGGCGGAAACCAGAGAGGTCTGCTAAGAAATACATGAACATTTTCCTATGTACCCTTATTTTGTTAAGTGTTGTTTGACGCCTTTAAAAAAAAGCCACAGACATTTCCTGATATTGAGTGCCCCCACTCTCTCATCGAAGAGAAAACCAATTAACCAAACCTTAAACACAGTAGCAGTTAGTATTAGTGTATGCAGCCCCTCTCAGAAAAATCATAAGACCATAAATCAAGAGGTAGAAAGCACCTTAGAGGTCATTTAGTCCAGCCTCATTTTAGAAGTGGGTAAACTGAGTGTAAGTGACTGGTTCAAGTGTAAGTGACAAGTCATCAGGGGCAGAGGTGGTATTTGAACCCAGACTCTAAGACTGACTCTAAAACTAATTGTTCTTGCTGCGCTACTGGAAATATGTTTCATCACTTTTCCTCTAGAGTCGGTATTGGACCCTATCTTTAATAGGCCGTTAGCTACCTTGTAATGTTTTCCTGTTAACATTATTGTACTTGTTTATTTATGAGGCCATACTGTGTGCAGTGGATAAAGTGTTAAACCTGGAGTTTGGAAGACCTGAGTTCACATTTGGCCTCAGACACTTAATAGCTGTGTGGCACTGGGCAGGTCACTGAAGCTTGCCTAGTCTCAGTTTACTCATTTGTAAAATGGAAATCATAATAGCATCTACCTCACTGGATCATTGTGGGGATCCAATGAGGTGATATTTGTAAAGCACCCTGTAAACTTGATGTGAAATATAGGTTAGCTTTTAGTATATATATGTGTGTGTGTGTATAAATGTTAGTTTTTATTATATTTTTTGTTATTATTATCATTGTCATTATTTCTTTTTATTCTTGACTTCCTTGATGGGATCATTGAGTCAAAAGATGATCAGTTTAGTAACTTCGAATAGAGTATAGAAAAATTATTTCTTAGTGCTTTTGATTTCTTTGGGGGGGTGGGGGAAGTGGCAGATGAGAACAGCTAGGTGGTACAGTGGATAGAGTACCATGGCTGGAGTCAGGAAGGCCTGACTTCCTATCTGGCCTCAGACTATTTGCCTCAGTTTCCTTATCTGTAAAAAATGAGTTGGAGAAGGAAATGGCAAACCATGCCAGCATCTTTACCAAGAAAATGGGGGTCATGAAGAGTTAGACACAAGTGAAACAGCTGAACGACAACAAAGTGGGAGATAGATTGGAAGTTAAAAAACATAGCATGAAAGGGGCAGCTAGGTGGTGCAGTGAATAGAGCACCAGCCCTGGAGTCAGGACCTGAGTTCAATTCTGGCCTCAGACACTTGACACACTTACTAACCATGTGACCTTGGGCAAGTCACTTAACCCCAATTTCCCTGCCTTCCCCCCTCCAAAAAAAGAAAAAGAAAAAAAGAAACTAGGTGCTTAGGCCGGTGTTATTTCCTTAGTTGTTTAATGTTCTCCAAGAGCACAGGTCTATTAGGGGTTACTTACAAATAATTCATCTAGAATATACCCTTCTGGTATACAAATGTTTGTTAAGGATTTGAATAAGATAGTTGCTTATGTGCTTTCATTATGGAGTGTGTCTGGGGCCTGAGTTTGCTTTTTGGATTTTTCCCCTTAATTCTCCCTTTGGGAAACTGTTAGATGTTACTTTTCAGTACTGTCTTTGTGCTGGTGCTAGATAACCAAGCCTTTTAAAATGAAAGTATAATTGGGTAAATAGGCTTTGAACGATGGTCCAAGGACAGCCTCTATGGAATAAAATGCGGATGTGTATTCTTTACTGGTATTTCTGTGGCTCAGAAGCCTTTAATAAAAACTGAATGTTTTATGAAAACTTAACAATGGGCATCCATACAGCTAACTCAGCTTGCTTTGTAACTATTTACATTTAATTAATTAATTTCAGTGCAATAGAGAGAAAGATTTTTTAAATCACTCCTTTTAGGTCCTCATCAGGATTCCTGGTCCATTCAGTCTCATTCTTTTTCCTTTTGTTGGAATGGGTGCTCCATTCTCCTGGTTTTGCTTACAAAGATCCTTTCAGCTTTCTTTGTATTCCTTCTACTTGTTAGTTTTAATAGCATCCAATCAGTCGCCAACATTGCCTTCACAGTGTCCCTCACATCTGTCCCCTTCTTTCCATTCAGCTACCAGCCTAGCTCAGGCACTCATCTCTTCCCTGGGCTACTGCAATAGCTTCCTAATTGGTTCCCTGCCTCCAGTGTCTCCCTTCTCTAATCTATCATCCATCCAGTTGCCAAATTGATGTTCCTAAAGTGCATGTCCGACCACGTCTCTCAGTGCGATTTAGTGGATGCCAGTTGCCTCTAGGTAAAAATGCAAATTCCTCTGTTTGGCATATCAAACCCTGCACAACTTGGCTCCAGACTCCCTATCGAGACTGATTTGATATTCCTCCCCCCTCACAGAACTCTCCAGCCAAATTGGCCTGCTTCATGTTCCCTTGACATGACATCCCATCTCTTACCTCTTTGTTTTTGCACAGGTTACCCCTCCCCCTCCTCCCTCCCCCGGAATGCCATTCTTCCTCTGTTCCTTGACACCTATTAAGGGTCTACTCTGCTTCTGCCAAATTGTTTCCTTTCCTCAACGACTTTTAGTATATTTTTTATTTGCCTGTCAGTATGTATGCTATTTACCATGAGTAGAATACAAGCCCCTTTAGGGCAGGAACAGTATTCATATTTGACTTTGTATACCTAATGCCTGACCCAGTGAAGATAAATATTTGTTGAATACCTGTTGAATGCTTCTGGGGCTAGTACTGGGTTTTCAAATAGTAATTCATTTCAGTAGACTTCAGCTCGGAAAAATCAAATGCTATACCTATCCCATGGGATAGGACTGGACAGAAGGATTCTTGAGAGATCACTTAAATCATTTCAATGTCTTTATGGCAGGAGTGTAGATAAACCATTCCAACCAGATGAGAATCTCTCCCATTTTAGAGCAGTAAGACAATGTGGTGGCAAGAGGATACGTTTGGAGTCAGCAAGGCTTGGATTTGAATTCTGGCTGTGATGGGAATGGATTCTGGGACTTGGGGGCAGATGCCCTGCTGTGAGCCTCCGTGTCTTCCTTTGTACCACAGGGATGATAATGTAATACCGCTGCCGGATAATATTGTAATAACGTATGCCACGGTTGTTATGAGAGTACCTTACAAATCTTAAAGCCATATATGTAGTTCGGGAGCTGTTGACAGTCTTTGAGATGCATTTGCACAGACCCCTTGGTTACCAGTCAGGGAATCGTGTCTTGTAGATTTAGATGTCTGGGAGCATAATCCTAAGTCATTGAAGTGCTTCATTATCATGAATGGCTTATGGAGCAAATGCATCTAAGTAATTGGGATGACCCAACTGTCTGCCAAGAGATTTGGAAATATTTCAAATAGCCACTTCTTTGTCACACCTAAGAAAACTCATGGGAAAGTAAGAAGGGAGAGTTAAAAACATTGCTGAAAACGTTTTCAGCAATCGGTAGTCCAGAAACTAGTATTAATTTTGCATTTGTTTTTGTGAACAAATGTATTAATCAAATCATATAGAAGGGAAGTGGTTACTAAGATGAATTTTTTTGTTTAGGCCTTTTTTTCAGTTGTCTGCCTCTGCATGACCCCATTTGGGCTTTTCTTGGCAAAGATACTGGAGTGGTTTGCCATTGCCCTCTCTAGCTCATTTTACAGCTGAGGAAACTGAGGCAAACAGGGTTAAGTGATTTGCCCAAGGATCACACAGCTAGTAAGTGTCTAAGGTCACATTTAAACTCAGGAAATTGAGTCTTCCTGACTCCAGGCCTCGAGTTCTATCCACCGTGCCACCTAGCTGCTCCAAGGTGAATTTAAACCTATTTTAAAAAATACTTGATTTCATAAAGATGAACCAAAGTATTTGTATTACAGAAAATAGGAGGAACACTTACTCAAACATCGTAATGAGAGTATACATTTTGCACTAAATAATGTCTGAAAAATTAAAATTCACCTCAATTATCATTCTCCTCATTTGTTGGCTATGAGGTGTGAGCCTTATTTTGTTATTCTAGGTTCTGTGAGGTACACAGAAAAGCGCAAGGTTTCCTTTTTTTTCCCCCTGCATATATATTAGCAAAATGTAGGTTTATAATAGAACAGGCATTTGGATTTTTAAAATGCACCCAGGTGATACCCTCATTTGTGGAACAGATGTTAAATTGGTAGATACTCATGTCAATTACGTAGGCAACAATTCATTTTTGCCTTTTTTGGTAGGTTGTTCCTTTTTGTTTTGGCACACTACGTTCTCATTTTATCTTTTAAAACAAAATTAGTGGATATATACTGTTTATATGCATGTTGTATCCCTATTAGAATGCAACGTCCTTGAAGGCAGGGTATGTTTTTGCTTTTTCTTTGAACCCCTAGGGTTTAGCACAGTATCTGGCACATAGAAGTAAACAGTTAATAAATGCTTGTTCATTGATTGACGGTTGATTGATTTGCCCAGATCTCTGTCCTGTTCAAAGGCTATGGAAAGTGTTTGAAATGCTACTCTTTGGAAGCTTGAACTGTATGTCATTCATTGATTAGGAAGAGATTTCTCCCATTCTTCTCAGTTAAAAATACACGTATGTATGTATGTGTCTGTCTGTCTTATCTATCTATCTACTCCAAGCATTTTAAAAGGGCTATTATCCTGTAGTGAAAATTTATGGCATTTGAGCTGACCTGATGCAGGCTCAGTGGCCTGTAACTTCTGTAGTGGTGGGTCAACGATTACTAAATTGAAAGGTCTCTCTAGAGTGTAATCTGTCAGTTTTAAATCAAGGAAATCGGAGCCAAAAGAATGGAAATCTCATTCTTTCCTCCTGATTGACCAAAAGATTTTTTTTGTTTATTCTTTACTACTTATTCTGGGAAATGGGTGTATTTGCAGCTGTAATTTCTGGGATTTGGGCAAAAGGGGGGCACTTTGGAGAGAACACACCCACAGAAAGAAGGGCTTGTATCCTAAAATGGGTATAGATCAGTGCACAGCAATGACTTATTTAATTGGCGGTCACTTATTCAGTACTTTAAATTATTCAAAACATTATAGAACCAGTAAAAAAGACAATAGAGTCTAATCCAATGAGCTTAAATTGATGTCACACTGACTGTATACTAAATAGCTCATTTACTCAATTCATACCCTTTACTCTTATTCTTATATTCAGTCCTAACAAGTGTGTTTAAATGGTTTCCAAGCCCATGACAAATTAGAAGCATTGGTGGGGAGGGAAGAGGACTTTGAAAGTCAGTGATAGCAAGAGGTGACAGTAAAGGAGGAGAAAGAATTTTTTTTTTTAAGGAGACTTGAATTCACATCACAGTAGCTTTGGGGTAATTTAGCCTAGAGGCAGACAACCCTGTGCACACACAGATCAGTAGCTCCTGAGGGTGTCCCTCTATCATACATAGCATAATACAATGATTGATGCTAATAATAAACCTCTCTCCAAGTAATTTAAAAATAAATTAAATTATGCTTAGTATAATTTGCTTGTGAAGACAGTTTGGTATAGTGGCAGAAATACTCAATTTGGAGCCAAAAAACCTGGGTTTTAATTCTAGTTCTGTGCCTGACTGCTCATATGGCTAAGTCACTTGACCTTTAAGTCTCTGATTCATCCTAATCTCTTAAATGAAGGTGTGGGAGGGCTCTTCTAGTTCTAAATCCTGTGGTTTAGAACATATTTAATAACTTGACAAAATAGGGTTAAAGCTGTAAAAAAGGCTTAACACTTTAACAAGTGCTGGTATTTGAAAAGGGTCAGTTATCTGAAGAATTCTGTTTGTGGGTAACGATTCAGTATGAAAAATTCACCTCATTTTCCTACAGTGTAGAATTAATGAGGTTTTACCATATTTTGGTCAATTAATTAGCTACAGTAGTAGGCATCTAAATTACTTAGCTTTTAGAAGGTGACTGAGAAAAATGAGATCATAGAAAAATGTTTTGAGTTCTTTGGCAGAAAGATACCATTTGAGTCAAAGTAAAATGACAAAATTATAGTTAATTATCATTCCATAGATCAGGACATATATACTGTGGTTTTAATACTATTCCTTTAAAACTCATAGCCACATATGGCAAAATTCTTATAAAACCTGATGTACCCTATTATATGAAGGAACTATAATTTGAGGGTATTAAAACTCCATCCACTAATTCAAATCTCAACTTCATCTCTAACTTAGATGGGGACAAATGATGGTGAATAAGGTTCTTCAGGTCCCCCACCTTGGCTCTTCAAGCTTCTTGAATGAGCTCATAGATCTGTCTGTAGTCCTTCCCGTAAAATGGATGACCTCCAGGACGCCAGACCTCTGGGCATTGCCATTTGACCAGTGCAGACTTAAGATGCCTGGAACCTTGCCCCCTTCCTTCTGCTTCACTTTTAGGATTTAATGGGCCCTTTCTATCTCTTTTGCAGCTGGACTCTGTTATATGTATTATCTTCCCTAATTAGAATAGGAGCTTTTGGGAGCAGGAACTGCCTTGCTCTTCTAATTTTTTTCTCTCCAGCACTTGGCACATAGTAAGGTGGCTAATTCTTTCATGACATGTAAGTAGGGACTTGTCCAGTGTCCAGGATAACACAAGTTGGCAAGGGTCAACGGTGTGTTTAAACCCAAGATTTCCTGAATGCTAGCCCAGTGCACTGTTATTACATTTTCCCTCTGATATAACAATTAAATTATAACCCATTTTTAATACTGTTTTCCCCAACGCTACCATTATTAAAGTTTTTCACTGTTACAATGATGACAAGCCTGCATTATGTTAAAATTCTTATTTTTGCCTTGTCTTAATTCTCCATTGTTGGAACTGAAGCTGGAATGGTGAGTTGGAATTTGAACTCATGTCTCTTGACTTTCTGCCTACTCAGAGATTCAATACACTGCACTATAGGGCAACTATTATAAATGCCTTGATTTTTAAAAAATAGGTAAATGAGGTAGTGCCATGTAAAAAAATTAAAGTAAAAAAACCCAAACAAACCCTGCCTTACTGATGTTAAAGATATTTCAGGAATAATTAGGTAAGATATGTCTTTGTTTAAAGTATTTATTTAGTGCCTACTGTGTTTCAGGCACTAGTATCCTAGAGGATGATTATTTGCATTAAGAATTATACTTAACTTTAAAAGGTCCTTTGTTATATTTTAAATTCAACAAAAAATAAGTGAATTTTGGAACTTTTATGTAAAATGAGGTGCACTTGCTTTTGATAGACCTGTTCCAGACATCTTCTGAAAGTCGTTGCCACAATCAACCTATATTCTTAAAGACATCATTTCAGAGAAGCTCCACAGGATTAAAAAATAATGGGTATATTAAGAAATTCCACAATTGTTTATTTTTCTGATTATCTCTTATCAACAAACAAAGCTGTTACAGATAGTTGAGTAAACAATACTAATTTTAAAAAAGCCCATAATAACCATATTTACACAATAGTTACTAATGGTGTCTTAAAGCCCATCATAGATTATAGAGTACATTATAGCCATTAAAAAATCTGTAATTATTTTTCCACAATAGACATTTGTCTCATGCTATTAGCATCTGTTCTGTTCATTTCTCAGAAAATTGCATGATGAATTTCTTTTAAGGCTATTGTAAAGAAAACCAAACTGTGCAGAACACGTCATCAAAACAAACAAAAATCTTCAAAAATCCCCAAAGGCAGTTTAAATCCATTTAACGACTTTTCTGGCTTGTTTTTTTTTAATTTCTTTTTATTTTTTATTGCTCTATAGAGATCAAACGATAATTTATATTCTTTGTTTAAATCTGATTTGGAATATTATTTAGTAAAAGATATATTCTGTGAAACTGAAGAAAACAATACTTTTTATTTTAACATTGGGAATACCAGTGAAGGAATTACCCATTTCCTGGCACATTCTTCATCTGTTGGTCTAGTATATAATTTGTTAGCCCATCAAAATTAATTTTAGATCCTCTAATGTACATAGATCTTTAGATTTATAAGTACTGTTAATGGTCCTTTCAGTTAAGTGTATGTATTTATGTGTCCTTCTAGAGTGGATTTCCGTGAAGTATTATGCAGGGAGGATGTTAACATAAATAACCAGCCGGCAAATAAATGTCAATTAAATATTCTATTAACATAGCTGGTAGCAGCCCTTTAACATATAAGTACAGAATGTTTCAATCAAATTTTATTTTTTTGAAATGCTTTCTTATTTAGCTCACTCATTTCAAGGCATTTTGTTCTTTTTTCCCTTTTTTTCTTTCTTTTGGCTAACAAAGGAAGCTTTATTTTCAGAGGATTATAGCATTAGATGTCAACGCCATATAGGGATTTTCAAATGGTATTCAAAATGTAAAATCCATAAAACAAGCAGATTTTGGTCATATTTTCTTTCTTGATACCATTTTCTTTGGGAGAAAAGAAACAACTCTTCCTCCTCTTCCTCCTCCCTCTCACCTCTGAATTCCCAGATTCTAGCTATATTGAGGCACTTGATTACATGGCTTATTTAGCTAATTTGAATTTACCATGTATATGATTGTTTCAGCCATAGAAAACATCTCAGAGACAATATATATATATATAAAAAACTTAAGATCTGATACTCAGCCATTTTCTCATGTCTTTTCTGGGACGATAAATGCATGCTTTCCCCAGCCAGTTTAGTATGTTGGATTTTTTACTGGTGTTGATTTAATGGGATATGTACTTTCCCCCATATTAACTTTTAAAGAGATTAATGACCCAAGCTGTTATCTTCTTCCCAATACTTAGGATAAATCAGCTGTTCTGTTTAGCTGTCCCACTGAGTCTTTGTATTGTAGTATGGCTGTAATAGTGTATGAAGTCATCCACACTTTGTGGAATCTTATGTTTCTTAAGGAGTTAGGTGTTTTTATGTCTGTACCTATGTGTACACACCACATATATGTGTATATGCATGTTCGTATACATACATGTGTAGATAGATATAACTACTGATTTTCTTTCCTTCACTTGATAAAAATTAATTTCTTTTGTGATTAGATATATATTATATACTCAGACAGGGCAACTATGTGGCACAGTGAATATAGAGAGAAGACCTGAGTTCAAATCCAGCCTCAGATACTTCTTATCTTTGTGTCCCCGGAAAGGTCACTTAACCCCTTTTGCCTCAGTTTCCTCATCTGTCAAAGGAGCTGGAGAAGAAGATGGAAAACCACTCCAGTATTTTTGCCAAGACAATCCCAGATTGGGTCAGGAAGAGTCAGACATGACTGAAACAACTGGACCACAACAATCGCAACAACAACAGTGATGGTTTATTCAGAGGAATTGTAGAGTGAAACCGTTGTCGAATAGTACGTTGTAATTTGAGACTAAAACTACTGATTAAAACGTTTCTGTCTGCCTTTACAAAGAAAGAGATGCTACAACTGTTGAGAACCCAAATCATCATGGATTTATGTGTAGTCACAGAGGGATTGTGGTCTGCGGAAAAAATTCAGGTGTAGTAGATGAGTTAGCCTCAGGAGTTTAAGAACATCAGGAAGGAATGCTGTAGTGATGGTTCCCAGCCATACAAAACCAGATCCTTTGCATACCAATGCCCTTTCCTCCACTCCACTTCCTCAGGAACAGTGAATGTTCAGGTAATGTGTGCACACACATACATGCATAGATGTATGTGTGTGTTTTATGTACACACACGTGTACCACAGGAACATGTATTCATGTCCATATAGGCAAATACATGCATATGAACAAAACATGTATATGTATTTATGTGTGTGCACAAGAGCTCAATATATACACATATAAACACAAGTATGTATATGTGTCTATAGGCATATACATATACATGCACATACACACATCTAGATAAATACACAGCCATACACTAATCTCTGTTGGCTCTTCCTATATAACAGAGGCTCAGTATTGTACTGTAGTAGAAAAAACATCCGACCTCCAGGCTTGGATCTGGTACTTGGTCGTTTTTATTTCTCTGAGCTTTCAGTTTCCTTATTGGTTAAAAGTGAGGGTTGGACTAAATGATCTGGGAGGTCCCTTTCTGTTCTCAAATTTTATAATTACATTAGGAACTTACTAGTTTGCTTTCTGCTATTGCGCCCTAATCATTACTCTCTCCAAACGTTTATTAGTGCCATTCAGTATTTTCAAACTACATCATTTATACAGAGATGGAGAGTGAGTAGACTTCCATAATCTCAGTTCCTAATTTAAGAGCATTAAGTTCTTTTGAATCTTGTTGGGAGTTTGACAGATCTGCCTGTAGGTAGGAACATTGAACAAGGGAGACTGAACATCCTTTTAGCAAATGGTAGAACCACAGATTGAGGCCATAAGCCTGATGGAGAATGATGGTGTCTTATTATGGTTTGCTGCCTGGGACTTTATTTGTAGTTAAAATAGGGTCTATAATAAGGACAGCTTTGAGGAAATAAGTAATCTTGACTATTATAAATACCCAAATTAACTACAAAGGATATATGAAGCAAGATGCTGTCTGTATCCAGAGAAAGAACTGATAAGTAGAAGTATATATAGAATGATTTTACGTGTGTGTGTGTGTGTGTGTGTGTGTGTGTGTGTGTGTCTAATGGTAGCCATCTCTAGGATGGGGGAGAGGTCAGGGAAGAAAAAAAGGGGAAGAAAGAAATTTACATTACAACATATATTTAAAAGAAATAGCAAGTTGTATGTAATAGATTTTCAGTTTTATGTGTAATCATCTTTTTATTATACTCTTGTTATATAAATGCTTATTTTATTTCAAAAATTAAAAATAAAATAAATAAAAATAAGAGATGTTTTAGAGGATGCTGATAGAACCAAAATGAGAAGGTTAGATTAGGTTGCCTATGATGGCCTGTTCCAGCTCTGGAGCTGTCCTCTGACCTGTGGCATAAGGGATTTAGTTTAGACATTAAACTGTCTAAAAGGCTTGTTGATTATTTCCATAGTTGTTTTTATGAAATAAGGATGGTTTAGGTAGTTCTCTCTGAAAACGAGCAGCAGACTCAACAACTCCTATAAAGGTTTTTCCAGCCTTGTGGCACTGAATTTCTACTTTTGATCATCCTAATTTCATGTTCTAGAACCTTTTAACTATGATTCTTTTTTTATAGATAGGGGAAGAGAGGGAGTATATATGATCTTTTTTTTTGTTTGTTTTTTGAGTCTAAAGTAAAGTATGTTTACAGAAATCAGTGCTGCTGTTTGGAGGAGGTATTAAGTGTTTTCTAGAAGGCCATTAAGGGATTGTTCTGTTTTGGGAACCTTCTGGTTTGAAGTTCTATGAATAGTTGCTAACTGTCATGGATATGAAATTGGGAACCTCTCCATCCTAGGAGCTGGTAATTGTGTGGCTTATAAATTGTGGAACGTGTATGTGGATAAACATGTCATGGCAGACAGTAAAAAGGATTTCAGGAGACTTAGTCACAATGCTTAAGTTGGCTTCCTCCCTTAGATTCTCTGGCTACGAAATTGGTATAGTACTTGGCGAAAAAGAATTGTTAAAAATTAGCCTGATGTGGGATATAATCTTCAAGATGAGCATCTTTTCATTTTTCCTTCCTGCTTCATTGTCTACCTCTGTGCTTTCTCACATGGCTGTGGATGGCAGGTTATGCTTCAGACTATTTTTTTTTTTTTTGTGGGATCCCAGTGTTGGAGTGGTTTAGAAGGATCATGTTTTCGGTCACCTAAATTCTATAGCTGCTTCTATGTTTGACTTTTTGGGGGATTTTAGGTTATTCCCCCCCCCATTTAGCTTATTTGAGCAAACTTAATGTTTTTTTTTTTTTAATGGAATGGCTTCTGATAATAGATTATACTTGATTCTTTGGAAAACATGTTAATCCTAGTAACCATCTCTGTTGTGGTCAGCCATACCAGTCATCAAAATCATATACATTTGATATCAGTCATTGTTTTCCCAATGGTATTTTTTGCAAATAGTATTTTAATTTTTTCCAATTACATATAAAAATAGTTTTCAATGTTCATTTTTTAAATAGCATTTTGAGTTCTACATTTTTCTCCCTCTCCCCTCCTGACAGGATTTTAAGTAAAGAGACATACCTCATACTGTATTCCATTACCTTTCCTCCAAAGGCCCCCTCCCCAACAGCAGCCATTGTCTTTTAATGGAGGTAGATGGAGGAGAATATACTCCTTCAAAAAATAAAAAATTGATTCATCTGAAGTAAATTGTTTTCTCAGCTACTGTTTCTCTTTACTTTTTTTCTATTTTTTCAAATGCTTTATTAACTTCTGATTTACATCATTCATTTCCTCCAGATTTTGAATTACAAATTTTCTCCCTGTTTTTCCCCTACCCACCACCCCAAAATAGCAGTCCCACAGGATATCCCCTCCTCCAATCTGCTCTCTCCCATATTTTCTCCCATACAACTTCCGACTTTTCCAATGGATCTCTATGACCCAGTGCCTGTATATCTCATTTCCCAATTATATGCAAAATAGTATTAATAATAGTATATATGTAGTATTTGATTTTAAAACTTTGAATTCCAGATTTATTCCCTTCCTTCCTTGTCTCCCACCCTTACTGGGAAGATACGCAGTTTAGTATAGGTTGTACATGTGTGGCTAATGCAAAACAATAATATAGTAGATATATTGTAAAAGACTGACTATATTTCCCTCCCCCCTATCCAGCCTCCCACTTGTTCTGTTCTCTACTTTGATCCTATCCCTTTTCAAAAGTGGGTGCTTCCAACTTCCCTCCCCCCCAGCCTGCCCTCCCTTCCATCATCCCCCCTCTCCTCCCCTTCCCCCCCTACTCTCCTATGGGGTGAGATACCCTATTTAGTGTGTATTTCATTCCCTCCCTGAGCCAAATTCAATGGGAATAAGGTTGACCCATTCCCTTTTGCCTTCCTATTCTTCCCCTCCATTGTAACCATTTTTCCGTTGCCTCTTCCATATGAGATAGTTTACCCCATTCTGTCTCTCTCCATCTCCTCTCATATTCCTCTCTCACCTCTTAATTTCTCCTTTTAAGTATCATCCCTTCCCGTTAAATTGGTCCTGTGCCCTCTATCTGTGTATACCTGTAAACATGTATACACACATTCACATATGTATTCATATGCCCATATACTCTCATATATATATTTCTATTCCCTTCAACTACTAAGAAAAGTTTCATAAGTTACAATTATTGTTTTTCCATGTAGGAATGTTAATAGTTCAACTTTGATAAGTTCTTTGTGATTTCTTTACCCTGATTACCTTTTCTCATGCTTCTCTTGCTTCTTGTATCTGAATGTCGGATTTTCTGTTCAACTCTGGTTTTTTCCAGCAAGAATGCTTGAAAGTCCTCTATTCCACTGAATGACCATATTTTCCCCTGAAACATGATACTCAGTTCTGCTGGGTAGGTGACTCTTGGTTTTAATCCCAGATTCTTTGACCTCCGGGATATCATATTCCGAGCCTTTCGATCCCTCATTGTAGAAGCTGCCAGATCCTGGGTTATCCTGATTGTGTTTCCACAATACAAATTGCTTCTTCCTGGCTGCTTGTAATATTCTCTCCTTAATCTGGGAATTCTGGAACCTGGCTATAATATTCCTAGGAGTTTTTGGGATCTTTTTCAGGAGGTGATCGGTGGATTCTTTCAACCTCTATTTTGCCCTCTGGCACTAAAACATCAGGGCAGTTTTCTTTGAGAACTTCCTGGAGGATGATTTCTAGGTTCTTAACTTTGATCATGGCTTTCAGGTAGTCCAATAATTTTTAAATGATCTCTCCTGCATCTATTTTCCAGGTCAGTGGTTTTTCCCATGAGATATTTCACATTGCCTTCTATTCTTTCATTTGTTGGGATCTGTTTAACAGCATCTTGATTTCTCATAAAGTCATTAGCTTCCATTTGCTCCAGTCTAATTCTGAAGCAATGATTCTCCTCATTGAGCTTTTGAGATTCTTTTTCCATCTGGCAAATTTGGCTTTTTAAGGCATTCTTCTCCTCATTGCCTTTTTGAGCCTCTTTTGCCATGTGAGTTAGTCTATTTTTTAAGGTATGATTTTCCTCAGTCAGGCTGTTAACTCTCATTTCGTAATTTTCTTGCGTTGTTCTCATTTCTCTTCCCAATTTTTCCTCCACTTCTCTTATCTGCTTCTTAAGGTCCTCTATGGCCTGTAACCAGCTCATATTTTCCTTTGAAGCTTTTGGTGCAGGAGTTCTGACTTCACTGTCTTCCTCCTGTTCGTTCCATGCTTTGATCCTTTTTGTCCCCAAAATAGGAGTCTAATGTTGGAATCTTCTGTCTGCTTTGTTTCCTTTGCCTGGTCATGTCGCCCCTCAGTCACTTGACCCCTGGGCTTTTTGCCACATTAGGACTCTGCCACCAGACAGGGGAGCTTTCGTCCCAAACGTTGGGGTTTCTCAGCTGCCAGAGGTATTAGATGGGTGCCCTCTCTGAGGTCTCCACATGCTCTGGCAAGCTGGACACACACCCCAGAACCTCCACCCTAGACTGCAATCCAGATCTAAGCAGGTTAAAGCAAGAGCCATTACCCCTCAGACTGGTGCTTGTTCCCCCTACACTCTGCAGTCCAGGAGCTGAAGCTGCCATGTGCAGCAGGATCAGCAGCTTCTCGCCCCGGGGGCAAAAGCCACTCACTCCCCTTATTGGGTCCCAAAGTCCAGACTGTACTGACCTCTCACTTTGTCCTTTGCATCTATGTGTTGATAAATGTGGAAATGGTCACAGCTGCTGCTGATCTGGAGTCCCTCTGCCCGGGGCTGCTCAGGCCCGCCCTGGGGCTAAAGCCTCGACTCCCAGTGCGCTGCCCTGGTCAATTCCTGTGGGCCTGCTGGGCTGTCCTCAGCAGGAGGTTAGCGTCTTGTCATTTTGTGGGTTCTGCAGCTCCAAAGTTTGTTTAGAGTCCCCTTTTTACATGGATTGGGGAAGGTGGAAGCCGGAGCCCTGAGGAGGTCCTGCTTCTACTCTGCCATCTTGACTCTGCCCCCTGTTTCTCTTTACTTTTAAGAATTGGAAATATTTTACTTTTTTCATTATAGTTATTTAAGAAGTTTGCTTGAGTGTGCAGTGTTATGAATTTGATTCATGATATGAATTAAGAGACTAGCGAGTGTGGTCTGATGCTTCAGTCATCTGTGATTCCATAGAGTCACTAATCTTCAGAGCTGGAAGTGGCCCCAGTGACCAACCTGTACTAAGAAAACAATTCCTTCTTCAACATCCCTGAAAAGTGATCATTTATCTATTGCTGGAATAACTCCAATGAGAAGTCAACTATTCATTCCATTTTTGAACAGTTGTAAACGTTAGGAAGTGTTTCACTATGTCAATGATTCTTAGTCTTTAAAATCTTAAAAATTATCAAGGCCCCCCCCTCCCCTCTCAGGAGCTTTTGTTTAGGTCAGCCATTTATGTCTATTGATATTTAGCATATTAGATATTACAGTGTCTTAATAGTATTATGAAAATAGTTTTGAATTTGCCTGAGGAGTCTCAGGCCCTAGACTGCACGTTGAGAACCTTTGTATTATATCAAGCTTAAATCTGCATCTTTGCAACTTTTTTGTCCCTAATTCTCCCTCAGGGGTGAAGCAGAAACAGTCCAATCATTAGATTAGATTAAACATCCTTTTATTAAAGGAATTTGTTCTGGGAGGTTTGGGTTCAGTCAGAGGGCTGCACTTGAGGACCTACAGTGCCATATGTGACCTCAAGGCCGCAGGTTCCTCACCTGGGATGTATAGTTCAAGTTGCAGCCCTTCAAATCAGCTATCTTAGTCTACCCCTTGCCCACCTCTTTTCCCCCAAAATGATCCTCGTATGGTATGAAATGGAAGCCCTTTTTGGCCTTTATGTGAATGCTTTCCAGGAGCATGAAAGTTGGCTAGCCTGGCCCCCTGCCCCAAGTGGAGGTCCCCAGAAGGGACACTTCTCCAGTGGGAGAAGGGGACTAGCGTGATATAGTGGAAGGATGCTGTAGGGTATGACAACCACAGAGGCCATGACGTTCCAGGGTAAGATGGTCATTTCAATATAGTTCACTAGCCATTCTTTTAACACTGTTCTAGGATTTTGCCAGGAATTGGATTCAGGTTCATTGGCCTATAGTGTGTAGGCTTCAATCTTATCTGTTTTATTTCCCCCCTCCCCAAATGGGGATAGCCTCCCCCCTCGCTGGTCCCCTTGTGCTGTTGCCATTTTTTGAGGATCTTTCCGAGGTCAGTGATAGTGACTCTTAAGTCACATGTGGCATTTCTATTGGAGTGTGCACTTTTTCCAGTTACACGTAGTACAGCCTGTCTACAAGCCAGTGGGTTGTCTTTGAGAACTGGTTTGGTTTGAAAGTTATCACTGCGTGGGCCGTCCTGGTAATGGGCCTCCCCAGACTGAGTTTAGCTAGTCCATTATTAGGCTCATACTTGAAACTTTTTTTCCGTTTGGTAGTATCTGGCAGAATTTGTAATCTTTGGGTATTATTTGAGCCCCTGGAGTCACCCTCATGACATGATGAATTAATCAGTCATAAAACATTTTTTTTAGGCATCTGTTTTGTGTAAGGCACTCTTCTAGGGGCCGGGGAAACAAAAAGAACGTGAAATAACTCCCTGCTTGCATCGGAGCAGGTAGGAAAACGTTATCAGCTATATGGTGCAGTGGATAGAATGCTTGGCCTGTAGTCAGAAAGATTCTGGTTCAAATATGACTCCAGATAGACATTTCTTAGCTGTGGGACCCTGGATGAGTCATTTAAGCTCTCTTTGCATCAGTTTCTTCAACTGTAAAATGGGAGTCACAAAGGCACCTTCCTCCCATGGTTTTTGTGAGGATCAAAAGAGAAAACATTTGTGACAGTACCTGGCACCATAGTAGGTGTTTAATAAATACTTATTCTGTTCCTCACCCAGACGAAAAAAGAAAGAGCTACTGTCACTTGCTTGTTGTCATAAATGAGTAATAAGTTAGTTCTTTTAGAGCATTTCCTTGACAAACCCATGACATTTTAAATTTAAAGAAAAGCAAGATGTAGTGCCCAAAGTCAATGTCAGAGTCTCAGCTATGTCTCAGATATTTTTAAAAAACAGATCCTCACTTGAATGATTTGAAAACATCTGCACATTTTCTTAAAAGAATTTATTTTTAGTTTCCAGCATTCATTCACACAAGATTCTGAGGTCCAAATTTTCTCCCCATCTCTCCCCTACCCGCCACACCAAGATGGTAAGCATACTGAATACCCCTTCCCCCAGTCTGGGCTCTTATCTGGCTCTTATCTTATCTGCAGTGGAGGGATTGTAGTTATAGACAGGTGGCTTTTTCTTGGTGGCTTTTTGTTTCATTTTTAAAAATTTCACTATATGAATAAAATACATTTACTAGGAGAAGTTAAAAACTTGGCAGCCTCAACACCAAAACAAAACACAAAGTATGACTTAGGTTTTGTCATGTTGTAGGACAGTTTAAAACTTAAATTTTCTTTCCTAGACCCAGGATGAATGTCTGGATTTAAAACTGCTTCCTTTGAATGAAACCATTCTGGGGGAAATGATTTTGTCACTAAACAGCTGTGTAGTTTCCATGTTATGTATTTATAAATGTCTAATAAATTCGATAGTAATCATTAGACCACACAATAGTAAGATGTTGGCTGTGATCCTTGAATAAGCCAGGATATCATTAAATGCCCCAACAGTGGTAATTTTCCAAATGATCCCCTGAAGGCATTCACTTACTGCCTGGGGATGAGCGGTGGTGCTCTAGGAATGTACTTACTGGATGCTCAGATCAGGCCAATTCATAGAGTGGCTTCTTCTGATTATTTCAGAAAAAAAGCCCCACTATATGGAGCTATCCTGTGTTGTCAGTACTTATCTGGGCAAATAAGATAAACATTTTCTTTTTTTATTCTTTGTTGCTGGCTAGGATTCAAGTATTTAAAATACACCCTGGATGTTTTCTTACATAGCTTTTCCATTGATACATCCCTAAAGTGTAGTCCGATTTTGGAAGTGGGAGGAGTGTTGTTTTCAGTTTTTTTCCTTCTAGAACATGGAAAATGATAAGTAAATTGTGATAAATGGATATTATGGGCAATAAATCGAATTATGACCTTCCTTGACACAGGAATAAATGACTTTAGTACCCATTTTCTCTAGGGTGGGATCAAGAAATACCCCACAATTTTGTCACAAATGCTTTTTCTGTTTTTTTTTTTTTTTCAGAAATATTTTTTGTCTGGATTGCTAAACACCAAAACTGTCTCTAGGGTTGTATTCATTTGTTATGTGTTTTCTCTACGCTCCACTTCCCGACATTTAAACCTAGGGTATTATATGCTGTAACTCTATTACATATTGACTTTTTGTACACTCTGGGTGGCTTTATTTTTTTTTATCTTTTGTTTTTTTTGGCATCAAAAGTATTAAGGCTTATCTGGGATCAAAGCTATAGTTATTTTATTATTTCTCTGTACTTAACTCCTCCCTTGTAAAATAAACTCCAGGGGACCTCTATTACCTCCCACATCAGATATAAACTCCACTGTTTGGCATTTAAAGATCTTCACAATATGCACCCTTCCTATCTTTCTTGTCTCTTAATACATACTCTCCTTCCTGTTTTCTTCACTCTAATGATACTAGCCTATTTGCTGGCCCTTATGCATAAGATCCCAATGCCCTGGCTGTTTCTATACCTTGTCATGTTCTCCCTCCTTAACTTCAATGCTTAGGATACCTGACTTCTTTTAGGACAAAACTGAAGTACTACCTTCTGCAGGAGGCAGTTCCTGGTTTCATCCAATGCTAGTGCCTCTATCCCTCTAAAGTCACCTTCTGTCTGGTCTATCTATGTCTCATATGAACTTATTCATTGTTCATGTCTTCTTATGAGAATGCAAACTGTTTCAGGGTTGGCACTGCTTTTGCTTTTTATGTTCCCTTTATAGTTATATTATGTTTCTGGCACAGAATAAGCATTTAATTGATTAATGCCTGTCTCAAATCTGTGCCACCAGTCTTAGACTGTGAGCACTGGTCTCTGCTTTATGTCAGGACCTACTTATTGAAAAAAACAACAACCCATTTTTAGTATTCTTCTGTGATAGTCCTCCCATTGAATTTCCTCTGTAATAAAGAAAACCAGTAGACAAAATGGAGCTCTTCAATAACATGTGCAATATTTTATCCCAGGGTTTACTACCTTTCTACTGAGAGAATAGAAGTGTATTTTTTTTTCATTTTTTCCAAGACCAAGACTGGCCAATTTAATTAATCTGAGCTTGATTACATGTTGGTTTTTCTTTTACATTATGTAAATGTAAATTTGTCATTGTGTATGTTGGTTTTTATCTCCACTTTCTTTAACCTGTATTAGTTCATAGAAATCTTCCCATCTTTTTCTGAAGTGTTTATACTTGTCATTTGTTCCATTGCAAAAATATTCCATTATATCCATGTGCTCTTGTTAGTTTAGCATTTTCCAACTGATAGATACTTATCTTGTTTCCAGTTTTTTGCTTTCATAAAAAGTGCTGCTATAAATATGTTGTCATTAAATGAGTCTTAGTGAGATTACTGGGTCATAGGGTATGGACAGGGACCTAATTTAGGATTTACTCCATAGCCTGAATTTTTTTCTTCACTTACTAAATGTTTTCTTAGAGTTTAGGTTTCCTCTCTGAGTATACTGTTAGTTGTTACTGTGCTTTGTAACCTTGGGCCATCCTAAAGCACAATTCCAAATCTATAACGTGGAATTGGCATCAGGATATGTTGGTAACACACCTAGGAATACCTGTGACAGTGTGGTGAATGTTTTATAATTGCAGAGATTCTCCTAGGTCATTCATTGCTGTTACTTGACCTGAGGGATAAAAGAGTACTTCTACCAAGTGTATAAGAACACAGTGAACATATTTAGTGTTCACTCTGAATATCATAGTATGTGGGGAAACTTTATATTTGACACTTGAATTCATTACAAATTTAAATGGAGACCTTGTGAGCTGGAAATTTGGGTAGATTTGTAGCTGATAGGCTAATTACTATTATGATGACTACGAATAATTGACACTTATTTGGCATTGTAAGGTTTGCAAAATATTTTACATGTCTAATCCTTGAGGAATCACTGCAGGGCACACGGTTTACTGATGGGGCCTTCTGCTTGACACACAGGAATATACTCTGACCAGGTTCAATCTTGGGGAAGCCTGGCATCTAATGCAAAGTCGGGGCTCTGTTTGCTTTTTTCATGTTCTTTGGTTCCTTAAACTCCTACCTCAGTCAGTACTCCAGTTTATTTAAAACTCAGATCTCATTTCACATCTAGGGTTTCTTCAAAATCGTGTGTGTGTGTGTGTGTGTGTGTGTGTGTGTGTGTGTGTGTACATAAAGTTATTCAATGTACAGTACGAATCAGGCATGAAACAATTTTTTTTTTTACTCACAAGAGGAATGCTAAGCAGAGAACATTCATAAGCACTCACTTGATAAAAACAATCTTCCAGCAGGCTTCAGGAACAACTTACAACTACTTTTATACTCTTTGAGGGAGTGAATACTTAAATCTCATCAGAACATAATGTGGTTTGTAGGCTTGCTGATTGGGCATTTTGCACTTCACCTCAGTTCTGCACTGTATAAGCAACTCCCAGTGCATGGCTGGTAGTAAAACAGCCAGGCTTGTGCCAACCTCCTATTTGTGATTTAGAAGCTTCCTCTGCTGTCATTTAGTTGTGACTTGATGGGCTGGCCCTAGGACTTCTAGACCACTTAATTAACAAGCTTAGACATGCTGATCTTTGGATAGATACTTGTTGCCCTAAGATCAGTAAAGAATAGACACAAAAATGTAAAAGGCAGCCAGGATCCCAGGTGAAAGCTTGCCTAGTTGAGTTTCCCTCCACTAGCCTCCCGTGTGGGGAGCTGGTACTGCATAACCAAGGTGGAGAAGGACCAGACTCTCCCCTTCCCAGTACATGTATCACAGGGCTAGAGGGAGGAACAAAGGACTACTCAATGTTTGCTCCATTATATTAAAACTCTGGTAGTTTCAATTCTGGGGTCACCACATGACCAGAAGCAGCCAGGGAGTTCATCATCTCCAACATAGCTAAATGCTTTAGTTACATGTCCCTAGATACATTTCAGGGGAGCTCAGGGGTATGTTCCCTGGGATGGCCCCAGCTTCAGCCACCCTCACATCTTAATTTGATCTTCACAATAACCTTGTGAGCTAAGCGGTAATTTCTCAGTTTATAGATAATGAGAACTGAATCACATACATTGATGAGTAAAGTGTTGGTGGCAGAATTTGAACATAGATTTTCCCTAATCCAGGTTTAGTACTCTTTCCAGTAACCCTTATTACCCCTATTTAATGGGTACACTCAAATTTTTTTTTCCAATAGCCATTTGTTTCAGAGTCAAATATATTTAAACCAAATTGAATTTATTCTCCTTTGGCATAATAGAAAGGCAAAGTGGAAGATGTACTTTAGAGTTCATTATGTAAAGTACTAAAGGTGAAGATTTTATTACCACGTAATTGTAGTTTTTCCCTTCTGTCTCTTCTATCCCCAAACCTTTCAGCTTTGTCATAGAAATTTCTAGGTAACTGAAAACTAATATGAAAGTGCTCTCCTTACTTTTCTCTCAGTATTTTTATGCTATTTGATGAGTTCTGTATCTTTGGAATGCTCTGATTTTCAGGCCATAGGATTATAACGTGTTTCCCCGATAATAAGACACTGTCTTATTAAATTTTTTGGACAGAAAAACACCAGAGGGCTTATTTTCAGGGGAGGGCTTATTTTAATGAACATTGACAGCAATTTTAATAAACAGGTAAATGTGAACAAAAAAAGTACCTTTATTCAATAATGAATTCAATAAAGAACAGGATGACGCGCTCACTGCTGCAGCTCTGATTGGATGCAGCTCGGAGCACGGCGTGCGTTTCACCCGGGGGGGGGGGGACGGTGCATACAGAGGGTACCGTAATGTAGCGTGTAGCGCAGGGGATCACCTTCACTACAGTAGCAATCTCAATAGGGCTTATTTTCGGGGGAGGGCTTATTTTAGAGGAATCTTACACAGTAAGGGGAGGACTTATTTTCGGGATAGGTCTTTTTATCGGGGAAACACGGTAGGCTTATAGATTGAGAACTGGAAAGAGCCCTTTGAGATTACCCAGTCTAACTAACTGAGATTTAGAGAGGGTGAAGTGACTTATCTAAGATTATAAGGGTAGAAAGCAACTTATTGTTTCATACCTAGGTCCTGTGACCCTAAGTCTGCTCCTCTTTCTATGTGTTAGCAGGTTAACTGCGAGAAACGAAATTGTCTTTTATTCATTCATTCATTCATTTATTTTATTTTTTTTCAGCTAACAGATCCTAATTTTTCTTCCCTCTTCCCCAAGCTCATTTGACAAAAAAAATAAAGAAAAACAAAATTTTAATAACAGGTATATACAATCAAGCAAAACAAATTCTTGCCTCGGTTGTGTCCAAAAATGTAGGCCTCATTTCTGCGTCTCAAGCCCATCACTTATTTGGCAGGAGAAGGGTGGCATGCTTCATTGATTCTTTGGAGTTGGTGGTTGTTGCATTGATGAGAGTTCTTAAGTCTTTCAAGATTGTTTGTATTTTTGATGTTATATTTATTACAGAAATTTTTTTCTCCTCATGACTTCACTTTGCTCCATTTCATATAAATCTTCCTAGGTTTTTCTGAAATGGTTCCTTTTGTCTTTTTTTCCTCAACACAGTGGTATTTAATTACATTTATATACTATTATTGTTCAACCATTCCCCAGTTGGTGGACATTCCCTTGGTTTCCAGACCTTTGCCACTTCAAAAGAGTTGCTATAAATATATGTGTGTATGTAAACATACTTACGTGTATATATATATATCCGTTCCTTACATATCTTGGAAATGAGACCCTTTTATCAGAGAAATTTGTGACAGCTCCCAGGTAATTGTTTCCCTTGTAATTTTAGGTGCATTGCTTTTGTCTGTGCAAAACCTTTTAAATTTTATGTAAAAAATAATTATACATTTTATCTTCAGTAACCCTCTCTGACCTTTGGTCATGAATTCTTTTCCTATCTATAAATCCAAAAAGACATCATTTCTTCCGTGTTCCTCCAATTTGTTTATAATGTGGCCTTTTAAGTTTTATGTACCTTTTGGAGCTTATTTTGGGATTTTGTCTTTTACATGGCCAAACTAACTCATTTTTTTCTGGAAAGAAGAAGGCATGTTTACTAGCTTCAGTTGTTTTAGTTTTTAGTGAAATTATGAAAATTTTGAAGGTGGTTAGTCAATAAGTATTCATGGAGTGCCTGATGGGTGTAGATCATTCAGTTGTAGGAGAATATCATTACTTTAGAGGATATTTCCTCTTCCTAGGCATCAAAAAACAAGTAGCTGGTAGAGATAGGTTATGAGGGGTTGTAGGGATATATAGCTCAGTTAAACCAAGGGATTTTGTTAGGGAGGACATATTGTTGGCATAGGACAGATTCTAGGAAACAGTGTGGTCATCTCTAAAATCACCTGGATGAGCTTCTGCATAAGGAATAAAGAGGAGAGGAGGCTTGTATGGTAATGGATAGGTGGAAATGATGTAATTGCTTCTCTCCACAGGGGCCTGAAGTAGCCATTTAATTCTTTGGCCACTTCATAAGAAATATCACCCACTGATGCTTGAATTTGGAAAGAAGATATTTTATTGGGGCCTAAAAGTAAAGGGGGCATATAGGTTTAGAAACATTAATAAAGATGATTCCAAAGCATTAGCTTTAATATCAGCACAGTGCTATCCACAGCAGTTTTAACAACATGGTGTTGGCCTAGGCTGACTCCATTTGAGTAATCCTGAGGATTTGCTAATTCATTGAAAATACTATTACTTGTCTTGGTATCACCGGTGGAGACATCCAGGATTACGTTATCTGGAAACGAAGGCTCTACTTTCCTTGCTAGTGTCAAAACCTACCCTAGTTATAAAGGACTTGATGTTTTCTTTAAAATAAAATTGTATAGATTCTAACAGAAGTCCAGTATTGCAGAGAATACAGCCCATGGTTAGGACCATGCCTTTTCTTTTTGAGACATTTTTTCCTGAGACGTGTGTAATTTTTGAAGGGCAAGTCTGGATGGGGATGTGTCTTTAAGTATCCTGGAAAACTGTTTTTTTCTTGAGGTTTTCTCTGCTTTATTCTTCATTTTAATGACATGATGCTTCATCTATTTTGACCATGATGAGTCTTTCTCATTTGGAGATCTGGATGGTGAGGACAATTATACTGAAGATAGGAAGGGAGGAAGGAAACAAGCATTTTTTATGTGCTTATTATGTTCCAGGCACTGTTGTATGTAGGTCCTTTACAAATATCCCATTTGCTCCTCTCAATATCCCGATGAGGTATTATTATCCCCATTTAAAGTGGAGGAAGCTGAGGCAGATGTCAGTTAGGTGACTTGCTTGCCCAGAATCACATAGCTAGTCAGTGTCTGAGGCAGGTTTTGAACTCTGGTCTTTCCGACTCCTGGCCCAGCTCTTTATCAGCCGAGACACCTGGACTGCCTCAAGGATAGGAACTGAACCTGTGATTTTATTTGTCTAGGGAGCTCCGAGTGAAGGAACTCCTTTTATAAGCATAGGTTGGTACCATGTCTTCATCTTGGAATTGCTTAAAGTACTAGGGGTTTAAGTGATTTGCCCAGAGTCGTGTAGTTTGAGGTAGGACTTGAACTCAGGACTTATTAGATTTGACCTTAGCTCTTGATCCACTGTACTATGATCTCCTTTTAGATTATTTTTTATTCAAAGAGCAGTAATCAAATAGTAACATTAAGGAAACCAGAACATAACTTTCATGGTCTGTGGAGATGAGTATAAATCACATGCAAATTAACTACTGGTTACATGTAAATATACTTTTATGCATTGGAATGTGGGCCTTAGGAAAAATCCTGTATGTGATCATTAACTTAATTTGTTCTAACATTTCACTGAAATTTTGGGAGCACCTACTTTATTTGGATTCCTGCTGAGTACTGTGGGGAGATAGAACGATTTTAGAGTATGTTTCTAATTTTCGGCAGGCATATAACGAAGAACTAAGGCTCAGATAATTTGTAACTTGATCAGAATCACAGAGCTAGCAAATGGTAAGAAGAACCAGCTATAGCTTTAGACTGTGCATGAAAAAGGGCATTTAAAAGAGTAATATCACAAAAAGGTGGATCAGTGCATCTGTCTTAGGCAGTATAGATGGATAATGAGATATTGAGAGGAGATTTAGATTACATTTGGGAAAGTGGCTTGGATTGTCCATCATTCTTAGGGGTTTTCCTGCCACCTAAGCCCATTTATAAACAACAAAATGCATGTGGATCCTGGAATACTACAGTCGTAGAAGAATAAAGATTTGAGGCACTGGGAAGGTTTGTTGTGGCTGAAAGAAGGTTGGAACATATTACTAATGATGATTTGCTTGACTGGAAAAAGAGGTGGACTTGGTCATATGTGGAGAGTGAGTAAAAATAGTTGGAAAACTCAAATGTTGCATTAATATCCACAAAATGTAAAAAAAAGCAAAACAAACAAACAAATCTATAGGCAAGTCTTCAGCATTTCTAGGTAGGTCCTTGGGAAGAAAGATATGGATTAGGATCACCTGTAATGAGAATGTATGAAGAGGACATTATGTTGGAGGCAGGAAGACCTGAATTGAAATCCAGCCTCAGACTTGTAGTAGCTTTGTGGCTCAGGGCAAGTCACTTAACTGCTGTCTACATCAGTTACCATATGTGTAAAATGGGAATATCAGTAGCAGGTACTTCCCAGGGTGGTTGTGAGGAACATATTAGATAATAGTTGCAAATCACTTTGCAAATTTAAGTGCTAGCTATGATTATCGTTTTTTATTAACAATGATATTATTACCTATGGAGAAATGACCTATCCTCAGTCAAATCACAAATCCTTAGAAGTATTCAAGTTCTCACAATAAAATACAGATCTGGTAATCATCGTTAACATTAATACTACAAGGGACTAATTGAGGGGCCAGCTGGAGACAGATCTGCCGAACGTATTTGAAAACTATTGTCATAAGGTGACCATAAAATAAAAGTTGCCCCTACCTGAGAGTTTATCCCATTTTTTGTCTTTCTGAAAAATGATGTGCTGTATTGAAAAGGTGCTCCTTTAATATATGACTCTTAAAAGGCCTTGATTTCTTTGTTCAGAACCATCTTGCTTGAATGAATTTGTAACTGTAGGGCAGTTAAACCAAAGCAAAGTTAATTTGTGCTCACGAACCTAGGAATTACTTTAATTTGAGCATTGCATGTTTAACCATTCCGGCCAAGTGACTAGCATTTAATTTTTAAGAGTAACAGGGCCACGGATCCATTTGTATGGTGATAAGCTACGGTTTTATTGAGATGCATAAACATCCTTAAAAAGGCAGTATGGTAACTAGTAATAAGAAAAAATGACATATCTAAGTCAATAAAAATAATCAGTGAAAAATCATTCCAAATTATTTCTTTTTCTTCCTCTTCTTTCTTGTTCTTATTGATCTTTTCTTCTCCTTCTTTTCCTTCTGCTCTATTGTGGGAACTCAGTATAACAAGTTCAGAGGTTAGCTCTGGTAAGGAATCAGGTCTGATGGCGAATTATCTGGCTACTCTGTGGTCACTTAGATTTTTCTAGTCCACACTCTCAGCCTTCATTCTCTCTCTACCGGCTCTCTTTTTCAATATGGCAGCCTGGCATTCTTTTGTTATTCTACTAAATGTTATTTAGTAACTACTAGATGTTATTCTACATCCATGTTATTCTACTAAAACTTTCTGTCTCTGAGGTTACCAGTAATCTTCATGTTACTAAATCCAGTGCCCTTTTTTTCTTTCTTTTTGGTTTCACTTCTTCCCAGATCTCTCTGCCCTTTGCCTTGTTTTCTTCTTCACTGATTTTCCCCCTACCTTTGCCTCTTGCCTTCAGGAGCAGGGGCCCTAGTAGACTAAGTTCTTAGTCCTTTGTCTTCATGCCCTCTTCCTTGGAGGGGTCTGCTCTCAGCTTTGCGACTGCTGCTTCCCCTTCCCAAATTGGCATCTTCAAGGTTACTTCTTTTTTGTTTGAGCCTCAGTCTCAGATCTCCATTTTTATGCTGGAGGTTTTCAGCTAAATACTTTTCCATCCCATGAAACTTGGCATGGCTGCAACGATTTTTGGTTTTTCCTCACCAATCCACCTTTTGTCTCTCTACTTCCCTGGCTCTGTTAGTGACATCATGATTTTCCAGTCATTGATATGAGATGGAATTATAGAACCCAGATCTGCCAAGTGCTCTTCAGTGGCAGTCCAGCTTGGCAGTGGTTTGAACAAATTGGATATTTAGTTCAGTTGCTGAGATCAGTTAATCAGGGAGGGGGAAGAGAAAGGAAGAAGCATTTTTGTGGTGCCATTTATATACCAGGCACTGTGCTAAACATTTACTTTTTGTGAATATTATTTCATTTATTTCATCAATAAACATTATAATAAGCCTGATGTTTACTAGGTAGTATTTTTGGTGTGGCATATACAAAGACAAAAACTGAATTCTTTCTGTCTCTAAAGCAATTATGTTCTTTTGGGGGAAAGGCTCTTACATTGAAGTAAATACAAAGTATCTGTACAGTGTATATATAAGGTAATGGGGGAGAGGGACCAGCAGGTGGGGGAGTGTAATGTTAATGGGATTAAGATCTTCCTGTCCACTAATAGGTTACAAGGAGCCCATTTAGTTCAGAAGCTCTATTGTTGGAAGGTTTTCACACCTTTTAGTAATTTCTAATTAGGCACTGAGTCAGGAGTGTTGTTTTCTGGCTCTGAGACACACACACACTCACTCTCATTCTTATTCTCTCTCTTTGTCTCTCTCTGACTCTCTGTCTCTCTGTCTCTCTCTGAATTGGCATTTTACTTTGAGGGTTCGCTTATGAGAAGGATCTTGTGATTCCCTGGTCGATATTCTAAGTGACCGTATGTTCAGAGCTCCCTGACCTTCTCAGATGTAAAGACTCTCCCCATCCAGGGATTTCTATAAAGTGTATAGTTGATTCAGACAGTCAGAGCCCTGTCTGTTTTTCTTTATTTCTCTGTTTGTATTTTCTCTGAAGTTCAGGGTGCTGACTTTTCCCCTGAACTAGTGATTGTAATTAAAAAAGATTGTTGACTCCTTGTACAGTTATCTTTCCTAGTAAGGCAGATCTAAGAAGCTGTGCTAGCAGCCATCCTGGCTATGCCAGTGTGGTTGCCGCTACAGGCAGTTGGGCAGGAAAGGCCCTATAGGTGAGGAGGTACTTGAGGTGAACTTTGAAGGATGGTAGTCATATAAGAGAAGCCCCAAACCATGTTGGGGAGTGAATTCCAGACTTGGAAGATAATTGTGCAAAGGAAAAGAGTCAGGAAATGGAAAATGTCAGGTGCATGAAGAGGAGTAAGGTATAAAAAGCCTGGAGAGGGGTAGCACATTGTGAAAGGCTTTCAATGCCAGGTACTAGAGGCAGTAGGGCAAAAAGAATTTTTTGAATAGGAGAATCACATAATCAGACTAAGTACTGGATAGATTGGAATGAGGAAAGACTTAAGGCCAAGGTGACCAATTAGCACACAGGGATTCTTAATCCATTAATTTGTTTCGAAAAATATTTTGATATCTTATTTCAATATAAGATTTTTTCTTTGAAATCACAAGTATTTTATTTATTTATTTATTTTTAAAGCAATTGGGGTTAAGTAACTTGCTCAAGGTTACATGGCGAGTTATTTTTGGGTGTAGTGCTAAGTATCAGAGCCCAGATTTGATCGCAGGTCATCCCAACTCTAGGGCGGTGCTCTTACTCACTGAGCCACCTGGCTGCCCCCTGAGTATTTTATTTTATTCATTTAAAAATATTATTCTGAGAAGGGATCCATAGGCTTCACCACATTGCCAAGAGGGTTAGGGTTAGGGGACCTTAAATTAGGCAGATCGTTGCTGCAGTCCAGGTGAAAGGGGAGGAGGAGCTGGAGTGAGGTGGTGGCCTGTGTGAGTGGAAAGAAGGGGGACAGATGTGGGAGATAGGGAGATGGAATCCACAAGCCATAGCCAATTGGTTGCCATGTATTTTTCAGTCTTTGGTACTTTCATATGCTAAATGGGGATGGTTGTATGGATTAATTAGTTAATGTTTATAAAGCCTTATGTAAGTGCCAAGCAGGATTATTGTTAAGGGTTGAACTCCAGCTAATTCCAGTGTAAAGAAAGCAGTGAGGAAGAAAACTGGAGACAAGGAAAAGGTAATTACACAGAAAATAGGCTTTTATGACTCAATTTAACATATTCACATACTCTTTTATTATTATAAAGTAGAATTTTATTTTAAAGTGATCCTATGCCCTCCCCCCATTATGCAAATGAAATTATATGGTGGTATGTTGAACTATAAAACAGTTCAATTTCCATTTAGTATATTTTCCTGAATTTTGTACTAGAAAACAAAATTTAGAATAAAGAAGTGTTTCTTTTCGTTGAGCTGGTTTTCTGCTATTCTTTCTCTCCCCTGTTTTTGACTAAATAAACGTCCTTGGGTAATCACAACCCAGGGGTATAAAAGGTATAACCAATAAAAGTTTAAAATATGGGTGGAGTTTCAGCACCTCCCAGATAATTTATTAAATTATTAATTTTGAACGATAATTTAGAAGGTCATAAACTAGAATCCTTTGCCAGACTCAGGCTCAATCATTTGTCAGAAACAAGAAAATAGTCACTTGCCTGTTATTTGCAATGTGACTTTTAGAAAGCTTTGCTTAGGAAGTCCAAAATTGATTGGAATGTAGCTTAATGTTTATATTTTCTCACTAATATGAACAGAACTGAAGTGATTTCCTTTCTAAAATTAACACAGATTTTATGCCACTTTGTATGTAGTCTCAAAAAGCTTTTCAGGATAAATTCCCTTCTCAAGGAGGGGAATACATTTAGTTTGAAATTTTAATCGTGATGATCAGCACATTCTCCATAGCAACCTAGAGGTACATACTGCTTAGATTCTTTACGCCCAGGAGCATAAGATAATTAGGGTCACCATAAAATGTTATGCTGCAAATCATATCATGGAAACAACCATATATTTTAACATATTGCCTTCCCAGAGACAATGTGGACAGATTAAATTATAAGATGCTTTTAAAGTTCACTTGCATTTAAATTTAACCTATGTCATTTAGGATAATAAGATCATAGGTTTAGAGCTAGAAGGGACCTCTGTGGCCATCAAGTTGAGGAAACTGAGGCATAGATAGGTTGAATAATTTGCTCATGATCACATAGTATCTATGGAGGAAATGTTCCCTCCCCCCACGTGTGTGTGTTTAAAATAATAAATGAGATTAATCAAAAGATTTTGAACTCATTTAGTGAGAACGGAAAATGGCAAGTTAAAATAGACGTAGCTCTTTAGCTGAAGGTGAGCCAGAGATATTGTAGTTACTAAGAGCTATTGAAAAACATTCATGCTTGGCTATCAATATAATAGCATTTAAGGCTAAAGTCTGTGCAGGTAGAGAGTAATGTTCTTAATTAACAGTGTGACCCAGTGCTCTGGGAGGATGATTGGGAGCCCTCTGGAACACTTTAATTCACCACCTAGCTGTGGCATCTTAATGATGTTGCCCTATGCCTCTGTGCCAGTGAAATGAAGGAAGTGATTTTGAGATACACCACAGAGGTACTTTCAGGAACTCTGAAAATCCGAAGCAACAAATAGTAAGCTTTAGTGCCCTGTTCTCCATGCTTGAGATTCTTGGTTGGAGTCTTGGTTTGTTTTTGGACAAAAGGGAAATGAAAGTGTGAAGTCTGTGTAATGAACACTTGGTGTTCCCTGGGCCAGGTGGATCTGACAGTGAGTTGCTGGGCTAGCTGTGAATAGCATTTGATTTTTCTTTCATTATACAACATTGTGTTGGGCCCATAGTCATCATTTAAGGGCATTGTTTCTTGAATAAACCATATGTTCCTAGAGGCTAGGAGTGACACAGTAAGCAATAATACAGTACATTGATTGAATTTATTCAAGCCAACATGGGGGGTGGGGAAAGAAGGATTTTGTTGGAGGAGCCATTAAAAGCCATTTTCTTGAACAGAATAGATTTCTGAATAATCTCCAGATAGCATCCAAAAGCAGTAGTTCTCAAAGGACATGCCATGGCACACTTGGGATAGGTGTAACTGAATTATATGGAGCTCATACTTGTAATTTTATGCTGCCTGAGTCTCTTGGGTGGGTATTTGTAAATGACAAAGAATAATACTGTGCTCTGAGGGGGGAAAAAGTTTCAGAAACTCTGTCTTAGAACCACTTCTTCAGGTATGTTACAGCTCACAAATTTTTTTTCATCCCATAATCATCTTTTCTTTCTCCAAAAGTATATATCTTACAGTACTGTTTTGATTTTTATTTTTCGGAGGGATCCCTGAACTTGTCATTTCAGAGTTATAGGAAACTCCCAGGGAGGAAACACTCTCTAGCAAGGCATATTGGGAAGGTAATGAACATTTATATAGCGCTTACTGTGATCAAGCACTGTTTCCACCAATGAATATTGGGCAAGGGAATAAGAATTTCTATACATATATACATAGATATAGATATACATGACTACCAAGTGCCAGGTACTGTGCAGCACAAGTACTTTCTACATATACCTCATTTGATCCTCACAACTGTAATGTTAATGGGAGTTGAAGATCTTCTGCCACCCATTAATAGACCTCTTGTGGAGCCCAGCAAGAGAAGCTTGATTAGGGGAGGCTTGCTTTTTAGGAAGGCACACACATTTTGTTACTTTGTAACAAAGTAGGTTAGTTAGGCAGTGGGTCATGAGCGTTGTGATGCCCCCTGACCCTGAAGAAGTATATATATATACTCTGAGGCGGTTTTTTGTTTTTTTTTTTAATTTTGCGTTGGGGCTCATGGGAAGAAGGGCTCATGTGTAATTTGGCCAGAAGAGACTCTGGGTAGCTGTTAAGGAGGACTCCCCCGCCACCCCAGTGCTGCTTTGAAAACCCGGGTATTGGTGCTTCTCTCTCTGGTAACTATGCATGCATGCATGTGTGTATGTATGTATGTAATGGTCAGACAGCTAGAAGCCCTGTCTTTTGGTCTGTTGAATTGTGTTATTTTCTCTCTCTGTATTTTTTGTCTGCTTGTGATTTCTGTTTCCATTTTCCGAAGTTCAGGGTGCTGACTTTTTCCCTCTGAACTAAGTGAAGAGTGTGTGTGTATAAATAAATAAATAAATGTATATGTGTATGTGTGTGTTTGTGTGTGTATATATATATATATATATATATTTATACATACATATGTTTAATTAAAGATTGTTGACCCCTTTAAAGTTTCTCCCCTTTAGTAGAGCAGATCAAAGAACCTGTGCTAGCAGTCATCCTGGGTATGCCAGGGTGCTTGCTGTTAAAACAACAACTCTGCAAAGTATGTGCTATTTTGTCACCCCCATTTTATAATTGAGGGAACTGAGGTAAATAAAGCTTAAGTGACTTGTCCAGGTTCTCACAACTAGTAAGTGTCTGAGGCTGAATCTGAACCCAGATTGTTCTGACACCAGGAGCTACTTAAATTCTAGCTTATGTTGCTGTTGTTATTGGTGGGACATCTGCAACTGTCTTGATCTATATCTTGCCACTGAACCCAGATGGCTCTGGAGGAGAAAGTGAGGCTGGTGACTTTGCACAGTGCTTCCTCACTTAAATCCAGATCACTTACATGTCATGGCATCTCCTCCCTGACACCATGGTCCTCCGAGAACAAAGGACAAACAAGTGGTGGTGGTAGTAAAGTATATTTTAAACTTATCCTTTGCTTTCCATGTGCAGTTGCCCCTATAGAGTCATTTACTAAGAGTAAAAAGATGCACAGTGTCCCATGCACAGGTTTGCTGCGTTCACATTAGTAAATATAATACAGGTTTAATGTTGTATAGTTCCATTTCCCATCAGAATTCACATTTGTAGCAACTGTTCTGGATGTGAATGTGACAGGAATGTTAATCTGTGGAGGGAATTATAAAATAATTGTGCATTAATTGTTCACCCCTTTAACTTGTGGATATAGTAGGTAGGTGAAAAGCTGGAGGGCGAGATTTGATGAAACATGTTCGTTGTTTCACATGGGGACAAGGACACATTTGGAACAGCTAGGTGACACTGTGCCTAGAATGCCAGTCTTAGAGTCAGGAAGATGTCTTTGTGAGTTCAGACATGTCCTCAGACACTTGCTATCTGTGTGACCCTGGGCAAGTCACTTAACACTGTTTGCCTCAGTTCCTCATCTGTAAAATGTGAAGGAAATGGCAAAGCATTCCAGTGTCTTTGTCAAGAAAATCTCAAATGGGGTCGTGAAGAGTTGTGCATGACTAAACAATAACAAAATGACGCACTTGGCTGAATGCAATAAAAATATGAGTGATCTCTTGGAGGAATAGTCCTTTCCTCTGTGGGGCTTAGCTAACATTATCAGAGCTGTTGGCTTTCAACCTTATAGCACCCTTGTGGAGCAAGAGATAGCATATTATGCAAATATTTCTCTCTAATTCATAAACATCAGTCAAACAGTTAATAAGCATTTGTTAAGCTCTTACTCTGTGGCAGGCACTGTGCTAAGCATTAGAGATACAAATAAAGGGAAAATCATCTCCTTGCTTCAAGGACCTCATTACAAATCACTATATTCATGTAAGATATACACAGCATGCATGTATGGTAAGATGCATTGGGATGAGACTCCTGTAGAAAATAAGATTTGAGCTGAATCTTAAAGGAAGCCAGGAGAGGTGGAGGTCGGGAGAGAGCATTTGAGACACAGGGACCGTTCATGACATGGTGTGTTGAGTGTGAGCAGCTGCAGATAGGCCAGGGTCGAGAGATCACAGAGTGCAGGGATGGCTGTGAATTGTAAGAAGACTAGACAGGCAGGAAAGCACCAGATTGTGAAGGATTTTCAATGCTAAACCAGGAGTTTTTATATTTGAACTTGGAGGTAATAGGGAGCTATTGGAGTTTATGGAGCAGGACATGTAAACCAACTGTGTGTATGAGCTTCTTAATTAAAACTGTTCTTTGAAATTTTTAAAGAATAAATTCTGTCTAAGTATTTGTTTCCACATATCAGATTTTCTTTAAGTAGGTATATCTACATCCTTATTTTATAGATAAGAAAAAAGATAATTGGTGGAAGATAAACATCAATGGTTGCCACAAAGTTCACATTACCTAAGCATTTCTGAAATTTTGCAACCGTTTCCCTGTGAGTTCTTCACGTTCTCTCTCCATGGGCAGTATGGTGTGATAGCAGTGGTACTGAACAGAGACAGAAGACATGAGCAGAGCTAGTCTTAGCTTGGCTGCTTGCTTTCTGTGTTGCTTTGGCCAATTAAATTAACATAAACAAACATATATCAAGTGCCTGTGGTTTAAAAGACACTTGGGGATGGGTGGGGGAGGCTCAGTTACTTCTCTTGTAAAATAAAGGGTTTGGAGTAGACAAGGAATACCTCATAGATATCTAGTCTGAATACCTTATTTTGCAGGAGAGGAAATCGAGTTCCAAGAGAATTACTGTCTAAAATTATTCCTTGAGACTTACGACACTGTTTCTTCTATGTCCTGAGAGCCAGGGATGTCGCTTGAGGTAGAATTGGAAATGAGAAGACAGTTTTGTGACATCTAGAGCACCAAAAGTGAGAGTTATTAGCCCAAATCTAGATAAACACAAATTTCTGGCTAGTGGCTTGGGAACAAAACCCAGAACGTATTAGAACGCCAGCTAGCGCCTTTTGAGTATTACCCATCATCAGAGATTCGGTCCCCTTCATGGCAGGACCACTTTGGGTATCATTCCTTCCCAAGACCTCTTGTTCTAAAATGTGTTTTCTTTCTATTCCAAACTCTCAGCGCAGTGACTGGTACATAGTAGGTGCTTAATGAGTTTTGTTAGCTGATGAGACAATGTATTTCACAGTGGCTTTCCTTGATAAATGTGGTGGACATGCTTTCTTTGAATTCCCCATCCAGTATGTATGTTATCTTCCTATTATGAAATTGAAACTGCAAAAGGAATACCAGTGTATTTAGAATTAATTTCCATGATGAATGTACTCCAAAATGAAGGGAGAACAGGATAAGATTTTAGCTAATAGTGGAATTGACCTTACTTATTGCTTCTTAATGATAACAAGATGCTGAATAGAGATTTGATAGACTGCAAGACCTTTGTGAGAGCACCAGCCCAAAGGAGAGGTCAGAATCCGAACGAGAATCTGAGAGCTGGGATGATTTTAAGGATAACCAAGAGTTAACGAGATATCTGTTCTTGGCCCACACCAAGGGTAAGCGAGGGTTGTAATGATGTTGTACTTGGATTCAAGGCATGTTATAGCCTAGTGTGACTGCACCGAGGTTTGAAAATGATTTCAAACATGCTGACAGTCGCTCATCAACAAAGGGTTTTCACTGTGCTACAAAAATCAGACAGAGAGAGTAAAGGAATCAAAAGTCAAAGATTAGAGAACTTGTTGTTTTTGCCTGTCTCTTGCCAGTAAGAGAGGTATGACAGTATATGATTGGTTTTGTGACAGCAGCAAAAATTAAATAAGCGCTTTTGACAGGGGAAAGGGCATGCTGTATTTCAAATGGAAGAGGGAGAGGGGATGGAGAGAGAGAGAGAGAGAGAGAGAGAGAGAGAGAGAGAGAGAGAGAGAGAGAGAGAGAGAGAGAGAGAGAGAGAAACTCCTTTACTAGGACAAAAGGTGGCTTGATGGAGTTTTTCTTGATTATGTAATTATGGTGATTATAAATTAACACCTTGTATTTAGCATGTAATGTACCTCCTGGGGTTATGCTGTGTTGAGGATGCGTGATTAAAAGTATGAAAGAATATGTGATGTATGTCCATAAGGCCACTGGGGTGCTGATTTATTCGGCTTACATGCTATAGCCTTATGGGACGAAAGGGATTAATTAGTATTTGATCATAAGAAGTCAGGTGATGTAATTCAAATTAATTACGTACAGAATGTGTTCTGAAGGGAAGAGTGGACCTGAAACAGTTGATTTTTATAGGATCTCAAAATAGCAACCACAGACCTTGCCTGAGTCGTTATTTTTGAAAATAATGAGAAATGTAATAAAGTTGGCTGATGGTATTGATTCATCTTTCAGTATGTACTAAAGGGGAATCTTGAGAAACAGGCTGGATACATGGTGGTAAGAGGGAATAATAGAAAGCTCCCCTTGTTTAAAAACACACACACACACACACACACACACACACACAATGACAAATACAGCTTCACAGCCATTTTTTCTGGTTGAGAAATGAGTGGGAAAAACAAGATGAGACCTCGAATCCTGCGAGATGATCCCTGGGGCCAGGGTGGCAGGATCTTCTCCTAGTCATTGGGACATGTTGCCTCAGGAGTTTCTAGGATGAATTGCAGTGGCCAGGCTTGCTCTCACAGTTTGAGCTAGCCTGCCTAGCTTTTCTCTTTGCTCTCTATCCCTTGTATACAAGTGGTGCTCAGTATTTGCTGGGCCATACAACAGATTTTTTTTTTTTTGCTTTTTTGGAGGGCAATTGGGGTTAAGTGCCTTGCCCAAGGTCACATGGCTAGTTTTTGTGTTAAGTGTCTGAGGCCGGATTTGAACTCAGGTCCTCCTGACTCCAGGGCCGGTGCTCTATGCACTGCACCCCATACAGCAGATCTTGATATAACATGCACAACACTCATGTGCATATATTGATTGCTTCTGATCAGCTTCACTAATGCTCATAGTAGCATTTCACATTTATGGAAAGTCATAAGATTTCCAAAGCATGTTCCGTGTATGGTTTCAATTTGATCTTCACACTAACCTTGTGATATTGTTGTTGTTGAGTTGTTCCAGTTATGTCCAATTCTTTGTGACCTTGTTTGGGATTTTCTTGGCAAAGATACTGGCAGTGTTTTGCCATTTCCTTCTCCCCTCATTTGACAGATGAGGAAAATGAGGCCAACAGGATTAAGTGACTTGTCCAGGCTCCTTCAGCTCTTAAGTGTCTGAGGCTGGATTTGAATTCAGGTCCTCTCGACTGCAGGCCTGGTACTCTATCCACTGTACCAGTTAGTGTCAATTGTAGTAATAATTATAATAATAATATTTTCCGGTTGCTTCAGGGCTTGCAAGGTGCTTTACACATATATCTTGTTTGATCCTCACAACAACACTTTAAAGTAGGTGCTGTTCTCATTTACAGATGAGGAAACTGAGGCTGAAAGGATTTGAGCTCAGGTTGGTCTTTCTGACTCCAAGTACAGGGCTCTGAGTATGACAGGTGTTGAGGGTCCCTAGATGGCACAATGGGTAGAACCCTAGGCTAGCAATCAGGAAGACTCATGTTCATGAATTCAAATCTGTCGTCAGACCCTCCTGGGCAAATCACCATGTGTCTCCTTTTTCTCTTGTTTACACAATGAGCTGGAGAAAGAAATGGCAAGCCACTTCAGTAACCTTGCCAATGGGATTGTGAAGAGTTGAACACAGTTGAAAACAACATGGCAGTTGTTATCCCCATTTTCCAGATGAAGAAATTGAAACTGAGGAGAGGTTTTGTTAGGTTAAGGTCACATCGAAGTAAATTCAAAGCTAAGTTGCTTTTTTTTTTCTCCTTGACTATAAATCCAGTATATTTCTCCATCTACCATGCTGCCTTATCTGACTCTTCACCAAACAGTTGGTCGCCAGAAGTTGTCTATTTCTGTTCTGTTGAGTCATTTTGTCTTGGTTTTCCCAAATGCTGTGTATGTTGTAGGTGCCCAATCAGTCATTGTCTAGTTAAATCACCAGTCGGTTAGCTACCAGAAAATGAGTGTTTCTAACCATGGTGATTTGTGGAATCTTTCTGATAGACCTTGGGCATGCTGTGACTGTGATAGGTATTTGGTGGGGAGTTCAGCAATCACTGATCCTTGCACTTTTTTAGGGAATGTTCCAGAGCACTTAGGATCTCATTTCATAGGCTTCACTTTTCATTACCAGCACCGAGGCAAAGGTTCTCAGCTCTTAGGAACACACCGTCATGGTACTGTAGACATTCAGCCTACAGTAGCAGTTATGGGGAAAGGCAGTAAAGTTTTTAGGCTCTGACATTACCAGGTAGAGAGATGGTGACACCTTAGTAACCTTATTTCCTAATGATGTTTCGGAGGCACACAGCCCTGTCTGTCATGACTTGCCATAGTTTGAGCCTTGATGTGGTTAGTACTTACAGACTCATAACCAGATTTTGAATAGGAATGACAGATTAGTTGAAGACCTAGTGAAATTTAGTAAAAAAGGAATACAAAAAGATGAGTGTAGGGGTTTTAGTGATCTATTTGCTTCAGTGGTATCCCCCAGGTGAAGGCTGCATGGTTCCATGGCCTTTTCCTTTTATACTACCTGCAGAGTGTTGATGGAAAAAGAACCATACTTAATGTTGGATTTTTAGGGAGACTTTGAAGAAGAAATATTTAGAGAAAGAGAAGGGAAGGAATTGATTTAAAGAAGATACAGAAAGATAGGGATGAGAAATCTTCGATATATTTGGCCACATTTCACTTCATGATTGAAAATTAAACTTATGGAGAAGATAGGGGAAAATTGGAACACATTGTTGGTGGAGTTGTGAACCGATCCAGTCATTCTGGAGAGCAATTTGGAACTATTGCCCAAAGGGCTATAAAAATGTGCATACCCTTTGACCCAACAATACCACTTCTAGGGCTGTATCCCAAAGAGATCATACAAATGGGAAAAGGATCCATGTGTATAAAAATATTTAAAGCAGCTCTTTTTGTGGTGGCAAAGAAATGGAAATTGAGGGGATGTACATCAGTTGAGGAATGGATGAACAAGTTTTGGTATATGAATGTAATGGAATACTATTGTGTCATAAGAAATAATAAGCAGGCAGACTTCAGAAAAACCTGGAAAGACTTACATGACCTGATGCTGAGTGAAGTAAGCAGAATGAAGAGAACATTGTATAAACATAATGTGGTAATAACCACATTGTGTGATGACTAACTTTGATAGACTTATCTCCTCTTAGCTATTCAAGGATCTACCACAACTCCAAAAGACTCATGATAGCAAATGCTGTCCACATCCAGAAAAAGAACTATGGAGGCTCAGTGCAGATTGAAGCAGATTATTTGCTCTTTTTCTTTCTTTTCTTGTGGTTTCTCCCATTGATTCTAATTCTTCTTTACAACATGACTAATGTGAAAGTAGGTTTAATAGGAATGTATATATTGAGCCTATGTTGATTTACACGCTGTGGGGAGGGGAGAGAGATGGGGAGAAAATTTGGAACTCAAAATCTTATAGAATTGTTGAAAACTAAAAATGAGTAAGTTATTTTAAAAAAGCAACATAAAACTGAATCAGTTATGTAAGTAAATCACAGTGTGCGCTGTTTAGAAAATTGAAGGGTGAACTTTATGGGTGTGTGACTTGAAAGGTCTGTTTTAGGCAATGTAAGTGTCCTTATGCTATTGTTATTGGTAATAAACGGCAGCTGTGTGATGTGGTAGATAGAGCACTGGACCTGAAATCAGGAGGACTCTCAGACTGTATACACTAATTAGATATATGACTCTGGTTAAGTCACTTAACTCGGTTTGCCTCAATCTCCTCATCTGTAAAATGATCTGGAGAAGGAAATGGCAAATCACTCCAACATCTTTGCCAAGAAAACCCCAGATGGGGTCACAAAGAATTGGATGCAACTGGAAAATGGCTCAACAACAACAAAAATTAGTAATAGTGGTAAAAATAACTGAAATCTTATTTCATTGAATTCTGATAACAGACTCTAAGGTAAGTGCTATTGATACTGTCATCCCCATTTTACAGGTGAGAAAACTGAGAAATTAAGTGACGTGCCTAGGGTCACACAACATGTAAGCACTTGAGGCAGAATTTGAACTCAGGCATCAGTGTTCAGTCCCCTCTTCCCTGATACATTCTACCTAGTTCTTCCCATAGTTCATAGAAGAAAATCCAGAACTGCCTCAGAGGATTTCAAGTCTAATTTCACAGCCTTGGTTTAGCTCACTACTCTTCATAGGTGATATTTGATTCCTTATAACAATACGCTATTTTTATAGCACAGTATCCTTTTCTCAGCCCTTGAATGCTCTCCCCTACTACTTTGTATTTGCTACAGGGCCTTTTCAGCTGGAGAAGACAAACATTTTAAATGAAAAGATATTTTAAAAGGATCTAGGTAGACTTGCCATAAGGAAAAAAAAAATAACACACACAAGAAAAAAAACAAATCTAAATCTGAGCATTCACATGAGGAAAACCAACCAGAAAGAAAATGCTTTTTGCTGCTGTTGTTGCTAGGACTCATATAGACTCAGAGGGCTTTTTACCCTCCAGGTTTGTCGTTGCCTGTTTTCTCCTGCCCATCCTCCCCGTCTGTGACTTTTTATCCCCTTTTACGATTAGCCTCTTTCTCCCCATGTCCTTATCATTACCCTGTTGTTCATCTGCTGTATTTGGTATGTATGAAAGCTTTGCAAAGAGAACTTTCAGTCAGTGGATGCTCTTCAAGAAACAGAAAAATTCTAAATCTGGTAAGAAAATGTGTAAGCCTGCATGGAGATTTGGCAAACATCCTTATTGTGTCTGTCTCAATCGGGCACATCATTTCTGACAGGATCTTAGACACAGCCACTGCCAAGATGCTTGTACATGCTGTGGTGAAGCTTTAGGGCAGACTCTCCATTTGAAAGGTTGGATGTTTTTACACAAGGGTTTCCTCCTATTTCCCTCCAGAATTATTGTTAGCTTGTATTATACATGAGTAATCCTGTAATAAAACTTGTCACATTATTAATTAAAAACAACACATGGAGGGGCCTGGGGGAATAGGTTACAGAAAAAGTATCCAGTGTAATTTTGAATAGGAATTCTTTTAAGGAGGTCTGTTTCATTCTTTTTATTACTTTGACCAGTGATGGAATTGGTGACAGTACAGAAAGGGACAAAGTCCTGTTATCTCATGGACCTGTTAGGGTAGCAATCGCCAACTATTGTAGTATATAGATAGTGAACGAATAATATATTCCCTGCACTTAGGTGATTTTAATTCTAATTATTAAGTTGAATTTAGCTAACTCTGTCAGCAAGATAAATAAAACTCCAGCTGGAATCTATCTGTTGTGCCTCTTCCCTAGCACTGGTTATTTTGTTTGGAAAATATCATTTTCTTAGCATTTCTTAGCAAGGTCAGAGGGAAGAAACAGTTTCTCTTCATGCTAGAAGTTCAGCTCATTCTGCCTAATTTAGTGTGTTTCTTGGAGAAGTGGCACAATACATTTTTGTTTCTCCATTTGGGGGGTTCCCCGTTCTCTTTCTAATGTTTATTGTAGGAAGCATACCCAAGAATGCATTGTAAGATTCTTTCAATATCTTCACGGAAGCTACAACCTAAATATGAGTTACTAATTAATTTAAAACATAACAATTGCACAGAAAAAAAGGGCATATTTCTAGCTTGATATTAAAAGAAAACCTGTTCAGCGAATTAAAGTTTTCTGGTATGTATGACAGCATATTGGATTAAATGAGAGTAATTCATCTTTTTATTTTCAATTTGTCAAGCCTTTGAGGTCCTTTGTTGTTGGGTTGCATGGTTGCTTGTTCTTTTTCCAAAGAAAGGAGAGGACAGGATTCCATTAATTTTGTTTCATTTACTAGCATCAGTTGGGGAAAAAGTAACCCACAAAAACCAGGCACTATGTCTTAATAGTCTTGTTAAATCTAGAACCCAATTTGTTTTAATGGAGGACACAATAGATTGTTTCCTAGAATCAAGTATTGTGTAGAATAAACCTATTTGAAGGATAAAACAAAGTAGTCTGCACTTGGTTATATGTGAGGCCTGGCCTGAAGGTTTTGATTTTAAATGGGGAGTTGATGTCACTCAATCAAAATGAACAAACCACAAAAGACAAAGCTACAGGGAACTAAAATAAATGCTTGTAAAATGCAATTTCTTGCACTGAAATGAATCGTGTGCAGCTTTGAGGGGGGAATGTATAGAGAGCTTAGTCTTTCTTGCTTATAGTAGCATTTCTGTGATCAGTAATTACTGATAACCTCTTCTAGCTGGTTTGTCTTGTTCATTTTTTCACTGCTCAGCTACACAGAATAGTCTGTATCATGTATTTTTCTAGTGCTGTGATAGCAGAATTGTAAATGGCTCCCATTGTACGTGTTTGTTGTTCTAGACACATAACTACTCAATAAATGTTTGTTGATTAATCCAAGCCAAATCCAAAGAGGATAAAACAGTGGATACATTCACTTGAGTAGTCTTCTTGTTTATACTTTTGTTGTAAAGGGTTAGTTTTTGTAAATGAACAGTTCCTTCCTGCCTCTCATATTCAGAGGTGGTGGCCCATTTTAGGTTGTGACATAAAACTTAAAAGTTCAGGTATATTATGGCTTACTGATAGCAGCCAGTGGCTATATAAATATTAGTTATTGTTGTTGTCATTATTGTTACTACCTTGGCCATCTGACCTCCGTAATGTTAATGGGATATAAGATCTTACCTGTCCATTAATAGGTCTCATGTGGAACCCATTAAGGCAAGCTTGCTTAGGGGAGGCTTGCTTGTAGGAAAGCTTTCACACTTTTTGTTAATTTCTAATTAGGCACTGAGTCATGAGGGTTGTGATACCCTCTGGCTCTACAAAGGGTATATATATACTTTGAGGTTAGCATTTTGCTTTGGGACTCGCTCTTTGGAAGAGTGTTGTGATTTGATCAGATGAGACTCTGGATAGCTGTTAAGGAGCCCCCCTGGCTTTGAAAAACCCAGATGTTGGTGCTTTTCTCTCTGTTAATTATGTATGTATTGACTTGGTTAGACAGTTGGATCTGTCTTTTGATCTGTGCTAATTTCTCAGACAGAAGCCCTGTTGGTCTTTATTTCTCTGTTTGTATTTTCTCTATTTTCTTTGTTTGAATTTTCTCTAAAGTTCAGGGTGCTGATTTTTTCCCTGAACTAATGGATGTAATTAAAAAAGATTGTTGACCCCTTGAATAGCTATCATTTCTAGTAAAGCATATCTAAGAACCTGTGCTAGCAGCCATCCTGGGTATGCCAGTGTGGTTGCCACTACAACCTTCATCAGCAAAACCAATAAAAGCTCTTCGGTTATGGACATCTCCTTAAATTTTTATGGTTTCAGTCTTTTTGGTAGTGTCACATAAGATGAGACTGTACATTGGTGAAAACAATATCATAGTCTATAATTTGTTGTTCAGTTGTTTCAGTCGTGTCTTGTGAAGCAGTTTGGGGTTTTCTTGGCAAAGATACTGGAGTAGTTTGATATTTCCTTCTCCAACTCATTTTACAGATGAGGAAACTGAGGAAAACAGGATCATACAGCTAACTCTAAAGAACACTTTCTTTAGGAGTAAAATCAATGGAGGGTTCATCCTTTATTCACATTTACATTTCTTTATTCACTGGCAGATTTCATCACCTTTAAAATGTCTCTGTATCCAAATAATTCCAGTTGAAAGCGATCCTATAAGACATGGTACAGGGGAGAGAGCAGAGGACCTGGGGTCAAATACTTCCTTTGACAATCCACCTGTGTGACCTTGTGCAAGTTCTTAATCTGCCAGGGCCTCGGTTTCCTCATCTGTAAATAGGGTGAACTGTATGACTTTTGAAGTCCCCTTCCAGTTCTAGGTCTGTGATCCTGTACTCCTACAAAATACAATGAAACCTGTATCTAAATAACAAATCTTTTCTAGAAATCCTCAAGAAGCAAAGCGTTCATTTAGCCTTTACTTGAGTACTTCTGGTTAGGGGAAACCCATTACTATGAAAGGTAGTCCATTGTACTTTGGCATTGCAAGCCCAAATATGCTTCACTACAGCTTCCATCACCCATTGTTAACAACTAGCCTGCTTTGCTTCCTTCCCCATCATGTAATGGGTGCTATGGTACATGTCATTCTCGAAACAAGAGGGAGACAGTGTAAGGATGCCTGCTTATCCTTTCTTGGCAGTATTGAAGTTAACAACTGCCACCAATATGGCAGGATTGCCTTCATCCAAATGTGGCCCCAATGAGTCATGTGGATTGGATTTATGAGGTGATTTTCTATTAATGGGGCAGGAACCCCTTAATTTAAAACTGATTCCTTCCTTGAAATAGGAATATACCCTCCAGTAACCCTTAGAACTGGAAGGAGTAGGAATATAGAAGGCTTGAGATATTTTGAATATGTGTAAGCTTTTACTTTTAGTATTAAATTTGTTATTAGATTTGGCCATACATGATAGCTAGATGAGATCATGTGGGATCCTTATTCTGTCATCTTATATGTTAGATATCCCTCTGATCTTTGTATTATCTGCAGACGTTAGAACAGCTTCTTCTTTTATTCAAGGTATGTGCATGTTATTCCCACTGATAGAATATAAACTCTTTTTTTTAAATTAAATGCTTTATGAACTTCTAGTTTACGTCATTCATTTCTGCAAGATTTTGAGTTACAAATTTTCTCCCCGTTTTCCCCTACCCACCACCCCAAAATAGTGACCCCACTGGATATCCCCTCCTCCAATCTGCTCTCTCCCATATCTTCTCCCATACCCCCTCTGACTTTCCAGTAGGGCATGGTAGATCTCTGTGCCCCAGTGCCTGTATGTCTTATTTCACAGTTACATGTAAAATAATATTAATAATAATGTGTGTATATATATATATATACATATATATATATATATGTTTAAACATTTGATTTTAAAACAGTGAATTCCAGATTCATTCCCTTACTCCCTTGTCACCTATCCTTACTGGGAAGATAAGCAATTAAATATGGGTTGTACATGTGAAGCTATGCAAAACATTTCCATAGTGGATATATTGTGAAAGACTGACTATATTTCCCTCCCTCCTATCTCACTTCCCACATGTTCTATTCTCTACTTTGATCCTGTCCCTTTTCAAAAGTGGGTGCTTCTAAATACCCTGCCCTCCCTTCTATCATCCCCCCTCTCATTCCCTTTCCCTCTACTCTCTACATTAAATAGGTGATACCCTATTTAATGTGTATGTCATTCCCTCCCTAAGCCAAATTCAATGAGAATAAGGTTGACTCATTCCCTTTTGCCTTCGTGTTCTTGCCCTCCATTGTAACCATTTTCCCTTGCCTCTTCTATATGAGATAGTTTACCCCCATTCTGTCTCTCCTCATCTCCTTCTCTCACCTCTTAATTTCACCTTTTAAGTATCATCCCTTACCATTAAATTGGTTCTGTGCCCTCTGTCTGTGTATGCCTGTACACATATATACACACACTCACATATGTATTCATATGCCCATATACCTTCTTATATAGACACACATTTCTATTCCCTTCAACTATTCTTATACTGAGAAACGTTTCATAAGTTACAATTATCATTTTTCCATGTAGGAATGTAATAGTTCGACTTTGATAAGCTCCTTATGATTTCTTTTTTATTTTTTTAGTTCCTTATGATTTCATTTCCCTGTTTACCTTCTCATGCTTCTTGTATCTGAATGTCAAATTTTCTATTCAACTCTGATTTTTTCATCAAGAATGCTTGAAAGCCCTCTATTCCACTGCATGACCATATTTTCCCCTGAAACATGATACTCAGTTTTGCTGGGTAGTTGATTCTTGGTTTTAATTCCAGCTCCTTTGAACTCTGGAATATCATATTCCAAGCCCTTTGATCCTCAGTGTAGAAGCTGCCACTGATTGTGTTTCCACAATATTCAAATTGTTTCTTCCTGGCTGCTTGTAATATTTTCTCCTTGATCTGGGAATTTTAGAACCTGGCTATAATATTCCTAGGAGTTTTCTTTTTGGGATTTTTTTCAGGAAGTGATAGGTGGATTCTTTCAACCTCTATTTTGCCCTCTGGTTCTAAAACACCAGGGCAATTTTCCTTGAGAATTTCTTGAAGGATGATTTCTAGGTTCTTTTTTTGATCATGGCTTTCAGGTAGTCCAATAATTTTTAAATTATCTTTCATGGATCAATTTTCCAGGTCAGTGGTTTTTCCAATGAGATATTTATATTTTTCATCTGTTTGGACCTGTTTTATAGTATCTTGATTTCTCATAAAGTCATAGCTTCCATTTGCTCCAATCTAATTCTGAAGGAATAATTCTCTTCAGTGAGCTTTTGAGATTCTTTTTCCATCTGGCAAATTCGGCTTTTAAAGGCATTCTTCTCCTCATTGACTTTTTGAGCCTCTTTTGCCAATTGGGTTAGTCTATTTTTTAAGGTGTTATTTTCTTCAGTCAGATTGTTTACTCTCTTTTCATGATTTTCTTTCATCATTGTCATTTCCCGTCCCAATTTTTCCTCCACTTCTCTTATTTGATTTTCAATATCCTTCTTAAGGTCCTCTATGGCCTGTAACCAGCTTGTATTTTCCTTTGAAGCTTTTGGTGCAGGAGTTCTGACTTCATTGTCTTCCTCCTGTTCCATGCCTTGATCCTTTTTGTCCCCAAAATAGGAATGTAAATTTGGATTGCTCTGCTTGCTTTGCTTCCTTTGCCTGCTCATGTTGCCACTCAGTTACTTGCCTTTTGAGCTTTTTGCCACAGAGGACTGTGCTACCAGGCAGGGGAGCTTTGTCCCAATCTCTGGGGTTTTCTCAGCTGCCGGAGGTATTAGTTGGGTGCCCTCTCTGAGCCTCCATACGCTCCAGCAAGCTGGTCACACACCACAGGACCTTCACCTAGACCGCAATCCAGATCCAAGCAGGTTAAAGCAAGAGTGATTACCCCTCAGACTGGTCACTTGGTTGCCCTATACTCTGTAGGCCAGGAGCTGAAGCTGCCACGTGGTGGCAGCTGTACAGCCATGGCACCTTAGCGGCTTCTCCCTCTGGGGGATAAAGGCCGGATCGCACTCCCAGTCTGCCAGTTCCCAAAGTCCACACTGCATTGACATCTCACTTTGTCCTTAGCCTCTATGTGTTTATAATTCTGGACACTGCCACAGCTTCTGGTGATCTGAAGTCCCTCAAGCCAGGGGCTGGTCAAGCCTGCCCTGAGGCTAAAACCTTGGGCTGAAGTGGGGCTGGGGTTGGCTCCCTACACTTTGTGCTGGCCACTTTCTGCCAACCTGCGGGGCTGTCCTCAGCAGGAGGTTGGTTTCTCTGTGTCATTTTGTGGGTTCTGTAGCTCTAAAGTTTCTTCAGAGTCACCTTTTACATGAATTGGAGGGGGTGGGAGTCAGAGCCCCATGGAAGTCCTTTTTCTACTCTTCCATCTTGGCTCCAGCCCCCTGATCCCCACCTTGAACACTAATAAATGCAGTAGAGGTCTTCAAAGTCCTCAGTAGCTTAAACTTGGAACTTTGATTTTTCCGTGTGTGTGTGTGTGTGTGTGTGTGTATAAGGTAGTCTTGCTTCCTAATGTAAGTTATGAATTTCTTATTCTTATCAAGCTTCCTGCTTCTAAGATCTATATCATGTGGCAATGATGGGGTTAAAATTTAAATTCATAGCTGTCCTTGGGCCTGGATTTGTAAAAAGTATTCTTTTCTACACCTAGACCCCATTTTTTGGGGGATCTTTGTCAGGCATAGTGCCTGGCACATGGCAGGTGTTTCATAAGTGCTTTCTGGGGTGAAGCTAGGTGGCTCATTGAGTAGAGCACTGGCCCTGGAGTCAGGAGGACCTGAGTTCAAATCCAGCCTCAGACACGTAACACTAACTGGCCCTATGACCTTGGACAAGTCACTTAACCCCAATTGCCCTGCCTTCCCCCCTCCAAAAAGCAAAAAAAAAAAATATAGTGCTTTATAATTGGTTAAAAATATATTGGAATGGACTAGGGTCAGGGCCAGATTTTCTTGGCACTTTCCATAAGAGATCTACTCCAAATTGGCATCTACCTATTTTTTTCTCCTGTTTTAAAGTAATTATTTGAATTAATTCCATATTAAATTAATGTTCCCTTTTCCTTTTACTCAAAAATAATTACTTGAATCAATCTTTCAAAGGCAAGATAACTCAATCTCAGATCTGTGACATGTAACTACAGGGGAATTTGTTAACACTCTGCGTTTGGTCCTTTTCTAAGAAGTAAGTCAGTCAGTTGGCTACCACTGTACTCTTTGTGCCAGAAACTGCATAGACTTTCCTCAAGCATCAAAATCATCACTTGGGCTGTTTGGTGTTTAAACCAATTCTCTATCAAAGGGCCTTGTTGCTTTGCCTCATTTGTATGAAGCAGGGATAAATCCCAGCTAAATTTGTTATTATGTTATTATTAAAGAGATTTTTGTTATTATAAAGAGAAATTTGTTATTATATTATTATTAAAGAGATTATTAATCTCTTTAGATTCACTCGACTTCTTTATCTCTTACCTCAAAGTATCCATTTCTTTATAGGACATAGCTAATTTCATCATCCATATGTAAATGTTCTTCATAGAATATCTTAATCCTTTCTTCCTAATTTGGGAATTTCCCTTTACCTGTTGTTATTGTATCCATCCAGCAGTAGTTTCATTTCTTTCTGAATATTTCCTGGTTTGGGGTCATCCTCACACTTGTCAGCATACAAGACCTGAAGTTGTCAGAACCATTCCTGGTTGACTCCATTATACTTTGTTCAGTTGTAACCGACTCTTTGTGACCCCATTTGGAGTTTTCTTGGCAAAGATCCTGGAGCGGTTTGCCATTTCCTTCTCAAACTGAGGCAGGCAGGGTTAAGGGACTTGCCCAGGACCACTTAGCTAGTTAGTGTCTTGAAACCAGATTTGAACTCAGGAAGATGAGTCTTCCTGCCTCTGTCACCAACACTCCGTGCATTACACCACCTATCTGTCCAGTTGATGGCACACCGAGGTTCTCATCTATGCGGCTTTTCTCAAATTTTTACAGAATCATCCATATACAAAGCTTCTACCATTTCTCATTTGTGATGAGCATCAAACTTTCTGGAGAACTGCTTCTCCTTTACAGTTACTAGAGAAGGTCACCCCAGCCTCCTACTCATTTTTTATTATTTTTAGGATCTTGCCATTTCAACCAGTTCCAAATCCATGCAACTGTTATCTAGCCTACATCCCCACCCCCACTTTTTTTTTGCCCAAAAGGATAGTATGAAAGACTGTCAAATGCTTTGCTGAAATATTTTACAACTCTATTCATAGCTCTCTTGTTACTTTACAGTTTAATAATCCTTTCAAAAAGCAAATGAGGTTAATCTAGAATTACTTTTCCTTATGAAGCCATTATCGTTATTTGTGCTTACTGTTTGTCTTCTAAATGTTGACTAAGTAAATACTTATTAATATGTTTTCAGATTTTGCCAAAAATTAAAGTCAAGCTCACTCGTCTGTACTTTGCAGTCTCTTCTCCTTTTTTCTTCTTATCTTTGTCTTTTTTTCCTTTTTTTTTCTTTCATCTCTTCTCTCTACTTCTGTTCTTTTCTTTTTTCTTCTTCTCCTCTTTTTGAAAGCAAACATTTTTCTTTCTCTGGTCATGAGACTTTTCTTCCATTTTCCAGGATCTTTCAAACATTACTTAACAGTGGCTCAAGAATCATCTCTACAAATTCTTTCATTCAGTACCAGTTCCTTTGAGCCTGATGATGTGGATTCATTGAGGGTTCTTAGGTGTGCTCTCTTATGAACTCTTTGCTTTTTGAAGAAATTTAACATACTTAAATTTTTCCCTGGTTACATGTTGAAACACTTTTTAAAAACATATTTTAAGTTTTGAAGTGTGAAGTATCACTCATTAAAGTAACTATCCAGAATCATAACAGAGTCTCCAAGAATGCAATATGATTCAACAAGCATTTATTTAATATCACATGATGCATTTGGTACCTATCATACCACGGTACCCAAATCAAGAAATCTAGAGAAAGGGATGATTCTAACTCCTAATGCCATATCCTAGGAACAGAAGATTTCCAACAACAGCAATGATGATATTTTTTTTTTATTAAATACATGGATTGTTTTTATATTTAATCTCCTGTTGATTATATCTCACACTTCACCTACAATATTTTCAAGGATGTCTGAATGTAATATTCATTTCTAGACTGGGCCATCCCATCATCTAGGTATGTTGGTTGACCCCGATGGTTGCTTTTATGGAAATGAAATGTCTTAGGGACACCATTGGTTCCTTTTTGATGAGCTGAGTTGTTTCTATTTATCATCGTGGGGTATTTGAACAGCCAGTTATTGAACAGAATGTTAAATTGATCAACATTGAAATTCTGCAGGGCAGGAGGGAGGAGTCATGCATTTTTGACTCCTTTGAAGTCTGTTATTTCTTTGTATGTATGTTCTGTGAATGTGGGTGGGGCCGGGGGGGGCAGATATTGTCATGCACATATATGCTAGTTTGTTTTTAAATTAGCACAGTTTAGGACCCCATTTTTTTTTTTTTACTTTTAGAGATTTTGTCATGTCAGATTTAATTTAGTTCTTTGTGTCTGGTCGTGTGTATTTTTGTCTCTTCATTTTTGTACGTGCACATACATAAACTTGTTGACATAAACTCCCAAATTTTCTGTGTAGCCATCGACTGTGCTTTGCTGTATATTTTCAATCACTGGACCTGGTTATTACCTTCTTCAGGTATTCTTGGCTAACTAATACAGCCCTTTTCATCTCTGTTTATTTATATTATAGAACAGTCCCCACTGGTTTCTTTTCTAGAAGCAGATAGCAATATTTTTTTTTCTGCATGTAAATCCCAGCAATCAAATAATCATTAAGAAATCAAAGTACAGTGGCTTGATTAGTCTTGTGTAAGACCATTCATTACTGATGTTCACTTGCCTAAAATTTGCTCTTATATTAAGTAGAGATAATGGAACAGTGGCCTTGTTGTTTTGTTAATGTTGTGAGGATTTTTATTAAACTGCTGAAACCAGGTTTGCAGATTGAATTATTTTGAAACCAAGCAAGTGGAAACAGCTAAGCCTGTTGAATGTTGTAAGTTCCATCTGTCTTATTCCATCTGTTGCCCTTTTGAAAAAGAATTTTTTTTTATCTTCTGACAATAGAGTGAAACCCTTTTTTTGACACTGCTTTTGTATATATAGTTCATAGACTTCCTATGTTATATTAGGCTTCTAATATATTTATTTGTTTGACGGGCATACCCTGGGCAGATTTGAACTTATATCATAATTGGGGTCTATTCTCAAATATATCTATTTTAGGCAATATAGTAATAGTGTATACAGAGAGAATTACCTTTATGCAAGGTAAAGGAGGTGTAGATAAATAGCAGTTTGAAAAAGATATCAGGGATTTTAGTGTGATACAAGCTCAAAATAAGTCACTAGTGTGATATGGCACCCAAGAAAGTGCAGATGGTCTTGGTTTTGTAAGCAATAAGGACAGGCAATATCTCAAAATAAGGGTGGGACCTTCCTGCTGTGTTTTGTTCTGGTTGGACCACACCTGGATGTTGTTTTCATTTCTAGGCATCATGTTTTAGGAAGGACAGTGATGATCTAAAGTGTAGTCCAGAATGGAGCAGACAGAGGAGTGAATGGCTTTGTTCTCATAACGCTTAAGGATCAACTGAAAGAATTAGTGATGATTGGCTTTGAGAAGAGATGCTATAGGTTTGCCACCTTCAAGTATCTGAAGGGTTACTGAATGGAAGGAGGTGTTTGCATTGCTCTAATTTGTGTCTGAGGCCTGATTTAGGAGCATTGTTATGAGAAAGCTGCAAAAAGGCAAATCTGGGCTTGATAAAAGCTATGTGTACTTAATCATTAGAACTAATCAGAGGTGGAGTGAGCTGCCTCAGAAGGCAGTAGGTTTCATCTCACCTGAAGTCTTTTTGGTGGGGGGAGTGGTGGGGGAAGGTGAGGCAATGGGGTTAAGTGACTTGCCTAAGGTTACACAGCTAGCAAGTGTCAAGTGTTTGAGGCTGGATTTGAACTCAGATCCTCCTCACTCCGGGGCTGCTGCTCTATTCACTTCACCACCTAGCTGCCCCTCACCTAATGTCTTGTGATATGCTGGCAAGGGTATCTTTTTTCAGGTGTGGAATGACCTCTGGGAACTGTTTCAGCTCTCAGCTCTAAAGTTAAGTGGTTCTGTGGTCTGTGCTTGATAAGATCCTTTAGAGATAAGATGTAGTGATGTCAGTCACGATGAAGATAATATAGCAAATCTTACAATTGCAAGCCCAACAAAGATTTTAGTTTGTGAATATGGCAAGAAGTCAAATAACGGTACTGTTGGATGACTTTCCAGGAGTCCCAAGAACAACAGAAATTGAAAGCTGAAAGGGATCCTTTCATTTCAGGATAGGGCTCTTTTAAATCATTACATTATAGTCTCAATAATTTAATCTCCTCTTTCACCTGAAGGGAACTAATTCTTCAGGTCTGTATTCCTACTTCACTGATCTTAGGTGCTACACAATAATCCTCTCAGTATGAAATACTGCCTTGCTCTGCTTATACTCGAGTGTGCTATGTGCCTAGCACCTGACTTCAGGATTATTCTTTTCTTAAGTTTAAGGCTAATTAAGGTTAATGGAGAATTGAACCAAAACATAATTTTCATCTTGCCAAAATCAACAAACACCATTTTGGTGTCCTAGAGCTCCTAGAAGGGCAGGAACCATCTGATGATTGAATAGACCATTAGGTTGGAAACAGAAATGTTAAATTAGATCAAGTCTGCTATCTTTTTTTTTTTTACCTTTAGATGTTAATTGTGTGTGTTATAGACCAATAAACAGTTAAAGATAAAGTCATTCCATCTGATCACATTTTTCAGTGTATGAGTGATCTCATCAATGTGCCTGTTGCCTCTTATAAGTACCCCACATTGTTCTTAATTCTGTCTTCTAGAGCCAAGCAGACCAAGCTAAACTGCTTTCCCATATTGCAGCCATTTCCATACAGTTGTCCTGTCCTCCTGAGTCTTCCATTCTCTAGGCTTAAAATCCCTGATTCTTTGACCTAATTCTTCCATGTGGCATCAGTTCATGATTCTTCATCAGGTTGGTTTGCTCTCTTCTGGTCACCCTTCAGTTGATCAATAGCGCTTCTAAAATGTACCACCCAGCACCAAACAGAGTACTTCAATATATACAGCTGGGAACTGTATGGCAGAATGATTACTTCCTTATTCCTGGAAGTCCCAACACTCTTAATATGCTCATCAGATTTTCGTCTGCCTTCACACATTGTTGACTCATCTTTTTCAGAAAGACCTCTATCTAGCTATAGAACTTCTTCATTTTTGTACTTGTGAAGTTGATTTTTTTTTAAATCCAAGAGTAAGACTTTGCATTTATCTCTGCTTGATTTCACTTGATTAGATCTAGCTTAGTGATTTAGCCTGTTGGGGCAGTCAGGTGACACAGTGAATAGTGTGCTGGACTTGTATTCAGGACGACTTAGTTCATATCCAGCGTCAGACCCTTAGCATGTGACCCTGTACTTAACTTCTGTGTGCCTTAATTTTTTATTTTTGATAAAATAAGGTTTTGGGATCAGTGGCCTCAAGACCCCTTCTAGCTCTAAATCTGTGACCCTATGATATAACTTTTTTGGGAAGGACCCTAAATTGTTTACTTGGTGTGTGAATGATCTCTTACATCTTTATGTCAGGTGAAAGTTTTCTAAGTATGGAAGCTTTTCTTTATCCAAGTTGTTGATAAAAATGTTTAAACAATGTAGGGTGGCATCAATCACAGAACCTTGGGGTACTTTCCTGGAGATCTCCATCGAGCCAAATTTGAGTCTTGCTATCCAGTCAGTTTCATATCATCTAACCCACATCACTCTATCTTTTCCACAAGAAGAACATGGTAGGCTTTATCGAATATCTTGCTAAAAACCTAGGGCAACAATTTTTACAACTTCTATAGCATTTTCCTGGTTTCCCTGTTAGTTCTTCCATCCAAAAAGGAAATCCTTGTCTGGTGTGAACCATTCTTCATCAAGCCATAGTCTTATCACCACAAACAACATTTCTAAATACTCACTAACGATATTTTTATATTCTGTAGGATTTTTCAAGGATTTGAAGTACAACTAAATGACCTATATTTTTGCCTTTCTCTTGCCATTTGCTAAAATCCTCACCTTTGCCCTTAAACTTTGTCCCTGAGTTTCTTTTCTATTATTTTCACCATCTTTCTGATTTTACTGATAGTGCTTCAGCAGTAATATCTGCCAAGTCTCAAGGGTCTTGTTCATCCAGATGACTTAACCTCAACAAGGATAGCCAAGTATTCTTTGACTATTTTCTTAATTATCTTGGGTATCAGCCCCTTTTGTTCTTTCATTTCCATTTCACACGTCATTCTTCTCATTTGAGAAAACAGGCAAAAAGAGCAGGGGACATTGGTGTTTTTCATTTGACGTAGGTTATCATCATCCTATCCTTTCTGAGCATTGGTCTTACCCTTTCTTTAATCATTTTCCATTCTCCAATATATGTGGACAAATGTAAAACCAAACCCTCTCTTTTCTTCAACTGGTTTAGACCCGGACAGCCTCAGCTCATTCTGACTAGCCACTGCAGACATTGTTGCTTGGGAGTAAGGATGCTTTAGGTGGATGGTGGGAGTGACCCTGGATTAACGATTGTCATAACATGAATAGCAAAAGTGTGTGTGTGTGGGGGGGGGGGCCAGCGATTTTAGGGTTAAGGACAGTGTACATTCAAACAAGTTAACTAGTAAAGTTGATTCTGAATGGAGGAAAAGTAAAGCTGGTGATAACTTCATGGTAGGAGGGAAGAAGAGGAGTGGAATTTTTGTTGGAATCAAGGCCAAGCTCGCTGGCCTATGATTTGCAGAGCTGTCTTTCTTTTTCTTTTCCTTTTCCTTCTTCTTCTCCTCTTCCTCCTCCTCCTTCTCCTTGCTCTTCCCCCTCCCCTCTTTTTTTTTTTTTAAATTAGGGTATTTGTCTGAGTCCTGTAGCCCACTAGTATTTTTGCCTGTCATTCAGAAAGTGGCCTCAGGAATCATACCCACTTGTTTTAATGCTGTGGGATTCCTTTTTTTTTTTTTTTTTGCTTTTTGGAGGGCAGTTGGGGTTAAGTGACTTGCCCAAGGTCACACAGCTAGTTTTTTTTGTGTTAAGTGCCTGAGGCCAGATCCGAACCCAGGTTCTCCTAAATCCAGGGCTGGTGCTCTATTCACTGTGTCACCTAGCTGCCCCATTATGGGATTCCTTTTGTTTAGCTTTAGTGATGTAGTAAGAGGAGTGAGGTATTCTCTTAATCATCAGTTCCTCACTTCTTTTGGCTTATAACTCCCTATTAGCTACTTTTGTTTTCTTTCCTATTATGAAGGTCATTCTTTTTAGCAGAAAAAAAAAGAAAATAAACTTTGATTAGTTCTGCCTTTTTACTGCTTACCATTATTGATATTATTACTGTTTGATCCTGCCTTAGGTATAACCTCACAAGACTTTTTTTTCCTGTCGTCAGCACCATTAATAGTGAGCTACAGCTCATTCTTAAGATTTCCTGTTCATGACACAGTTACTACAAAACTGTTCCCATCTTCTGTATTCATTCTTAGTTATTTACTCTTGTTTCCATTTTCTCCCATGTGTTGTAAATATAGCCCTGTACTTTGTTCTTTTTGGACAGCTTCCTCACTCCTTCCTCAGTAGAATTCTTTCTGTTCACATCTTCTGAATTTCACTTTTAATTTCTTCCCATTCCTCTTGAGCTGTCTTCCCTGTCTAGCATGTTAGGGCAGAAGAGTGAATCTTTCCAAACTTAGCTTTCCCCAAATTGGAGGTCTGTGTCAGACCATATGCAGATTTCTTTTCCTTCTCTTTGGCAAATTTTAAGATGAAGTGTTCTCTCACCAGTGTTCTTTTCATTTCTGTACCAATATCGAGTTCTTCCTCGATGTTTGGAATAAAGTCTAGAATAGTAAACTCTTCCTCTTGTTGATTCCTCTACTTTCTGTAAAATGGGATTATTGTTGAGGCAATGAAGGAGTTTATCAGATACTTTCCATATTGTATTCATGTTTTTGTCAGATACTTTCCATATTGTAGGAGTAGAGCATCTGCATATGTCTGGATATTATACATCCTTCATCACTGCTAAATCATATCTCCATGACTAATTCCTGATCTATTTACAGATTTCTTTTCTATTTTCCCCTTCTTCCTAATTTCTCTGGAGCATTTGCCTAGTTAACTGTTTTTCTTTCTGTTGATCTTTATTTGAATGATCTGCTTTGCTTCAACCTCTGGGTTTTCACCACCACCACCATCATCACCACTACCACTATTACTAACACCACCACCACTACCATCTTCTACTACTACTACTACTACTGCTGCTGCTGCTACTATTACCACCACCACCACCACCACCATCTTCTACTACTACTACACCACCACTACCATCTACCACCACTGTCACCACTACCTTCTTCTCCCACTACCACCACCATTTATATAAAGTTTAATTTTTCAAAACATTTTACAAATAATTCTCATTTGTTCCTCACAACAATCTCACTACCATCTCATAGCAACTAGCTGTCTGCCACTCCCTCTTAACATAGCCATAGTAAAAGTCACATTAATCTATCTTCTCTTTTTAATCAAGAAAATGATTGTGTCATTATTGTTCTAATAGGAAACTGGGAATTAACGAATGGCATAACTGACTTGATAGTTCATGGGATGCTAGATTTGCGAGCTGGAAGGGACCTTAGAGGTAGGTCAGTGGGTCTAGTTTTCTCATTTTACAGATGAAGAAATTAAAGTACATCAGGGCCGCAGAGCTACCGTGTTTCCCCGATAATAAGACCTACCCCGAAAATAAGCCCTCCCCTTACTGTGTAAGATTCCTCTAAAATAAGCCCTCCCCCGAAAATAAGCCCTATTGAGATTGCTACTGTAGTGAAGGTGATCCCCTGCTCTACACGTTACATTATGGTACCCTCTGTATGCACC